>NC_142601.1:26607483-26919758 GCF_041222555.1 Hakea prostrata | reverse complement strand
ATCTTCGGGTTGTGGATCACACTCTCGGGTATGCCAGATAGGGTACCGGCTGGGAGGATGTTGACTGATTGGTATCGAGCCCAAGGTTCGAGGAAATCCTAACCACAAAAGACAATAACTGAACATTCCCGAGTCATTGATCTGAAATGACTCTTCTACTCTTAGAAGTGAATAATAGAACACTTGGATTAGAAACTTAACCTATGAAGCATAACAAAACATTTCCGAATAACATACCATAATTATACTTAAACAAATGTCACTAATGCAAAGAAAAGAAAGGTGCATAATATACAATAATTAAGTGAAACAAAATGTACTTCATTAATTTCAAAAGCTTTTACAGCAATTACATCTGAAATGCATAAATGAAAATCCTAGGGTACAGTCTATCTAGGTGACCTTCTCGATCTCTCGTATGCTCTAAACTCCTCCGCTAGCTGAGTCACCCGATGCTCTATCCTATCCGTCATGACTCCATCCTCTCGTACATCTGCTCTGTCCGACCTCCATCCTCTCTAGCATGGAAGTCATCGATCTCATCTATGCCCCAAGATCTGAAGTCTCCGGAACCGCATGTGAAGGGCCACCCGCCTCGAAGTGTGATGAAGGAAACTCGTGATGCACCGGCTCAGCCTCGTGCATATCTGCGTGATCATCTTCGGCCCGATCATCACTATCGGGACCGACATCCTCTCCTCCATCCCTCGACTCCCGATCCTCATCCTCCGACTCCTCATCATCCTCACCCTCCGGACCGGGAGATCTCTCGACCGTTGCGGTCTCATCTCGACGAATGGTCCGAGTCCCGATAGAGTATCCCCGTGAACCGGTGTCCACCGGTGTATCCTCGAAACTCACCCCGAAATGCCCGAAGATCAAGGTCGGTAGCCTCCCATAGCAAAGGTTCCGCATGCTAGGCCACAAAACCAAGTCCAGCATGACTTGGTGAATGATGTAGGAGAGATCGATCTCGAATCCCATGTAGATGCGGTAGATGACTAAGGCCTCCATCACTGTGACCCGATGGTGATGTCCGGCCTTCGGCATAATGTTTCGGCCGACTATGCGACCGATAATCCCTGCAGAATCCGTCATCCGTCCGCTGGTCCACGGAGTGAAGCATCGACGACTATCCCATAGTGTAGAGCATATCTCGCGTAGCTCGTACGACATCGGATGGCTGTCCGGATCTGCTCTCGTAGGTATCCCACACACCGCCGTGGATAGTAAGGAACCCTGCAAGATCTCAGCCAGGTGCTCGGGTGGAAAAGCGAATCCGAGTCCGGAAGACCCTGCTCCTTAGGACAAGTCTAAGTGGATGTCCTTGACCTCGAGCCTCCTCTCGTGTAGGTAAGGTTGTTGAAGAACAACCTCACTAGCTCCGGGTATACCGGCAGATCCTCGGTGAAGAGATGAGTCCACTGCAACGTGTCGAATCTCTGCCGAATCCTAAAGACTCTGAGCTGGCATAGGTGAAGTAGACGTCCCATCTCGATATTACAATAAATGAAGTAGGCCTCGTACAAGAACTCGGTCTAAAGTGTGTCGAACATGTCTGGTCTCCTAACCTCTTGTCTAGGCTCTGAAGGAACCTGACCTCTGCCCCTAAGTGCCCCTACAATGCGACCACGACCTCTACCTCGTCCTCGCCCTCCCCTCTGCATAGTGTGTATCTGTGAAAGAGACAAGAGACAATTCCAGTTAGTGCTACCTTGAGATTTGAGCCAAAAGGGTATTTTCGTAATTTTTCGGAAAATTTCAAATTTGGGGGAAATTTGATTTGAACATACTAGCATGTGCACAATACTTGGAATTTCATGTCTATGAAGTTTGTTTGAAGAAAATCGATCGAAAACTTGGATTAAAGCGAAAAATTCAGCAAGAAGGAAATTTGGGGATTTTGCAATTTAGGTCAAAATTGGATTTTTGAAAAGTTGAAATTGGTTTAATCAAATTTTAAGGACCTATCTACAATATCATCTTGAGCATGTAGCATTTGATGTCGTGCGAAAATTTCAAGCGGTTTGAGAGAAAACGAAAATTTTCTAAAGATAACGATTTCGGTATGAAAACGTTGCGAGATGAACACCAATATGTTAGAACTTGTTGTCTATGCATGGCATTGTGTTTAAAACCTAGGGAATATGTTTCTAAGCATTCCTAAGCATGATTTCTAGCATTGGATACAAGCAAAGCATGGTTTTGATTGAAATGCAAGCATGAGAAGATGAAAATGGAAGAAAGAATGAGAGATTTACCTTGTTTGTGATGATTGTGTGTTGTTGTGTTGTTGTTGAAGCACCAAAACACCTCAAGAACACTTGTGAGAACCTTTGGAGACTTTCCCTAGAGCTCTCTCACCTTTGAAAGAAGATAAAAGGAAGTTGGAATGTGGAAATGAGGCTTATAATGCGAATTTTCGCATTCTGTCTGCATTGGTCGACTCATTGGTCGACCTGGGTCGATCGACCAATCACTCGACCAATGGTCACGGAGACCTCATTTGCTGTTGAATTTTTGGAAAATGTGATTTTTGCCTTATGGATTATTGTTTGATGACTATATGGATATATTTGAGCATGATTTAAGTTTTCAAATCATTTGGACTTGTGGTTTATGTTGAAACTTCGAAATTCGGTATTTTGATGTTCTCAGTTTTGCAGAATGGTTACTCTGAGAAGTGGGCGTGGTGAATCCAGTGGTCAAGGAGGTGGTGAAATACCTTAAAGAGGTGGTGAAATACCTCATGGAGGTGGTGAGATACCTAATGTTGATCAGGGTACCCAGGAGATACCCGGTGCCCCGAATGTTGGAAGTTTCCGAGATATTGCCAATATTATGGGCAATATGATGCAGCAGCAAGCAGCCCGGTTCAACCAGATGTTGGTGGGTTTCATGACTCTGCATAATGAGACTCGAGCTGGTGCTAATGTGAATCCTCATGCCGCGAGTCATGAATGCGGGAGGTTTAGTGTAACTCCTCATACTACTTTGATGGAGAGTTTTCTGAAGATGCAAGTACCCACTTTCACTGGAGTTACCAAGGACCCCTTGTTTCCTAACAAGTGGCTTCGTGAGTTGGAGAAGGCTTTCCGACATCTGCAATGCTCGGAAGCTCAAAAGATTCTGTTTGCTGAACAGAAGTTGCAACAAGAAGCTGATGCATGGTGGATCTCCACTCGGCCTGTTTTGGAAGGTTTGCATGCAGGAGTTGTAACTTGGGAGTTGTTCAAAGAGGCTTTTTGTATGAATTATTTCCCCGAGGCGGTGAAGGATGCGAAGGAAGCTAAGTTTATGGTTCTCACACAAGGATCTTTGTCTGTGTTGGAGTACCAGCAGAAGTTCGAGGAGCTTCATTTCTTTGCTCAAGATTCTCTGAAGGTTGACCTCGCCAAAGCGAAGAAGTTCTTCAAAGGACTGCGCCCTGCCATTAAAGCTTACCTCACAGTCCAGCCTATAGTGAGCTATGCTCAAGTGGTGCAGAACTCGAAGAAATTGGAAGAAACAGAGAAGGAATGTCACATCCTCCCAGCCGGTACCCTATCTGGCATACCCGAGAGTGTGATCCACAGCCCGAAGATCAGGTATTGAGTAATCAACCTCCCACATAAACAATAACATAATCATGAACAATCATAATAAAAGTGCGGAAGATAAACCATAGATCCAATAAGGAAAGAATGAATCATATATAAATCAGAGTACTAGATATAATCAAAGTGTCAAAAACAGATAGGTAAAGTGAGGCAAAATCCCACTCTACAACCAGCGGAAAAATAGCTCTAAAAGAGAATAAACTAGACAAAATCTAATCCCAGTAGCAAGTACAATGGGTAACTAAATTGTTCTCAACTTTATAGACAACATCCCTATAAGTGTAAATCTCATAAACAGCACAAGGGCGCTTCCACTCAATGGTCGGACTAAGCATCGTACGGAGCATAACCACTCGCGGGATTTTCAGTGTAATTGTTGTAACCGCAATCACCTTCCTGGAGATATGCCTCTTCGCCTTGCGCTTCTTCATAGGGACCGTCATAGTATTCATTAGACTGCAGAATAGTCTAACAAACATTGTACAATAAAGGAATGAGTTTCAAAGAAACTCGGTAAGGCGATTAAATCCATAATATCATAAATGGCGGGATTTGGGAACAAACATAAATGCAATATGATATCCGGACAAGCAATGAATGAATGAATCTAACTCTATGTATGCTGGTCTCTATTGGCAGACATGCTTTAAGTCATAGCACCGTACTTCTTTAGGAAGGTCTCAATCACTCATCATCAGTTGGTAATGGGTCTGGCATCCCTCGGGACATTCCATGGCTGGGGGTTAAGTCACCGCTCTCTCACATCACCGTTTGGTCTATGTACTGGCGCATGTCAGGGTACAAACCTAGCCAAATGCAAGTCTTCTACTTAGTTACATCAAGTCAGATCCAGATACGTCCATTCCTCGTCCCTGACGATCCTTTCCGGTATCCTTCACACTAGAGTCCTCATAGTCCCTGACTACGGACTCATCAACCCTATTGGTCATCCACATATGGTAAACGGGAAGCTCTCACGTCCTCTCACGGGTTGGTTACCGGTCTTGAGCGCCCGTGAGCCCAAGTCTATCCATATGCAACCCTACCAATAAATGGCCCCCACAATGTGATTCCTGTCCTCTCACGGGTTGGTTACCGGTCTTGAGCGCCCATGAATCCCCATTGCTACCACGGGTCGTTCGGTCTCAATACCCCTCCGATTAGGGTCTGACATAACGGGACATCCTAGCCAAACACTACTAGACAATCCTAGATATGTCATCCAACAGTTTAGGAAGGTGTCCATAGGGCATCTCCGGAAACATCCCATAATATTCCCGTAGTAGTCCAAGGACAGAAGTGTCAAAAGGACACCTCTCCTTTCCAAACCATACTTAAGCATACACATGCATCAATTCATATCATCACATATATGGTAACTTCATATATGGAAAGAAATCAATAATTACAATCAACTTGTATATAATTGGTAAGTAAATCATACATGAATCAATTAATCATAAACAAGTAATGCTACTGTAATCAAGGTTATGCAACAGTAGTATATCATTGTAAGAATCTGATTAAGGAAACAACTCAATGATATTCAAATATAGAAACTAGATTCATGCTATCTATGTAATTAAGGAAATAACCATCCTTACCTTTTATAACTCGCAAAGGAATCCTAAGAAATCAAGTAAGATCTTGGCAAACTTGAGAAGAAGGTCCTAAACAAGTGTATACAACATATTAGGAAAGATCCCTAACAGAAAAGATACCAAAACATCCAACAGACCAATTCTGGAGTTGCTTGTACTCATTGGTCGAGTGGATTGGTCGATCTGGTCCGATCGACCAATCGATCGACCAATGCAGACGAAGAGCCTAAAAAAAACAGAGTTTTAAGATATGAAATCCGAATTTGGTGGTTCAAAAGGGTACTAATCAAGGGGTAAACTACATCAGTAGTATCCTAACATATAGGGGACCTCAAAACACTAATCCAATCAAGCCATCAAGATCCAAATTAGGAAACAAAAAGTTACCATAATTAGATCAACCATGGATCTTGAAGAATTCAAGATAGAAATCAAAGACAAGAACAATAGGAGGATGGATCATTGCTTCAGGTAAAGGTATCACGAAAAGCATACTTAGATCTTCAAGGAAATAGGCTTAAAACATAAATCTAAATTAGGAAACAAAACCTACCATATATGTAACTATCATGATTCATGAAGAACACATAGTATGGTAGAAGAGAACAACTAGAGATTGATAGATCATGGATCATGAAAAGAAAACACAGCAATTGACTACTAACATGATCAATATAGAAGATCCAAGGAGATCAGAATTCAAATCAGAAGTTAAACAAAGACTAGATCATGGTTTGATCATGATTCCTTCAAAAGCTTGCAATGATCATGGTTAAGATCATTGTTCTAGCCATTAATCCTTAGGATGATCATGAGAGACAAGTCCAGAGATGTTTGCAACAGAGAATGCAGCATCTCCTCTACTGTCTCAACTCAAAAAGGAAAGAAAAACAGAGATGGAGGAGAAGAAGAGAGTGTAGACATACCTTTTGATGCAAAAGGAAGAGTTTCGACAAAGATCCGTCAAGAAAATCACCAAGGATGCAAGGGAGATGACTTGCAGAGGTCTTTGGTTCGTTCCAAAGAGTTTGGAGGCAGCAAATACGAAGTAGACTCGAGATTGGACTTAAATAGAGCAAGCAAGACCTAATTGCCAAAGACAGCACTCATTGGTCGAGTGGATTGGTCGACTGGTCCAGTCGACCAATCAATCGACCAATGTCGACAAAGAATTCCAAAACGAGGAATTGAAGACCCGGATCAAATCCAATCCTAAAGGGGTTTTGCACACATAACAAGTGACTTACCTAATAGGTAGAAATGCCTTCAAACCATGATAGAGAGCACTCCAAGTCCATCAACTAATCCGATCTTCATCAAAATTCAGTTTCCATAAATATAACTTCATCATCAACTCTCATGGATTCAAAGCCAGACACCAAGTCCTCCACTGGGATGGCCCAAAGCTGACTTCTTACTTTACTTCGGGTCACTGGACCTACAAATAACAAGGTTTCCGGGTCAAGGTTAGGGCTGGGTTTTACAAGGAAAGTGCACGTGTGCAAAAGCCCTGGCAGCCAAGGAACCCTGGTTTGGTGGATCGTAATGATCGGCGTTTTGTGAGACCTACACCCTACCCCACTCCTACCTTTCAGCCTAAGAGTGTAGGTCAGAACTCGGGTTTTCAGCAGCCCGGCCAGTTTAGACAGTATGGCGGAAACCGACCACCAGCAAGTGCAAGTGCTAGGCCTTTTGTTCAGAAGCCCTCTGTTGCAGCCACCCCTGTTGGACCCAGCAATCCTGTTTGCTTCTACTACAAGCAAGCTGGTCATTTCGCTCGTGCCTGTCCGAAGCGGCCTGTCCAGCAGCCTGCTCCGGTGGTGAAGAGTGCTCCTACTCCTCCCTCTGGTAGAGTGTTCAGTATTTCCAGTGCTGAGCAGGATCCAAGCCATGAAGTGATTATAGGTACATTGTTAGTTGCTTCTATTTCTGCATTTGTCTTATTTGATACGGGTGCATCTCATTCGTTCATGTCATCTGCATTCATCAAGAAGACTAACCTAATCCCTGAGAAGTTGTCTAGTTGTTTATTGAGTAGTACACCTACTGGTCCGGTTGTGAAACTAGATAAGGGGTTATCTAAATGTCCTGTGTTGATTGGTGAGAAGAACTTGGAAGCCAATTTTGTAATTCTTGATATGAAGGACTTCGATGTTATTTTGGGAATTGATTGGTTAACAGCCCACAAAGCTGTGTTCCTTTGTTCCTCAAAGAAGATTCAATTCCATATTTGTGGAAGTCCGGTCTTAGAATTTCAGGGGGAAAAGAGAAGGGTTTGTAAGAAGGTGCTGTCTGTCACCGATGCAAGTCTATGCCCTAGTGGATGATGCTTCATCTGAAGGCAAGGGTAAAGTGGAGAAAAGAGTCGATGAAGTCAGGGTTGTCTGTGACTTTGTTGATGTCTTCCCTAATGATCTATCGGGAGTGCCTCCAGACAGGGATGTCGAGTTTTCTATTGATCTCGTCCCTGGTGCCGCTCCGGTATCTAAAGCTCCGTATAGGATGGCTCCTACTGAGTTGAAAGAGTTGCAAAATCAGTTGAATGAGCTCATTGATAGAGGTTTTGTACAGCCTAGTGTGTCACCTTGGGGAGCTCCGGTCTTGTTTGTCAAGAAGAAAGACGGTAGTATGCGCTTGTGCATCGACTACCGTGAGTTGAATAAGCTGACTATCAAGAATAGATACCCGCTGCCCAGAATTGATGATCTCTTCGATTAGTTGAAGGGTGCAGTTGTGTTCTCAAAGATTGACTTAAGATCCGGATATCACCAATTGAAAGTGAAGTCTAGTGATATCTTCAAGACAGCTTTCCGAACGCGGTATGGTCACTACGAGTTTAGAGTCATGCCCTTCGGATTGACCAATGCTCCTGCGGTGTTCATGGACCTCATGAACCGAGTATTTCACGATGTGCTTGATAAGTTTGTGATTGTTTTCATTGATGACATCTTGATCTATTTGAAGAGCGACGAAGAGCATGCGAGTCATCTAAGTTTCACTTTGCAAAGGTTGCGAGAAAGGAAGTTGTTCGCTAAGTTTAGCAAGTGTGATTTCTGGCTTAAGAGAGTAGTATTCCTTGGCCATGTGGTTTCAGCCAAAGGTATTCGTGTCAATCCTGAAAAGGTTCAAGCTGTGGCTGATTGGGAAAGACCGAAGTCGGTAACGGAAATAAGAAGTTTTCTTGGATTGGCGGGTTACTACAGAAGGTTTATTGAGAATTTTTCTCGGTTGGCTGCTCCTATGACTAAGTTGACCAGGAAAGAAGAAAAGTTTGTTTGGTCTGACGCCTGTGAGAAGAATTTCCAAGAGTTGAAAGATAGATTGGCAAGTGCCCCGGTTTTGACTATACCTGATAGTTCCGGTGGTATGACAGTTTATACCGATGCGTCAAAGATTGGATTGGGTTGCGTACTGATGCAACATGGCAAGGTCGTAGCCTATGCTTCTCGGCAATTGAAAGATTATGAGCGGAATTACCCCACTCACGATCTAGAACTTGCCGCTGTTGTCTTTGCTTTGAAGATTTGGAGACATTACCTCTACGGTGAGAAGATTGCCATTTTCACGGATCATAAGAGTTTGAAATACTTCTTCACCCAAAAGGAGTTGAACATGAGACAAAGGAGATGGTTGGAACTAGTCTCCGATTATGATTGTGATATTCAGTATCACCCTGGGAAAGCAAACATTGTTGCTGATGCTCTTAGTAGGAAGAACCAGAAGAAGACTTTGGATTTGAATGCTTTGAGTTTACCATTGTGGTCTTCTATTGAGAGTTTTGATTTGGAAATTGTCCCTAAGAATTCTGATTTTATTCTTTCTGCCATGACGGCAAGATCTGGTCTTAGAGATAAGATTGTTGCTTTGCAGAGTTCCGATCAAGAGCTTTTGATCAAAGTTGAGAAGATTTCTTCAAATCCTGAGTCGGACCCCGACTTTGGTATATCCATGGATGGTGCTTTATTGTTTAAAGGAAGACTGTGCGTGCCTGCAAACGAAGAAGTTAAGAAAGAAATATTGAAGGAAGCACACCAGTCAGTCTTTACTATACACCCGGGAAGCACCAAGATGTACAAGGACTTGAAGGAACATTTTTGGTGGATTGGTCTGAAGGCTGATGTTGATGATTTTGTTGCCAAGTGTGAGACTTGCCAACGTGTGACAGTCGTTCGACAACCCCCATCTGGATTACTTCAACCTCTTCCTATTCCTAGTTGGAAGTGGGAGGATATCTCCATGGACTTTGTGACTAGCTTGCCTCGGACAAGTAAAGGCAATGACACTGTGTGGGTGATTGTTGATAGGTTGACCAAATCAGCCCACTTAATTCCTATGAAGATCACTCATACTCTGGATAAGCTAGCAAGGCTTTATGTGGATAATGTGGTTCGCCAGCATGGTGTGCCATTGAGTATTGTTTCTGATCGTGATCCTAGGTTCACCTCAAGGTTTTGGAATAGTTTGTAGAAGGCCTTGGGAACCCAATTGAACTTGAGTACAGCTCATCATCCACAGTCTGATGGACAATCTGAGCGAACAATTCAGACATTGGAAGACATGCTCAGTGCTTGTGTGGTGGATATGGGTGGTAATTGGGATGAACACCTAGCTTTGGTTGAGTTTGCCTATAACAACAGTTATCAAGCAACAATAGGCATGGCTCCATTCAAGGCTTTGTATGGCAGTACTTGTAGGACACCTTTGTCTTGGATCGAGATAGGTGAAAGAAAAGTCTTAGGTCCTGAAATGATTGAAGCTACGAGTGCTATGGTAGATATGATAAGAGAAAGGATTAAGTCGCCATCAAGACAGGAAATCTTATCTTGATAAGAGAAGGACCGATTTGGAATTTCAAGTTGGAGAGAAAGTCTTTCTGAAGGTTGCACCAATGAAGGGTGTGATGAGATTCAATGTTAAGGGAAAGCTTAGCCCTCGTTTCATTGGACCTTTCGAGATTTTGGAAAAGGTTGGACCTGTTGCGTATCGATTAGCATTACCTCCGCCTCTTGCTGGTGTTCACAATGTGTTTCATATTTCGATGCTCCGAAAATACATAGAGAATCCGGAACACATTTTGCAGCAAGCACCTGAAGGACTTAGTGCTGATTTGACCTACGATGAAGAACCGGCCGAAATCTTGGATAGGAAGGACAAGCAGCTGCGGAATCACACCATCCCTTTGGTGAAGATTCGGTGAAAGAACCATACCCCTGAAGAAGCTTCTTGGGAGAAGGAAGAAGACATGAAGGAGAAGTTTCCTTACCTCTTTGGAAGCACTGGTACGCTTTCAATTTCGAGGACGAAATTTCTTTAAGGGGGGGGAAGAATGTAAAACCCAGCCCTAACCTTGACCCGGAAACCTTGTTATTTGTAGGTCCAGTGACCCGAAGTAAAGTAAGAAGTCAGCTTTGGGCCATCCCAGTGGAGGACTTGGTGTCTGGCTTTGAATCCATGAGAGTTGATGATGAAGTTCTATTTATGGAAACTGAATCTTGATGAAGATCGGATTAGTTGATGGACTTGGAGTGCTCTCTATCTTGGTTTGAAGGCATTTCTACCTATTAGGTAAGTCACTTGATATGTGTGCAAAACCCCTTTAGGATCGGATTTGATCTGGGCCTTCAATTCCCTGTTTAGGAATTGTTGTCTGCATTGGTCGACTGATTGGTCGACTGGACCAGTCGACCAATCCACTCGACCAATGGGTGCTGTCTTTGGCAATTAGGTCTTGCTTGCTCTATTTAAGTCCAATCTCGAGTCTACTTCGTATTTGCTGCCTCCAAACTCTTTGGAACGAACCAAAGACCTCTGCAAGTCATCTCCCTTGCATCCTTGGTGATTTTCTTGACGGATCTTCGTCAAAACTCTTCCTTTTGCATCAAAGGTATGTCTACACTCTCTTCTTCTCCTCCATCTCTGTTTTTCTTTCCTTTTTGAGTTGAGACAGTAGAGGAGATGCTGCATTCTCTGTTGCAAACATCTCTGGACTTGTCTCTCATGATCATCCTAAGGATTAATGGCTAAAACAATGATCTTAACCATGATCATTGCAAGCTTTTGAAGGAATCATGATCAAACCATGATCTAGTCTTTGTTTAACTTCTGATTTGAATTCCGATCTCCTTGGATCTTCTATATTGATCATGTTAGTAGTCAATTGCTGTGTTTTCTTTTCATGATCCATGATCTATCAATCTCTAGTTGTTTCTCTTCTACCATACCATGTTTTCTTCATGAATCATGATAGTTACATATATGGTAGGTTTTGTTTCCTTATTTAGATTTATGCTTTTAAGCCTATTTCCTTGAAGATCTAAGTATGCTTTTCATGATACCTTTACCTGAAGCAATGATCCATTCTCCTATTGTTCTTGTCTTTGATTTCTATCTTGAATTCTTCAAGATCCATGGTTGATCTAATTATGGTAACTTTTTGTTTCCTAATTTGGATCTTGATGGCTTGATTCGATTAGTGTTTTGAGGTCCCCTATATGTTAGGATACTACTGATGTAGTTTACCCCTTGATTAGTACCCTTTTGAACCACCAAATTCGGATTTTATATCTTAAAACTCTGTTTTTTTTAGGCTACTGTCTGCATTGGTCGACTGATTGGTCGACTGGGCCTGTCGACCAATCCACTCGACCAATGAGTACAGCAACTCCAGAATTGGTCTGTGTTGGATGTTTTGGTATCTTTTCTGTTAGGGATCTTTCCTAATATGTTGTATACACTTGTTTAGGACCTTCTTCTCAAGTTTGCCAAGATCTTACTTGATTTCTTAGGATTCCTTTGCGAGTTGTAAAAGGTAAGGATGGTTATTTCCTTAATTACATAGATAGCATGAATCTAGTTTCTATATTTGAATATCATTGAGTTGTTTCCTTAATCAGATTCTTACAATGATATACTACTGTTGCATAACCTTGATTACAGTAGCATTACTTGTTTATGATTAATTGATTCATGTATGATTTACTTACCAATTATATACAAGTTGATTGTAATTATTGATTTCTTTCCATATATGAAGTTACCATATATGTGATGATATGAATTGATGCATGTGTATGCTTAAGTATGGTTTGGAAAGGAGAGGTGTCCTTTTGACACTTCTGTCCTTGGACTACTACGGGAATATTATGGGATGTTTCCGGAGATGCCCTCTAGACACCTTCCTAAACTGTTGGATGACATATCTAGGACTGTCTAGTAGTGTTTGGCTAGGATGTCCCGTTATGTCAGACACTAATCGGAGGGGTATTGAGACCGAACGACCCGTGGTAGCAATGGGGATTCATGGGCGCTCAAGACCGGTAACCAACCCGTGAGAGGACAGGAATCACATTGTGGGGGCCATTTATTGGTAGGGTTGCATATGGTTAGACTTGGGCTCACGGGCGCTCAAGACCGGTAACCAACCCGTGAGAGGACGTGAGAGCTTCCCGTTTACCATATGTGGATGATCAATAGGGTTGATGAGTCCGTAGTCAGGGACTATGAGGACTCTAGTGTGAAGGATACTGGAAAGGATCGTCAGGGATGAGGAATGGACGTATCTGGATCTGACTTGATGTAACTAAGTAGAAGACTTGCATTTGGCTAGGCTTTACCCTGACATGCGCTGGTACTTAGACCAATGGTGATGTGAGAGAGTGGTGACCTATACCCCTAGCCATGGAATGTCCCGAGGGATGCCGGACCCATTACCAACTGATGATGAGTGATTGAGACCTTCCTAAAGAAGTACAGTGCTATGACTTAAAGCATGTCTGCCAATAGAGACCAGCATATATAGAGTTAGATTCATTCATTCATTGCTTGTCTCATATCATATTGCATTTATGTTTGTTCTGAAATCCTGTCATTTATGTTATTATGGATTTAACTGCCTTACTGAGTTTCTTTGAAACTCATTCCTTTATTGTACAATGTTTGTTAGACTATTCTGCAGGTACTGAATATTATGACGGCCCCTATGAAGAAGTGCAAGGAGAAGAGGCATATCTCCAGGAAGGTGATTGCGGTTACAACCATTACACTGAAGATCCCGCGAGTGGTTATGCTCCGTACGATGCTTAGTCCGACTATAGAGTGGAAGCGTCCTTGTGCTGTTTATGAGATTTATACTTATAGGGATGTTGTCTATAAAGTTGAGAACAATTTAGTTACCCATTGTACCTGCTATTGGGATTAGATTTTATCTTGCTTATTCTCTTTTAGAACTACTTTTCCGCTGGTTGTAGAGTGGGATTTTGGCTCACTTTACTTATCTGTTTTAGACACTCTGATTATATCTAGTACTCTGATTTATATATGATTCATTCTTTCCTTTTTTGGATCTATGGTTTATCTTCCGCACTTTTATTATTATTGTTCATGATTATGTTATTGTTTATGTGGGAGGTTGATTACTCGATACCTGATCTTCGGGCTGTGGATCACACTCTCGGGTATGCCAGATAGGGTACCGGCTGGGAGGATGTGACACCAACACTCTGATCTTTACCGAAGATACCACCCAGAGGGTATTATGCGGGATCAAAGTCCGTCTCGAAGGGGGTGCCATCATAATCTTCGGTACCTGTAGGATAATCTAAAAACATTTGTACAAAAGGAATGAGTTCGAAGAACTCAGCAAGGTAGTTATTCCATAATTAAAATCATACATATACAAAACATAACATAATGCAATGTGATATGGAACATATGATGCAAATATGATTCTAACTCTATGAATGTTAGTCTCTATGGTAGACATGTTTTAAGTCATAGCACCATACTTCTTTGGGTGGTCAGTCACTCCCCCTCAATCATACAAGATATCTTGGTCTGCCAGGGAAGTTAGGTAAAGTCATCTCAAAAACCATGGTAGGGGAATCGGTCACCGCTCTCTCACATTACCGTTTGGTATAAGTACTGGCGCATGTCATAATAAAGCCTAGGCCAATGCAAGTCATCTACTCAGTCGTATCAAGTCAGATCCAGATACGTCCATTCCTCCCCCCGGAGATCCTTTCCAGTATCCTTCACACTAGAGTCAGCAAAATCCCAGATTTCGGACTCATCAACCCTATTGGTCATCCACAAATAGTAAACGGGAAGCTCTCACGTCCTCTCACGGATTGGTTACTGGTCTTGAGCGCCCGTCAGCTCAAGTCTAGCCATTTGCAACCCTACCAATAAATGGCCCCTTTCAGGTATCCGTAGCATGGTTTATGTCCCCTACCGGATTGGTTACCAGCCTAGAGTGCCCATCAAACCATACACTACCACGGGTTGTTCGGTCTCAATGCCCTTCCGATTTGGGTCTAACATGACAAGGACAATCCTAGCCACCCAACTAGACAATCCTATGTATGTCATCCAATAACCCGGGAAAGTGTCGACAGGGACCTTCGGAGAACATCCCATACTATTCCCTCCGATGCCCAAGGACAGAAGTGTCAATAGGACACTCCCCAATTCCAAGTTATACGTAGGCAATCACATATTCAAATTCATCATTTCTCATGCATCCAATACATCTTCATAATAAAAGTTAAATCATGATATTGAAATGAATCATCATAGACATAAGTAATCAATAATAATTTAACATGACAAGAGTATAAGAATTCCGATGCTACTGTCCTAACACATGTCTAACAGTCTTATGATAATTAAAAGTAATCAAGAGATTCTATTCTTTAAGTAAGAACACAATTCATAAGTTGATGGCCTATATTGTTTATGGAGATAACCATGCTTACCTTGGGTTGAGTTGATGATGAATTGAGAATACCAAGAAATTGGTCCAAAAGAATTGTTAAAACCCTAAACAAACATCAATAATAAGTTAGAGAAGAAATCGGAAAGATCGTATGTGAAATGGGTCTAAACTGGCTAAAGTTGCTGTCAGCAACAACTTTGGTCGATGGTCTTTGGTCGATGCCATCTACCAAAGAGGATCGACAAAAATTCTCTTCGGGACAGAATAGTGGATTTTGGGGGTTTTCATCCGAAATTGGTTTTCCGGGGTTCAGATCAATCTGAAACTTGGAGGAATGCTTAAGAACAATATGAGGACACTATAAATCAAGAAAATAACATAATCCAATGGTCTAAATAGAAAGCCCCAATTTGAGCTATCAAGTTCAAGAGACAAGCATCATGGCATGAATTGGGATTGATTGCATTGACATAGAAATAACATGCAATAGCTAGGGGAACTTATAGAAATTCGATTGGAGTCATGTGATAGTGATAAATATGAACATAGCATACCATACAACTCACTTTTGTACAAAATGGCATGATGTTAAGAGGAAAATCAAGGAATACATATGCTAGGCTTGAGATGGGGGCATAGCATCAATAGATGGCTAAGGAAATCATAGGTTAAGCTTGAGTGGACACTTGGAGTGATGGTTGCAAGGTTGCAGCACCATCTCCAATGTCTCAATAGCAAGAGAGGAATAGAAAAGAATAGAAAAAGGTAGAATAGAGAGTGTAATGATGATTCATACCTTGATGTTAAAGATGGAGGCAAGAATCAATGATAAACAATGTGTTTTTGGTGGAGTATCCTTCACATATGCCTAGGAGTTACTTTGGGAAGCTCCCCCCACGTTTTCAGGAGTGAATGATTGCAATAGGGCTCAAGGCTCGAGGTTATAATAATTAGAAAAGAGAATATTCCATGGAATCATTAACTTGGCTGACTGGGAAACTTTGGTCGATGGTCTTCGGTCGATGGCATCGACCAAAGAGGATCGACCAAAATATTTTTCAGCAGAAAAACAGGTTTAGTTCAACAACTTCAAGTGGGGTTTTGAAAGGCTATACAAGGTCAAATTGAGTGAGGTTTTCTTCTACAATTCAATCAAGAAGTCTAGTTTCGGGGAATACCTTCGGATTGTGCACGAGAGGTCATTAAGTACTTCAACTAAATCAATCTTCTCCGATGCGCAGACTTTCCTTAAACACTGACAATGCATTTAAACAAGGGCTATCATCGTCAATGTCCATGGGCTCGGTCTTCGCATCATAGTTATCAATCAGAAGGGTCCACAAGTCTCTTCTACCACCGCTTCGGGTCTTCCGGCCTAAATACAACAGTGGATCCGGGTTAGGGTCAAGGTTAGAATAGGGCTAGATATTACAGATTGGACTTAAATAGAGCAAGCAAAGACCTAATTAGCACAATTAGATCTCATTGGTCGATTGGATTGGTCGACTGGTCCAATCGACCAATGAGTCAATCATGACAGCAAGTCCAGAACAGGGAAATGAAAGCTCAGATCAAATCCAAACATAAAGGGGTTTTGCACACACATTAAGTGACTTACCTAGTAGGTAGAAATGCCTTTGAACCATGACAGAGAGCACTCCAAGTCTATCAACTAATTCCATTTTCATCAAGGTGCAGTTTCCATAAATGGAACACTGACATCAACACTTATGGATTCCAAGCCAGCCACCAAGTCTTCCACTAGAATGGCCCATAACTGACTTCTTGCTTTACTTCGAGTTGTCCGACCTACAAACAACAGGGTTTCCTGGTCAAGGTTAGTCCTGGGTTTCATAGGAAGGGCAGGTTCCCCTAGCAAGAATGCTGCCCGACCAGTCAAGCTCAACTTTGTTGCGCTTGGAAAGCACAACCCAGCCAGAAGGATGGGAAATAGAAAGAACATGAAAATGTACAAAAAGAGGAAGAGAATGTATGATGCCGAGTTCAAAACATAAACCCAAGAAGCCGACGATGAGATGCCAGCTATTGGGAAGAAGCATTCCGGGACAAATGTCCCAATGATTTAGAACAGCTGAAAACAAAGTATTGAAGAAGGGAAAGCAAACTCTGCTTTCCAGAGTATATCTATATACAGGGAAAATTTGCTAGGAAGGATCAAATCAATCCTCTTATCAGAAGTGGGAGCCCTAAGATGGTACGAGGAAGGAAAGTCGAAGCGTTGGATGGCTAAAGGGAGGCTTTCCTTAGTAAAGGTGGAAGCAACAGAACCAGGTCCATTAGTGGACTTGATAGGTTGTTTGGACTGCCCAGAGGATTCGGCAGTCACCTTCGGAGTCTTAGATGGTCCAAACTCAGGAAGGGCAGAAGAAGCCTCAGCATTTTCTTCTGCTTTTCTTTGTTGGCTAACTTCGCGAAGTCACGCCCAGAGAGCAGTTAGGGTTTTCTTGTCACAATCAAAATGCTCAGAGGGGATAGAGGCAAAGGCCTCATTGCCAGTATCGCCCTTACCGGCCCTAAGTCCAGGAGAAATTTCAGAAGAAACCCTACCGCCCTCCATTACTAAAAAGTCTAATTGTGGTTTCTAGCAAGAAAAAAGAAACCTGGAGACGAAAGTAAATTTTGCAAAGGAGTCAGTAGACTTACTGAATCATTGAACCAGAATGCTTGAGAGGGAGAAGATCGTTAGGGCGCGAAGAAGACGATGAGGTTTCAAAATTCCAGACAAAGAAAATGAAACATACGAAGACAACAAACCACTTTTAAGCACTTGCACGAGTGTTCGAGGATGTGTACGATCGAGATGGACTCAACATCAACGATCGAGATTTGGAGACGGTTCAAAAGTTTGAACTCATGAATCAAAAATAGGCGTTTAGAAACCGTTGTTTCAATTTCGTGAGCAACGATAGTTTCGGCTACAAAGGACATGTGGCGTCACCCCCACAAAAAGTGAAAATACTCACAATGTTCGAGGAAAAAGCAACACAGCTGCATTAAATGTGATATGACATTTAATGGGTTAAGGATTATGCAAAACTATTGTTCGAAAGAGAACCCAGTTAAAAACCAAGCCCTTAGGATCGTCCGAACGCTTGGTCTGGGGGGCTCATGATATGGAGAAAATATAACCAAACCTGGTTCAATCTTGGTTCGACCCTCGACTTCGGTCGGAACGAAAGGAATCGACTCGCTTTCGAGCGAGCCGGCTCCAGAAGATAGCTTGTTGAGGAAGAAAACTAACTCAGTCACAAGCACGCCCTAATCCGCTATGATCGGAATAGGCTATTCGACAAAGAGACGGGTAACAGCATTTGGCGGCTGTCACTTATCGCTATTATATGGATAACTACCATATAACGATCGTATTATCAAAGGGTCATCTACTAGTCCAACCCAGTAGGGATCTATCACTCAATGGATCTATCCGTTAAGATCTGACGAATATCCGAAGAAGGCTCAAATACATCCACGAAGGAGATTCGAAGGTACACTCTATATAGGACATCACCTACTCACAAGGTAGAAGGACACATACAATCTAAATCGTATTCTCGTTATTCATTCCTTAGCTCTGTGCTCCAGCAGAGCCGTTTGTGATTAAGTTCATCAGCTGACTTAACCTTCGAAGGTGGACTCCCGATCCCAACGGTCGGGCCACAACTGACGTTCATTTTTGCTGGTCATTCTCAGGAGATCTAAGGACTGAGCAGATTTTGGACGCATCACCACCCAAAAATTAATCACATTGCGGACCAGCTCGTTTCAGGAACAGATTCTCCATGTCCCCAATCATTCCTCCAATAAGCTCAAAACTGATGCCTCGTGAGGCAATGGTCATTCTCAAAGTCGGGTCATTTCTTCAACTCCATTTTGATGATAACTCGTGCTTGAATTTAAAAAAAAAAAAAAACAAATTCAGACCTCTTTTTGTCGATTAACTGTTCAATCATACAGTTGTAAACTCATTCTCAGTTGGGTTTCTGTTAGAAGCAAACCTCACTCCTAACTCGGTCATACCCAGAAAGAGGCTTCAGAAATACAAACCCCAACCCCAATCTTCTCAGATTCACCACCAGAGCAATTACCCATACGGCCCCACCCAACCCACCTTCTTCCAGAGAATTTTTTTTTTTTTTTTTCCAACCCGTTTTCAAGGGTTTGGCCGGACTAATCCGGTGTTCGACCAAATTTAGAGATTTGAGATGGACTCAGAAGAAGAACCAAAGAAGGAAGGTAATTAAGAGATTAATTTGCTTCTATACAACAAAACCCAAACGCAGAGGAAGAGTTTGAGAGCAAAGAAGACTTAAGAAGAAAATAATGATCAGTTCAACCTCTGAGCTGCCTTACATGAAAATCTGATCTATAATAGCCGAAATCATCCGTAACTATTGAATAAAGGTTAGTTCTGAACAAACGATATTTACATACTACTCTTCATATACAAAGTATAATCTCTCCCCAAATCAAAAAAATCAAAAACAGAAAAACAGGAAAGAAAAAAAAAAAAAAAAAAAGGAGAAAAAGAAACAAAAATCAGAGAAAGTACAGAAGGGCTACTAATTCCCTATGCCGCTGCTCGAATCATCCTTGGACTGCTTGTCGGAGGAGACACAAAAGGAAGATTACTGAGAATGAGAAATCGCATCCGCCTTGGAAACGGAGCTTCATGGAAAAGATGCTCCAAAACCCTAGCAAGCAGAACTGTATACTCCTCCATTAGCTCTGCAACGATGGCCACCAAAATCATCTCTAGAAAACAGAAAACTCTTTCTCACTGCTAGTCTTTTTGATAAATCAACTGATCTTGACCAATATATATATACTCTTTCTCTTTTGCTCACTAGATCACAATCTTCTCTTTCTGGATAAGAACCGCGTTTCCAGATCAATCGCTGAAAATAAGAAGACCAAAGTCGCCACTTGATTTGATACTTTCGAGATTATTATGTTTAAGCCGGCGCTTTTATATATTATTATTAACGCAAGTTTCTGGTTTCTTCTTCACAAACTCCATCTGTCACCGGAAGACCAATCATTTCACTTGGTGACACGTGGGTGTTATGGTTGAAAGAGAATATAGTTCTTTTGTTCGTGCGTTCTCATTCTTATCTAGATAATTGTTAATCTTAATGCCGAAACTGCCCATTACCTGACAAAAACCGCTTATAGTTTTTCTTTTCCGTAAACCGCTTATAGAAAGAAATTCTTTGGTTATGCCTTATGAAAAGGAAAAAAGAATTCTGTAGCTATGTGAGTAGCAGTCATTTTTTTCTTCAACTTTTTCTGAGGATAAAATCTATGAGCAGCAGCTGTAAGCTTGAGCTAGTTATCTGGTTTGCAATGGTATTTTCTGGTTTATTTTAATTATTTTAAAGTGATCTTGAAGAATATCTCTTAAGAATTATTAAAAACAAGGTATAGATTAAGGATTATATTATATAGTTGATCATGTCCACTCTCTTATCCCGTGTTGAGCTGAATGACCACTAATATATCACTAAAAGACAACTGATAGACCTCTTGACAGAGAGTTTTTTTTGTTTTCTTACTGAAACTTGACTAGAAATATTGACATTTACAAACAAAAGGATTAAATGCATTTTATCAGCTATAGTGATTGGGATCGCCGCATTTCTGAAGAATTTGCTCTTAGTTTCATTTAAGGTGTCAAATAAACTCAATGACTTGAATATTTTGGCTTCTCTTTTCGAAGGAAATCTGAGTGTCTGATGCATCTTAGATTTGTTCAACCATCGAAGGCTTGCAAAACAAATGTAAGACATGGGGCAACTTAGCAGTTGGGTAGCCACCTCCGATGGTTAAGTAATAAGTGTACCACCAAAAAACCTTGATGAGTTGCAGAGCTTAATTGAAAGATGGAATGGGGGAAATGATTCAGTTACCTCTTCTCCACGTAGGTCATTGGTTTATATAGGTGATATGGAGAAAATATGACCGAACTTGGTTCATTCTTGGTTCGACCCTCGACTCTGGTCGGGACGAAATGAATTGACTCGCTTCAGAGCGAGCTGGTTCCAGGAGATAGCTTGCTGAGTAAGAAAACCTACTCAATCACAAGCACGCTTAATCCGATACGTTCGGAATAGGTTAATCAACCTAATGACAGCTAATAGTTTCCGGCGGCTGTCACTCATCGCTATCATACGGATAACCACCAAATAACAATCAGGTTATCCTAGGAGTCATCTACTAGTCCAAACTAGTAGAAGTCTATCACTCAACAGATCTATATCTAATAAGATCCAATGACTATCCGAAGAAGGCTCAAATACATCCAACGATGGAAATTCAAAGGAACACTCTATATAAGACATCACCTACTCACAAAGTAGAGGACAGACGAAAACACTCAGATGCTTATTATCTAAATTGTATTCTTGTTATTCATTCCTTAGCTCTGTGCTCTAGCAGAGCCGTTTGTGATTAAGTTCTGACTTAGCCTTCGGAGGTGGACTCCCAATCCCAGCGGTCGGGCCACATTTGAAGCTTTATTTTGCAGGTTACTCTCAGGAGATCTAAGAGCTGAGTAGATTTTGGACGCATCATTTGGCGCCGTCTGTGGGAAACGTTTCAGAAAGCTATGGTGACTAGATCAGCGGCAGCAGCAGCTGCTGCTGCACACGGAGATGCTGGCGTTCAAATTCCCGGAGTAAACAATCCAGATATTCCAGAGGAAAGTCGACCCCTTGAAGTTGATAGGGGTCAAGGAGGTAATAATCCTCCGGATCCACTACAATATCAATTGGATCAAATGAAACTCTAGATGTTGGAGATAAGTCAGGCACTCCGTGTGCTGACCAGACAAGTGGTGATACCACAAGCACCCGATCATCGTCACAACGGGATCAAAGACTGATCCATGAGCAGAATGTCGGTCAAAATTTTCGGGAGGACAACCGATTACGAGCAAAAGAGCCTAGGAGAACTGAAGATCTCCCTAGGCGAGACGATCGGTACAACGGACCGCAAGGAAGTACAACCAATTCAAATACAAGGTTGGGTGCAGGAGTACGAACTCACTCACCAACTATCAGACGTGTTGCTCGAGAGAATGATTGTGTCGTTTGAGATAATGATCGTGTTGCTCAAGGGAGTGATCGTGTTGTCGAGGATCGGTCAGCACATATTGGTCAAGAATTGGCCAATATCAATCAAAAACTCGGACAACTAGCGAAAGGGAGGATAACCGATGATATCTATTCGGTTATTCGAAAGACTCCGTTTGCCGGGCCCATTGCCGGATATCAGTTTCCTCACAATTTCCGTCTGCCAACTTTTTCCATGTTCGACGGTTCGGGAGATCCCACGGCCCACATTAGTTATTATCAACAGACTATGGCAGTTGCAGGTAATTCTGATGAAATACTCTGCAGGGTCTTTGGTTCGTCCTTGACTGGGGAGCTGCACGAAATGGTTCTCAAATCTCCCGTCGGGAAAGATCGTGGATTTTGACGAATTGGCACGCAAATTCATAGGACTATTCCAGAGTGGAATCCAGATCGAAAAGACCGAGGAGACCTTGTTTACTATTAGACAAGGGAAGAATGAATCGATTCGGGAATACCTGAAAAGATTCAACAGAATTACAACGGAGATAGAGAATCAAGATGAGCAAGTAGCTAAAACTGCTTTGTTCACTGGACTCACAAACCGACGACTCTTGGAGTTATTACTTCAAGATATGCTTATAACTTATGCTGAATTGGTGCAGAGATGCCAAAAGCAGGCAGAGGTCACAGAGATCCTAGACGCATGCCAGAGGGACAGTAAAGACCCTGTGAAAGAGCAGAAGGCTCCTGAGAACAAGCAGAAGCTGAAGCAGAATGTTCGTGATCGGGTTGGAAAGCCTCGTCAGGCGTGGTGGCAAAGATCTCCCGACAAAAGCGAGTGTAATCCATTGAATACTCCTCGGGCTGATATTTTAAATATTATCAAGAAGCAAAATATCTTGAAGTGGCCTCCAAAGCTTCCCACAAAGCTTGGAGAGCAGGATCGAGAAAGGTATTGCCGTTTCCACAATGATTACGGTCATTATACCAATGATTGCAGACATTTGAAGGCAGAAATCGAGAGATTGATATCCCAAGGACACTTGTCCAATTTCGTCAGCAGAAGACGAGAGGAACCACGAGACGCAACTGTAAAAAAGGACCGTTCGGTTAGTGCAGACCAAACAATGAAGGCTCCTCAGTCTAAGAAAGGTAAGGAGGTGATCGATACTACTCGATCACCAATCCTAACAATTTTCGGAGGTCCCGAACCCGAGTCACTCCGGAAGCTGAAAGCAAAATCCAAGTTTGTTGGGATTGGAGAAACGCAGAAGCGTAAAAGGCCGAATGGTGAGGGTTCGATCACCTTCGGCGAAGAAGATGAAAGAGGTGTCTGTTTACCTCATGATGATGCCATAGTCATCAAGGTAGAGATTGCGCACCGTGAAGTACATAGGGTGTTAGTTGACACCGGGTCTGCCGCAGACCTTTTATCTTATGCAGCTTATCAGAAGCTTAAGGTGGATGAAGACTTGATGGAGCCATCATCCACACATTTATATGCCTTTGCAGCATCGTCTGCAATAGAGGAAGGATCGGTCCAATTGGACCTGTCACTTGGAAGCTTCCCCAAGGAGGCTACTGTTTGAGTAAATTTCTTAGTGGTTCGAGATCTCCCAGCTTACAACGTCATCCTCGGGAGACCATCCTTATCAAAGTTAGGAGCTATTGTTTCGACGAGGCACCTGAAAATAAAATTCTCGACAGAGATGAGAATCGGTCAAGTTTCATCTGACCAGAGAATTTCTTGGCAATGTTATGTTGCATATTTAAAAGATAAGGAGGGCTCGAGAAAGGTAACTGCGTTACCAATTAAAGTACGAGATGATCGGGACAAGGCGGAAATGCAAAGGCCCAAGCCGGTAGAAAAGTTAGAACAAATCCAGTTGTATCCCGATGATGAAAGAAGAGTTACTTATATCGGGTTTGAGCAGCTGGAAGAATTCAAAGAGCTGAAGTCTTTTCTTTAACAAAATAGTGATGTGTTCGCGTGGTTTGCGGATGACATGCCAGGAATTGATCGACAAGTTGCAGAAGCCAAACTTTGGATAGATCCAAAGATGAAACCAATTATTCAGAAGAGGAGAAATTTCTCCATGGAAAAATACGAAGCCATTTGGGGTGAAGTTGAAAAATTAAAGAGCTCTGGTTTCATTGAACCCATTGAATGCCCAATCTGGTTGGCAAACGTGGTAATGGTCAAAAAGGCAAATGGAAAGTGAAGTATGTGTACAGATTACACGGATCTCAACAAGGCCTGCCCTAAAGATTGTTAGCCGTTGCCCAGGATTGATTTGTTGGTAGATGCAACAGCAGGATATGAAACATTGAGTCTCATCGATGCATACTCAGGATACAACCAGATCCTCATGAACAAGGAGGACGAAAAGTTTACGGCTTTCATGACTGATCGTGAGAGCTCTATTATAAAGTCATGCCGTTTGGCCTGAAGAATGCAGGGTCTACTTACTAGAGGGCTGTCAACAAAATCTTCAAAGACTTGATCGGGAACAATGTGGAAGCCTATGTTGATGATATGTTGGTAAAGAGCACTGCGAGAACAAAACATTTGAAGATTTAACAGAGGTATTTTCAGTGCTGCGAAAATACCAAATGAAGCTGAATCCGGAGAAGTGTGCCTTCGGAGTTTCGTCAGGAAAATTCTTGGGCTTCATGGTATCACAAAGAGGTATTGAGGTTAACCCAGCCAAAATACAAGCTTTAATTGATATGGAAGCCCCCAAAACTGTTCGGGATATGCAATGCTTAACGGGGAGAGTAGCCGCGTTGAATCGTTTCATTTCACAGTCGAGAGAAAAGTGCCTACCTTTTTTCAAAGCACTCAAAGATTTGAGGGGTAGCAAGGGACTAAGAAATGTTAGAAAGCATTCAAAGACCTGAAGGAGACACTGGGAAGACCACTGTTATTGTCTCTGTCACATCCCGCCCAAATACACCCAGCCTATACCCTATCTGGGTTATCCGGGGGAGTGATCCACAGCCCAAAAGATCAAGTTTAGGAACGATCATATCCATTTAGCACAATAACATAATCAAAAGCAAGAACAAATCATTGTATTCAAGTATTTTACTAATAAAAGTCAAGAAAGGATTACAGAAGCATCACTAAAGAATATCAGAGTGCGGAATAACAAGATAACAAATCAAAAGACAACTGTAGAGTATAGCAGAAATATACCCCACAACATATGCGGAAGGTAGATCGAAATCTAAAGTAAGCTCTAAGCTAATACAATTAAAATAAAAGTCTAGAAGAAACAAGAGAATCTAATCCACATTTTCAGTCGGCTCTTCTTCTTCTTCAGTCTTCATCCTCTTCACTTTAGGGTCATGCTCTTGAAGCTTCAGATCAGCATCTAGTGCACGATCCCATCGGCGAATAAGACGATGCCGACTGCCGTCAATGGGGGTCGTCAGTGCAGCCCAAATCCGAGTGTTGGCTGCCTCGCTGTTCATTACCTTGTCCAAGGACATCCGAAGGTGTACCATGTACGGAAAGGTTCTCCGTGCTGGTGTACGGGTTCTCTTTCTTACCTGCAATGTCATCTAAAAACAAGTCCCCCAAAGGGTAAGCTCAAAAGAACTTAGCAAGTAAACCAAACACAATAAGCATCTTCACATGTATTCACAAGCAAACATATATGCAATGATATGAAACAATATATGCAAATATGCTTCTAACTCTATGTATGTATGCTGGTCTCTATTGGCAGACATGCTTTAAGTCATAGCACCATACTTCTTTGGGAAGGTCTCAATCACACATCATCGGTTGGTAATGGGTCGGTACACCTTACGGACAACCTTGACTGGGGTTTAAGTCACCGCTCTCTCACAAAACCGTTTGGTCTAAGTATTGGCGCATGTCAAGGCAAAGCCTAGCCCAATGCAAGTCTTCTACTTAGTCATATCAACTCAGATCCAGATACGTCCATTCCTCCCCTCTCGGGATCCTTTCCGGTATCCTTCACACTAGAGTCAGCGTAACCGACTCTCTCAAATACGGACTCATCAACCCTATAGGTCATCCACATATAGTAAACGGGAAGCTCTCATGTCCCCTCATGGGTTGGTTACCGGTCTTGAGCACCCATGAGCCCAAGTCTATCCATATGCAACCCTTCCCATAAATGGCCCCCACAATGTGATTCATGTCCCCTCACGGGTTGGTTACCGGTCTTGAGTGCCCAAGAATCCCCATTGCTACCACGGGTCTTCGGTCTCAATACCCTTCCGAATCGGGTCTGATATAACAGGGAATATCCTAGCCAAACACTGCTAGACAAGTCCTAGGTATGACAACCAATAATTTGGGAAAGTGTCAAAGGGCAACATTGGAAATATCCCATACTATCCCCAATGATGTCCAATGACAGGAATGTCAAAAGGACATTCCCCAATTCCAAATCATACCTAAACAATCACATTCATAATTCAGTCATATCATCCACGACAGATATCTCATAAAATAGAAGAGTATAATAAAACAAGATTAAATAAATGAATAAGAAACATACATGAATAAGTATTCATTCATGATCAAGTACATAAAGTAAATAAGGAAATAAGATCCTATTGTACTTACAGCATTCATATCATAATGGAAACTAACATAACAGTAGCTAAATCATGCATTCATGTCATAATACATAAAGACATGTAAATAGGCATATTGTGAGTTGGAATACTCACCTCGTAATCCGAACTTATAGTCTTCAAATAAGAGATCAGAGAACATATCCAAAATCACCTAATGTAAAACCCAGCCCTAACCTTGACCCGGAAACCTTGTTATTTGCAGGTCCAGTGACCCGAAGTAAAGTAAGAAGTCAGCTTTGGGCCATCCCAGTGGAGGACTTGGTGTCTGGCTTTGAATCCATGAAAGTTGTTGATGAAGTTCTATTTATGGAAACTGAATCTTGATGAAGATCGGATTAGTTGATGGACTTGGAGTGCTCTCTATCTTGGTTTGAAGGCATTTCTACCTATTAGGTAAGTCACTTGACATGTGTGCAAAACCCCTTTAGGATTGGATTTGATCTGGGCCTTCAATTCCCTATTTTGGTCTTGCTGTCAGCATTGGTCGACTGATTGGTCGACTGGGCCAGTCGACCAATCCACTCGACCAATGAGTGCTGTCTTTGGCAATTAGGTTTTTCTTGCTCTATTTAAGTCCAATCTCGAGTCCACTTCGTATTTGCTGCCTCCAAACTCTCTGGAACGAACCAAAGACCTCTGCAAGTCATCTCCCTTGCATCCTTGGTGTTTTCTTGACGGATCTTCGTCGAAACTCTTCCTTTTGCATCAAAAGGTATGTCTACTCTCTCTTCTTCTCCTCCATCTTTGTTTTTCTTTCCTTTTTGAGTTGAGACAGTAGAAGAGATGCTGCATTCTCTGTTGCAAACATCTCTGAACATGTTCTCATGATCATCCTAAGGATTTGAGGCTAGAACAATGATCTTAACCATGATCATTGCAAGCTTTTGAAAGAATCATGATCAAACCATGATCTAATCTTGTTAAACTTCTGATTTGAATTCTGATCTCTTTGGATCTTCTATATTGATCATGTTAGTAGTTAATTACTGTGTTTTCTTTCCATGATCCATGATCTGTCAATCTCTAGTTGTTCTCTTCTACCATACTATGTGTTCTTCATGAAGCATGGTAGTTACATATATGGTAGGTTTTATTTCCTTATTTAGATTTATGCTTCTAAGCCTTTTTCATTGAAGATCTAAGTATGTTTTTCATGATACCTTTACCTGAAGCAATGATCCATTCTCCTATTGTTTTTGTCTTTGATTTCTATTTCGAATTCATCAAGATCCATGGTTGATCTAATTATGGTAACTTTTTGTTTCCTAATTTGGATCTTGAAGTCTTGAATTGATTGGTGTTTTGAGGTCCCCTATATGTTAGAATACTACTGATGTAGTTTACCCCTTGATTAGTACCCTTTTGAACCACCAAATTCGGATTTCATATCTTAAAACTCTGTTTTTTTTTAGGCTACTGTCTGCATTGGTCGACTGATTGGTCGACTGGGCTAGTCGACCAATCCACTCGACCAATGAGTACAGCAACTCCGGAATTGGTCTGTGTCGGATGTTTTGGTATCTTTTCTGTTAGGGATCTTTCCTAATATGTTGTATATACTTGTTTAGGACCTTCTTCTCAAGTTTTCCAAGATCTTACTTGATTTCTTAGGATTCCTTTACGAGTTATAAGAGATAAGGATGGTTATTTCCTTAATTACATAGATAGCATGAATCTAGTTTCTATATTTGAATATCATTGACATGTTTCCTAAATTAGATTCTTACAATGATATACTACTGTTGCATAACTTTGATTACAGTAGCATTACTTATTCATATTAAATTGATTCATGTGTGATTTACTTACCAATTATATACAAGTGATTGTAATTATTGATTTCTTTCCATATATGAAGTTACCATATATGTGATGATATGAATTGATGCATGTGTATGCTTAAGTATGGTTTGGAAAGGAGAGGTGTCCTTTTGACACTTCTGTCCTTGGACTACTACGGGAATATTATGGGATGTTTCCGGAGATGCCCTCTGGACACCTTCCTAAACTGTTGGATGACATATCTAGGATTGTCTAGTAGTGTTTGGCTAGGATGTTCTGTTATGTCAGACCCTAATCGGAGGGGTATTGAGACCGAACGACCCGTGGTAGCAATGGGGATTCATGGGCGTTCAAGACCGGTAACCAACCCGTGAGAGGACAGGAATCACATTGTGGGGGCCATTTATTGGTAGGGTTGCATATGGTTAGACTTGGGCTCACGGGCGCTTAAGACCGGTAACCAACCCGTGAGAGGACGTGAGAGCTTCCCGTTTACCATATGTGGATAACCAATAGGGTTGATGAGTCCGTAGTCGGGGACTATGAGGACTCTAGTGTGAAGGATACCGGAAAGGATCGTGCTGGGACGAGGAATGGACGTATCCTGGATCGACTTGATGTAACTAAGTAGAAGACTTGCATTTGGCTAGGTTTTTTCCCCGACATGCGCTAGTACTTATACCAAATGGTTGTGAGAGAGTGTGTTGACTTAACCCCCGCCATGGTTTGTCCCGAGGGATGAAGGACCCATTACCAATCGGCTGCTCAAGACCGGTGAAATGATCCGTGAGAGAATCCAAGATATCTTAAATGGTTGAGGATGTGAGTGGACTTTCCTAAAGAAGTACGGTGCTATGACTTAAAGCATGTCCGCCAATAGAGACCAGCATACATAGAGTTAGATTCATTCATTCATTGTTTGTCTCATATCATATTGCATTTATGTTTGTTCGGAATCCTGCCATTTATGTTATTATGGATTTTAATCGCCTTATCGAGTCTCTTTGAAACTCATTCCTTTATTGTACAATGTTTGTTAGACTATCCTGCAGTCTCGAGTACTATGACGGTCCCTATGAAGAAGCGCAAGGCGAAGAGGCATATCTCCGGGAAGGTGATTGCGGTTACCAAAATTACTCTGAAGATCCCGCGAGTGGTTATGCTCCGTACGATGCTTAGTCCGACCATTGAGTGGAAGCGTCCTTGTGCCATTTATGAGATTTACACTTATAAGGATGTTGTCTATAAAGTGGAGAACAATTTAGTTACCCAATGTACTTGCTACTGGGATTAGATTTTGTCTAGTTTATTCTTTTAGAGCTACTTTTCCGCTGGTTGTAGAGTGGGATTTTTGCCTCATTTTACTTATCTGTTTGACACTACGATTATATCTATTATTCCGATTCATTTATGATTCATTCTTTCTTTATTGGATCTATGGTTTATCTTCCGCACTTTTATTATGATTGTTCATGATTATGTTATTGTTTATGTGGGAGGTTGATCACTCGATACCTGATCTTCGGGCTGTGGATCACACTCTCGGGTATGCCGGATAGGGTACCGGCTGGGAGAGCGTGATGATTGGTATCGAGCCCAAGGTTCGAGGAGATCCTAACTACAAAAGACAATAACTGAACATTCCGAGTCATTGATCCGAAATGACTCTTCTACTCTTAGAAGTGAATAATAGAACACTGAATTAGAAACTTGACCTTTGAGGCATAACAGAACATTTCCGAATAACATACGATAATTATACTTGAACAAATGTCACTAATGCAAGGAAAAGAAAGGTGCATAACATACAATAATTAAAGGGAAACAAAATGAACTTCATTAATTTCAAAAGTTTTTACAACGATTACATCCGAAATGCATAAATGGAAATCCTAAGGTACGGTCTATCTAGGTGATCTTCTCGATCTCTCGTATGCTCCTGAACTCCTCCGCTAGCTGAGTCACCCGATGCTCTATCCTATCCTGTCGTGACTCCATCCTCTCGTACATCTGCTCCTGTCGACCTCCATCCTCTCTAGCATGGAAGTCATCGATCTCATCTGTGCTCCAAGATCCGAAGTCTCCGGAACGCATGTGAAGGGCCACCGCCTCGAAGTGTGATGAAGGAAACTCGTGATGCACAGGCTCAGCCTCGTGCATATCTGCATCATCTCCGGCCTGATCATCACTATCGGGACCGATATCCTCTCCTCCATCCTCCGACCCCTGATCCTCATCCTCCGATTCATCATCATCCTCACCCTCCGGACCAGGAGATCTCTCGATCGCTGCAGTCTCATCTCGACGAATGGTCCGAGTCCCAATAGAGTATCCCTGCGAACCGGTGTCCACTGGTGTATCCTCGAAACTCACCCCGAAATGCCCGAAGATTAAAGTCGGTAGCCTCCCATAGCAAAGGTTCCGCATGCTAGGCCGCAGAACTAAGTCCCGGCATGACCTGCTGAATGATGTAGGAGAGATCGATCTCGAAGCCCATGTAGATGCGGTAGATGACTAAGGCCTCCATCACCGTGACCCGATGGTGATGTTCGGCTTTCGGCATAATGTTTCGGCCGACTATGCGACCGATAATCCGTGCTGAATCCGTCATCCGTCCGCTGGTCCACGGAGTGAAGCATCGACGGCTATCCCATAGCGTAGAGCATATCTCGCGAAGCTCGTACGGCATCGGATGGCTGTCCGGATCTGCTCCTGCGGGTATCCACACACTGCTTTGTGGATAGTAAGGAACCCGCAAGATCTCGGCCCGGTGTCCGGGTAGAGAAGCGAATCCGAGTCCGGAAGACCACGCTCCCGAGGACAAGTCTAAGTGGATGTCCTTGGCCTCGAGCCTCCTTTGTGTAGGTAAGGTTGCTGAAGAACAACCTCACTAGTTCTGGGTATACCGGCAGATCCTCGGTGAAGAGATGAGTCCACTGCAATGTGTCGAATCTCTGCCGAATCCTAAAGGCTACGAGCTGGCGTAAGTGAAGTAGACGTCCCATCTCGATATTGCGAGTAACTGAAGTAGGCCTCGTACGGGAACTCGGCCCGAGGTGTGTCAAACATGTCCGGTCTCCTAACCTCCTGTCTAGGCTCGAAGGAACCCGACCTCTGCCCCTAAGAGCACCTACAATGCGACCACGACCTCTACCTCGTCCTCGCCCTCCCCTCGCATAGTGGGTATCTCGTGGAAAGAGACAAGAGACAATTCCAGTTAGTGCTATTTTAAGATTTGAGCCAAAAGGGTATTTTCGTATTTTTTTGGAAAATTTCAAATTTGGGGGAAATTTGATTTGAACATACTAGCATGTGCGCAATACTTGGAAATTTGGGGATTTTGCAATTTAGATCAAAATTGGATTTTTGAAAAGTTGAAATTGGTTAAATCAAATTGTATGGACCTATCTACAATGTCATCTTGAGCATGTAGCATTTGATCTCGTGCGAAATTTTCAAGCGGTTTGAGAGAAAACAGAATTTTTCTAAAGATATCGATTTCGGTATGAAAACTTTGCGAGATGAACACCATTATGTTAAAACTTGTTGTCTATGCATGGCATTGTGTTTAAAACCTAGGGAATATGTTTCTAAGCATTCCTAAGCATGATTTCTAGCATTGGATACAAGTAAAGCATGGTTTTATTGAAATGCAAGCATGAGAAGATAAAAATGGAAGAAAGAATGAGAGATTTACCTTGTTTGTGAAGATTGTGTGTTGTGGTGTTGTTGTTGAAGCACCAAATCACCTCAAGAACACTTGTGAGAACTCTTGGAGACTTTCCCTAGAGCTCTCTCACCTTTGGAAGAAGTTAGAATGAGGTTGGAATGTGGAAATGAGGCTTATAATGCGAATTTTCGCATTACGTCGCATTGGTCGACTCATTGGTCGATCGGGTCGGTCGACCAATCACTCGACCAATGGTCACAGAGACCTCATTTGCTGTTGAATTTTTGGAAAATGTGATTTTTGCCTTATGGTTTATTGTTTGATGACTATATGGATATATTTAAGCATGATTTAAGTTTTCAAATCATTTGGACTTGTGGTTTATGTTGAAACTTCGAAATTCGGTATTTTGATGTTCTCAGTTTTGCAGAATGGTTACTCTGAGAAGTGGGCGTGGTGAATCCAGTGGTCATGGTGGTGGTGAGATACCTCATGGAGGTGGTGAAATACCTCATGGAGGTGGTGAGATACCAAATGTTGATCGGGGTACTCATGAGATACCCGGTGCCCCGAATGTTGGAAGTTTTCGAGATATTGCCAATATTATGGGCAATATAATGCAGCGACAAGCGGCTCTCGGTTCAACCAGATGTTGGTGGGTTTCATGACTCCGCATAATGAGACCCGGGCTGGTGCTAATGTGAATCCTCATGCCGCGATCCTGAATGCGGGAGGTTTAGCTGGAACTCCTCATACTACTTTGATGGAGAGTTTTACGAAAATGCAAGTACCCACTTTCATTGGAGTTACCAAGGACCCCTTGTTTCCTAACAAGTGGCTTCGTGAGTTGGAGAAGGCTTTCCGACATCCGCAATGCTCGGAAGCTCGGAAGATTTCTGTTCTTTGAACAGAAGTTACAACAAGAAGCGATGCATGGTGGATCTCCACTCGGCCTGTTTTGGAAGGTTTGCATGCGGGAGTTGTAACTTGGGAGTTGTTCAAAGAGGCTTTTTGTATGAATTACTTTCCCGAGGCGGTAAAAGATGCGAAGGAAGCTGAGTTCATGATTCTTACTCGGGGATCTCTGTCCGTGTTGGAGTACCAACAGAAGTTCGAGGAGCTTCATTTCTTTGCTCAGATTCTCGAAGGATGACCTCGCCAAAGCAAAGAAGTTCTTCAAAGGACTGCGCCCTACCATTAAAGCTTATCTCACAGTCCAGCCTATAGTGAGCTATGCTCAAGTGGTGCATAACTCGAAGAAGTTGGAAGAAACGAGAGAAGGAAAGTGCTCGTGTGCAAAAGCCACGGCGATCAAGGAATTCTGGTTTGGTGGATCGTAATGACCGTCGTTTTGTGAGACCTACACCCTACCCCACTCCTACCTTTCGGGCTAAGAGTGTAGGTCGGAACACGGGTTTTCAGCAGCCCGGCCAGTTTAGACAAGTATGGCGGAAACCGACCACCAGCAAGTGCAAGTGCAAGTGCAAGTGCAAGGCCTTTTGTTCGAAGCCCTCTGTTGCAGCCACCCTGTTGGATCCAGCAATCTGTTTGCTTCTCTTGCAAGCAAGCTGGTCATTTTGCTCGTGCCTGTCCGAAGCGGCCTGCCAGCAGCCTGCCCGGTGGTGAAGAGTGCTCCTGCTCCTCCCTTTGGTAGAGTTTTCAGTATTTCCAGTCTTGAGCAGGATCCAAGCCATGAAGTGATTACGGGTACATTGTTAGTTGCTTCTATTTCTGCATTTGTCTTATTTGATACGGGTGCATCTCATTCGTTCATGTCATCTGCATTCATCAAGAAGACTAACCTAATCCACGAGAAGTTGTCTAGTTGTTTATTGATTAGTACACCCTCTTGGTCTGTTGTGAAACTAGATAAGGGGTTATCTAAATGTCCTGTGTTGATTGGTGAGAAGAACTTGGAAGCCAATTTTGTAATTCTTGACATGAAGGACTTTGATGTTATTTTGGGAATTGATTGGTTGACAGCCCACAAAGCTGTGTTCCTTTGTTCCTCAAAGAAGATTCAGTTCCATATTTGTGGAAGTCCGGTCTTTGAATTTCGGGGTGAAAAGAGAAGGGTTTGTAAGAAGGTCTTGTCTGCACTTGATGCAAGTCTATGCCCTAGTGGATGATGCTTCATCCGAAGGCAAGGGTATAGTGGAGAAAAGAGTCGATGAAGTCGAGTTGTCTGCGACTTTGTTGATGTCTTCCACGATGATCTATCGGGAGTGCCTCCAGACAGGGGATGTCGAATTTTCTATTGATCTCGTCCCTGGTGCCGCTCCGGTATCTAAAGCTCCGTATAGGATGGCTCCTACTGAGTTGAAAGAGTTGCAAAATCAGTTGAATGAGCTCATTGATAGAGGTTTCGTACAGCCTAGTGTGTCACCTTGGGGAGCTCCGGTCTTGTTCGTCAAGAAGAAAGATGGTAGTATGCGCTTGTGCATCGACTACCGTGAGTTGAATAAGTTGACTATCAAGAATAGATATCCGCTGCCCGAGAATTGATGATCTCTTCGATCGGTTGAAGGGTGCGATTGTGTTCTCAAAGATTGACTTAAGGTCCGGATATCACCAATTGAAAGTGAAGTCTAGTGATATCTTCAAGACAGCTTTCCGAACGCGGTATGGTCACTACGAGTTTAGAGTCATGCCCTTCGGATTGACCAATGCTCCTGCGGTGTTCATGGACCTCATGAACCGAGTATTTCATGATGTGCTTGATAAGTTTGTGATTGTTTTCATTGATGACATCTTGATCTATTCGAAGAGCGAAGAAGAGCATGCGAGTCATCTAAGTTTCACTTTGCAAAGGTTGCGAGAAAAGAAGTTGTTCGCTAAGTTTAGCAAGTGTGATTTCGGCTTAAGAGAGTGGTATTCCTTGGTCATGTAGTTTCAGCCGAAGGTATTCGTGTCGATCCTGAAAAGGTCCAAGTTGTGGCTGATTGGGAAAGACCGAAGTCGATAACGGAAATAAGAAGTTTTCTTGGATTGGCGGGTTACTACCGAAGGTTTATTGAGAACTTTTCTCGGTTGGCTGCTCCTATGACTAAGTTTACCAGGAAAGAAGAAAAGTTTGTTTGGTCTGACGCTTTGTGAGAAAAATTTCCAAGAGTTGAAAGATAGATTGACAAGTGCCCCGGTTTTGACTATACCGATAGTTCCGGTGGTATGACGAGTTTATACCGATGCGTCAAAGATTGGTTTGGGTTGTGTCTTGATGCAACATGGCAAGGTCGTAGCCTATGCTTCTCGGCAATTGAAGGATTATGAGCGGAATTACCCCACTCACGATCTAGAACTTGCCGCCGTTGTCTTTGCTTTGAAGATTTGGAGACATTACCTTTATGGTGAGAAGATTGCTATTTTCACGGATCATAAGAGTTTGAAATACTTCTTTACCCAAAAGGAGTTGAACATGAGACAAAGGAGATGGTTGGAACTAGTCTCCGATTATGATTGTGATATTCAGTATCACCCTGGGAAAGCAAACGTTGTTGCTGATGCTCTTAGTAGGAAGAACCAGAAGAAGACTTTGGATTTGAATGCGTTGAGTTTACCATTGTGGTCTTCTATTGAGAGTTTTGATTTGGAAATCGTCCCTGAGAATTCTGATTTTATTCTATTGAGAGTTTTGATCTGGTCTTAGAGATAAGATTGTTGCTCTGCAGAGTTCTGATCAAGAGTTTTTGATCAAAGTTGAGAAGATTTCTTCGAATCCTGAGTCGGACCCCGACTTTGGTATATCCATGGATGGTGCTTTGTTGTTTAGGGGAAGACTGTGCGTGCCTGCAAATGAAGAAGTTAAGAAAGAAATATTGAAGGAAGCACACCAGTCAGTCTTTACTATACACCCGGGAAGCACCAAGATGTACAAGGACTTGAAGGAACGTTTTTGGTGGATTAGTCTGAAGGCGGAAGTTGATGATTTTGTTGCCAAGTGTGAGACTTGCCAACGTGTGAAAGCCGTCCGACAACCTCCATCTGGATTACTTCAGCCTCTTCCTATTCCTAGTTGGAAGTGGGAGGATATCTCCATGGACTTTGTGACTAGCTTGCCTCGGACAAGTAAAGGCAATGACACTATGTGGGTGATTGTTGATAGGTTGACCAAATCAGCCCACTTTATTCCTATGAAGATCACTCATACTCTGGATAAGCTAGCAAGGCTTTATGTGGATAATGTGGTTCGTCTGCATGGTGTGCCATTGAGTATTGTTTCGGATCGTGATCCTAGGTTCACCTCAAGGTTTTGGAATAGTTTGCAGAAGGCCTTGGGAACCCAATTGAACTTGAGTACAGCTCATCATCCACGGTCGATGGACAATACGAGCGGACAATTCGGACATTGGAAGACATGCTCAGATCTTGTGTGGTGGATATGGGTGGTAATTGGGTTGAACACCTAGCTTTGGTTGAGTTTGCCTACAACAACAGTTATCAAGCAACAATAGGCATGGCTCCATTCAAGGCTTTGTATGGCGGTACTTGTAGGACACCTTTGTCTTGGATCGAGGCAAGTGAAAGAAAAGTCTTAGGTCCTGAAATGATTGAAGCTACGAGTGCTATGGTAGATATGATAAGAGAAAGGATTAAGTCCGCCAGTCAAGACAGAAATCTTATGCTTGATAAGAGAAGGACCGATTTGGAATTTCAAGTTGGAGAGAAAGTCCTTTCGAAAGTTTCACCAATGAAGGGTGTGATGAGATTCAATGTTAAGGGAAAGCTTAGCCCTCGTTACATTGGACCTTTCGAGATTTTGGAAAAGGTTGGACCTGTTGCGTATCGATTAGCATTACCTCCGCCTCTTGCTGGTGTTCACAATGTGTTTCATATTTCGATGCTCCGAAAATACATAGAGAATCCGGAACACATTTTGCAGCAAGCACTGAAGGACTTAGTGCTGATTTGACCTACGATGAAGAACCGGCCGAAATCTTGGATAGGAAGGACAAGCAGCTGCGGAATCGCACCATCCCTTTGGTGAAGATTCGGTGGAAGAACCATACCCCTGAAGAAGCTTCTTGGGAGAAGGAAGAAGTCATGAAGGAGAAGTTTCCCTACCTCTTTGGAAGCACAGGTACGCTTTCAATTTCGAGGACGAAATTTCTTTAAGGGGGGGAGAATGTAAAACCCAGCCCTAACCTTGACCCGGAAACCTTGTTATTTGCAGGTCCAATGACCCGAAGTAAAGTAAGAAGTCAGCTTTGGGCCATCCCAGTGGAGGACTTGGTGTCTGGCTTTGAATCCATGAAAGTTGTTGATGAAGTTCTATTTATGGAAACTGAATCTTGATGAAGATCGGATTAGTTGATGGACTTGGAGTGCTCTCTATCTTGGTTTGAAGGCATTTCTACCTATTAGGTAAGTCACTTGACATGTGTGCAAAACCCCTTTAGGATTGGATTTGATCTGGGCCTTCAATTCCCTGTTTTGGTCTTCTTTGTCAAGCATTGGTCGTTGATTGGTCGGCTGGGCCGATCGACCAATCCACTCGACCAATGAGTCTTGTCTTTGGCAATTAGGTTTTTCTTGCTCTATTTAAGTCCAATCTCGAGTCCACTTCGTATTTGCTGCCTCCAAACTCTCTGGAACGAACCAAAGACCTCTGCAAGTCATCTCCCTTGCATCCTTGGTGTTTTCTTGACGGATCTTCGTTGAAACTCTTCATTTTGCATCAAAAGGTATGTCTACTCTCTCTTCTTCTCCTCCATCTTTGTTTTTCTTTCCTTTTTGAGTTGAGACAGTAGAAGAGATGCTGCATTCTCTGTTGCAAACATCTCTCGAACATGTTCTCATGATCATCCTAAGGATTTGAGGCTAGAACAATGATCTTAACCATGATCATTGCAAGCTTTTGAAGGAATCATGATCAAACCATGATCTAATCTTGTTAAACTTCTGATTTGAATTCCGATCTCTTTGGATCTTCTATATTGATCATGTTAGTAGTTAATTACTGTGTTTTCTTTCCATGATCCATGATCTGTCAATCTCTAGTTGTTCTCTTCTACCATACTATGTGTTCTTCATGAAGCATGGTAGTTACATATATGGTAGGTTTTATTTCCTTATTTAGATTTATGCTTCTAAGCCTTTTTCATTGAAGATCTAAGTATGTTTTTCATGATACCTTTACCTGAAGCAATGATCCATTCTCCTATTGTTTTTGTCTTTGATTTCTATTTCGAATTCATCAAGATCCATGGTTGATCTAATTATGGTAACTTTTTGTTTCCTAATTTGGATCTTGAAGTCTTGAAGTCTTGAATTGATTGGTGTTTTGAGGTCCCCTATATGTTAGAATACTACTGATGTAGTTTACCCCTTGATTAGTACCCTTTTGAACCACCAAATTCGGATTTCATATCTTAAAACTCTGTTTTTTTTTAGGCTACTATCTGCATTGGTCGACTGATTGGTCGACTGGGCCAGTCGACCAATCCACTCGACCAATGAGTACAGCAACTCCGGAATTGGTCTGTGTCGGATGTTTTGGTATCTTTTCTGTTAGGGATCTTTCCTAATATGTTGTATATACTTGTTTAGGACCTTCTTCTCAAGTTTTCCAAGATCTTACTTGATTTCTTAGGATTCCTTTGCGAGTTATAAGAGGTAAGGATGGTTATTTCCTTAATTACATAGATAGCATGAATCTAGTTTCTATATTTGAATATCATTGACATGTTTCCTAAATTAGATTCTTACAATGATATACTACTGTTGCATAACTTTGATTACAGTAGCATTACTTATTCATATTAAATTGATTCATGTGTGATTTACTTACCAATTATGTACAAAGTGATTGTAATTATTGATTTCTTTCCATATATGAAGTTACCATATATGTGATGATATGAATTGATGCATGTGTATGCTTAAGTATGGTTTGGAAAGGAGAGGTGTCCTTTTGACACTTCTGTCCTTGGACTACTACGGGAATATTATGGGATGTTTCCGGAGATGCCCTCTGGACACCTTCCTAAACTGTTGGATGACATATCTAGGATTGTCTAGTAGTGTTTGGCTAGGATGTCCTGTTATGTCAGACCCTAATCGGAGGGGTATTGAGACCGAACGACCCGTGGTAGCAATGGGGATTCATGGGCGTTCAAGACCGGTAACCAACCCGTGAGAGGACATGAATCACATTGTGGGGGCCATTTATTGGTAGGGTTGCATATGGTTAGACTTGGGCTCACGGGCGCTTAAGACCGGTAACCAACCCGTGAGAGGACGTGAGAGCTTCCCGTTTACCATATGTGGATAACCAATAGGGTTGATGAGTCCGTAGTCAGGGACTATGAGGACTGTAGTGTGAAGGATACCGGAAAGGATCGTCAGGGACGAGGAATGGACGTATCTGGATCTGACTTGATGTAACTAAGTAGAAGACTTGCATTTGGCTAGGTTTTTACCCTGACATGCGCCAGTACTTATACCAAATGGTTGTGAGAGAGTGTGTTGACTTAACCCCTTGCCATGGTTTGTCCTAAGGGATGAAGGACCCATTACCAATCGGCTGCTCAAGACCGGTGAAATGATCCGTGAGAGAATCCAAGATATCTTAAATGGTTGAGGATGTGAGTGGACTTTCCTAAAGAAGTACGGTTCTATGACTTAAAGCACGTCTGCCAATAGAGACCAGCATACATAGAGTTAGATTCATTCATTCATTGTTTGTCTCATATCATATTGCATTTATGTTTGTTCCGGAATCCCGCCATTTATGTTATTATGGATTTTAATCGCCTTACTTGAGTTTCTTTGAAACTCATTCCTTTATTGTACAATGTTTGTTAGACTATCCCTGCAGTACCGAGTACTATGACGGTCCCTATGAAGAAGCGCAAGGCGAAGAGGCATATCTCCAGGAAGGTGATTGCGGTTACCACAATTACACTGAAGATCCCGCGAGTGGTTATGCTCCGTACGATGCTTAGTCCGACCATTGAGTGGAAGCGTCCTTGTGCCATTTATGAGATTTACACTTATAAGGATGTTGTCTATAAAGTGGAGAACAATTTAGTTACCCAATGTACTTGCTACTGGGATTAGATTTTGTCTAGTTTATTCTTTTAGAGCTACTTTTCCGCTGGTTGTAGAGTGGGATTTTTGCCTCACTTTACTTATCTGTTTGACACTCTGATTATATCTATTATTCTGATTCATTTATGATTCATTCTTTCTTTATTGGATCTATGGTTTATCTTCCGCACTTTTATTATGATTGTTCATGATTATGTTATTGTTTATGTGGGAGGTTGATCACTCGATACCTGATCTTCGGGCTGTGGATCACACTCTCGGGTATGCCAGATAGGATACCGGCTGGGAGGGCGTGACACCTAAACAAGCTTGACAAAACATGTATAGGTCATAAGAAGTGATTCCAAAAGATTGAAGTCGAAACAGATAAAAAACAGAGTTGCTGTCACTGCGGGTTGATTGGCTGGGTTGAGTGCTCTAGTTGACCCAGGCAATCTGCCCAAGAGAAAATCCGAAAATAAAAGGAGAATCTTGATCTGAAACCTATGCTACACAAACCGGAATGCGACGAAACTTGGAGAGATTGTCTAACACAGTAGTCTAAGACTAAAAAGCATAATTTAGACATCAAACCACCATTAAAACCATTACTTACTAATTTGAATCATAGTTTTTATTTTGGAAAACAAGACTTTCTAATTTGGAAAACAACATGGTTTTAATTGAAAACAAGCTATGAATGAAAGAGATGAACTAGAGATGATGAGACCTCATTCTAGTATATGAATACAGTAAATCAAGAGTAAGAATGATTATAGAGATGCATCTAATATGCTAGAAGAAATAAAAATAAGAACATGATCATAGTTTAAGAAGAAATCATGAAAATCATGTAGAGAATGAATATGAAATCATAGCATATAGAATGAGAAGAGATTGTAGAAGATATGATTGCAGAGATGCAATATCGTCCTCATAATCTCAGACCAGAGAAGAAAATGATCCTAGTAAGAATGAATCAATAGCATAATAGATTGAATACTAACCTTTGATTGAAGAACAAGAGAGAGAAAGCTTGAGAATTGAATGTAGATCTTCTTCCACACCAATGGAGGCTTGGAGATGAGTTCCCTTCGTTCTCTAGGTTTTTTGGAGGCTAGGGATACTAAAAACACGAAGTTATGAGGTATATATAGCAATAATGACCTAAACAGAAGATTCTGCTCGAATTTTGTTTGCTTGGGTTGAGTGGGTTGGGTTGATTGGCCCAGTCGACCCAACCAGTCGACCCAGGCTGACAGCATAGCCTAAAACAGGGATTTGAGGGCCTTTCTCTTATCGGAATCAAACGAAACTTTCTACACAACAACTATAACTTACCTAGCATAGGAAAATGGCTTTAAATCATATCTAACCATGCTCTAAGGTCATCAACCAATCTTTTCTTCATCAAGGTGCATTCTCTTTTCTAAATCAACCAAGCTCTTCAAGTAGGGAATTCCATCATCAATTTTCTATGGGTTTTCGAATCTACACTAAGGGAGAGGTCCGACTTGACTTCCTAGGACCTTCTAAACATATCAACACCATACTCAAGGTCCAACTTCAAGGTCAAACATAAAATAAGTTCTTCTTCATCCAAAACAAATAGGGTGTCTAATTTAGGTTTTGGGCTAGATTTCACATTCTCCCCCCCTTAAAATAATTTCGTCCTCGAAATTGAAAGCATACTTGGGCTTCCACTAAAATGAGGAAACTTCTTCAGGGGTGTGATTCTTCCACCGAAACTTTACCAGGGGATGGAAGGTACAATGAAAAATAGATCTAATAGGTAGAGAACACTAGAATCTTGGCTGACTTCTTAAACAACTAAGAGGAACTCAAAACAATACTCACATGCACTTCAATCAAGACTAGGCAAACTCATATGGCAAGAATAAATCAAAACAATGCATATAGCCTATCTGCAATGCATTAGTAAGGATTAAATCGGGCAACGTATATGATATGTATGTAATGTATAAGCAAAGAATAAATCAGGGCAATGCATGTGGTATTCATACAATGCACAAGCAAAGATAAATCAAAACAGTGCATATGGTATTTATACAATGCACAAGCAAAAACTAGATCAACGAAATGCATATGGTATATATGCAATGAACAATCAAAGAATAAATCAAGGCAGTGCATATGGTATTTATACAATGAACAATTAAAGAATAGATCGATAGTAGGAGTTAAAGGCTAAGAGTAACGTACTGGTTATGACATCACGATTTGGTTCTAACTCACTTTCAACATGTCAAACATACATAACTCAACTGCACCTGCCCTTAAAATCCAAACAAGGCATCAAAATCAAGTTTTCTCAAAAACGTCTAACACAACGAAAATCTTCCCTGCTCGAAAAATAGCCTTAAAGGAACCACTTCTCTATTCAAACTCATTTCTATCTTCACCAACTTTGAGTTTAGCTCTGGGGAAAAGGTTCTATTGGGTTTCCTAAGGTTCCAAGACTCTCAAGAGGCTTCAACAACAACTTACAACCTTCTTTGATCAACAACACAAGGTAGTCTTCATTCTTACTTCTTTTCTTACAAATGCCATTTACCAACTTCTTGGTTTTCTTCAAAATTGAGAAATGCTTATTGTTCTTGGTTAAAAACATGTTTAGGGGTGTTAAGAAATATGTTTCAACCATTTTTCACAAAATGCCAAGCTTCAACTAAAAGATTTCCCACACTTTGCACTAATTTCACTATTCACTTCAACAAAATCCAACATTGCAAACACTTGTCCCACTTTCAAACCAAATAGAATTTTGACCTCAAATCACTTCCTACGTGATTGTTTCAATATGAAAAAAGTGCCCACACACTTCATTCCGCCAAAATCTGACTTTCCAAAAATCCCAAAACTTTACCCACAAGAGGATTCCTTCTTCCAAAGTTGCTGAATTTTTACTTCTACACATCAAAATTGACTGATTTTTACCAAACAAACCATCCCAGCATGTTTATCTAAGTCTTATGCACATGCAAGTATGTTTGAATTGAAATATTGCCAAAATCGATTTTTTTCAAAAAATTACGAAAATGCCCTTCTTGTAGAATTTTTTTTTCTTCCAAACTCCAGGGGTTTCAATGGATCTTCTCCAAACAAACCTTCTTAGCATGTTAAACCAACTCTTATACACATGCTAACATGTCCAAATCGCAGTTTCCATCGAAAACAAACTTTTCCAAAACTTTACCAAAATGCCCCTCTTCACCAAATATTGCATTACTTAACTTCCTTTACTCATGCAATGCAAAACTCAACATGACTCTTCAAATTCCCTTCAAACCAACACAAAGAAAACACCTAGGGGTTAGGAGAGGTAGAGGTGAAGATCAAAGTACTATTCTATGCCACAAGCAGAGATAATACATGAATAAGGAGGCAACAATCCAAATTCCAAATGAGGTTCAAGATTAGGATGAAGATGATGATGCGGAGGATCAGGAGATTCAGTAGGATGAGGAGGAAACTATTTCAGCTCAACGGTTTTGAGGGTGGAGGCACACACAAACAATATAGAAGATCGATTGACATGACTGGAGGAAAATCTCAAGCTATGAGAGATCAGTTCGATTCTTAGGAACAATTTCCTAAACAGATAGCATTAGGATTGTCATCAAGTCTATGGTTGGAGGAAGAGCGATTAGCTTCACTACCAGGGATATCATAGGGGCTTCGCGACGCAACTAGGTCAGAGGCTGAGGATGATATTGCCAAGGCTGATGGCACAGAGGATGATGGTGATGAGTAGGATGAGGATGATCACAATGATGATCATGATGATGGGGATGAGCACAGAGATGATAATGATGATGACCATTACGGGGTTTCAGCTCAGGGTGAGGATGACATTAATGATCAGGGAGATGAGGATCATAGAGATGAGGATCGAGGTCAGGATGAGATTCCAAGACACGAGGAGATTCCTACACCGCAGTTCTTCGAGGTTGGAGGTCCATTACATACGACTTCTGAGGCTCCAGGTGTGGCTTCTCATCAGTCATCGCTCCATTCTATACTGGAGAGGATAGAGGCTCGTCATGTGACTATAGAGGCTGTCCAGAGGAGAATAGAGTCCTACATGTGCACCTTGGGTGAGCGATTTACACCATTGGAGGAGGAGTTCATAGCTAGGAGAGATCAAACAGATCGCTGGAGTCAATCACCTAGATAAGTAGAGCTAGGAGTTTCCTTTTATGCTATCACATATGTATTTTCTTTCAGGCTTGTTAAAATATCTTATGTGATTAATGAAATTCAGTTGTTTCACTTATGTTATTGTACATTATGCATTTCTTTTGTTGTATTAGTAATTGTTAATGTTTAGTTATGACTTATAACTCATGACGACTACTCACGACCATTACTCCCAATGACAACTCCCGACTCAGACTCATACGACAACACATGACGATGACACAACTCAGATTCATGACAACTTACTCTCAACAACACCTCACAACAAAGACTCACTCACAAAGACGACAACTTTTAACTCAAGACTCAACACACATACATGTACAATACTTAAAACCGACTAGTTAACTCTAACCATGAATACAACCCAAGTACAAGTCATAAACTTTAATTATTGTGCATTATTCAAACTTGGTATATTATGCTTCATTTGTTCAACTTTCTAATCCAAGTTTTCTATTATTCACTTCTAAGAAAGTTTGAGTCACTTCTGGATTTATGACTCAAGGATGCTTTCATTACCGTGTTCTATGATTATGATTGTCCGAAAACTTGGGCTCTGATACCATCTGTCACATCTCGCCCAAATACACCCAGCCTATACCCTAGCTGGGTTACCCGGGGGAGTGATCCACAGCCCAAAAGATCAAGTTTAGGAACGATCATATCCATTTAGCACAATAACATAATCAAAAGCAAGAACAAATCATTGTATTCAAGTATTTTACTAATAAAAGTCAAGAAAGGATCACAGAAGGATCACTAAAGAATATCAGAGTGCGGAATAACAAGATACCAAATCAAAAGACAACTGTAGAGTATAGCAGAAATATACCCCACAACATATGCGGAAGGTAGATCGAAATCTAAAGCAAGCTCTAAGCTAATACAATTAAAATAAAAGTCTAAAAGAAACAAGAGAATCTAATCCACATCTTCAGTCGGCTCTTCTTCTTCTTCAGTCTTCATCCTCTTCACTTTAGGGTCATGCTCTTGAAGCTTCAGATCAGCATCTAGTGCATGATCCCATCGGCGAATAAGACGATGCCGGCTGCCGTCAATGGAAGTCGTCAGTGCAGCCCAAATCCAAGTGTTGGCTACCTCGCTGTTCATTACCTTGTCCAAGGACATCCGGAGCTGTACCATGTACGGAAAGGTTCTTCGTGCTGGTGTACGGGTTCTCTTTCGTACCTGCAATGTCATCTAAAAACAAGTCCCCTAAAGGGTAAGCTCAAAAGAACTTAGCAAGTAAACCAAACACAATAAGCATCTTCACATGTATTCACAAGCAAACATATATGCAATGATATGAAACAATATATGCAAATATGCTTCTAACTCTATGTATGTATGCTGGTCTCTATTGGCAGACATGCTTTAAGTCATAGAACCATACTTCTTTGGGAAGGTCTCAATCACACATCATCGGTTGGTAATGGGTCGGTACACCTTACGGACAACCTTGGCTGGGGTTTAAGTCACCGCTCTCTCACATAACCGTTAGATCTAAGTATTGGCGCATGTCAAGGTAAAGCCTAGCCCAATGCAAGTCTTCTACTTAGTCATATCAACTCAGATCCAGATATGTCCATTCCTCCCCTCTCGGGATCCTTTCCGGTATCCTTCACACTAGAGTCAGCGTATCCGACTCTCTCAAATACGGACTCATGTTAGGGATCCTTTCCGGTATCCTTCGTCGGTACTGGGGCATTCTTCTTGTAGGAATTTGCCCTGATAAAGTCCAAGTTAATTCTTGGTGATGCAAAAAGCAGTATCAGTACGAGAATCCAACAACTTATAGGTAGAAAAGGGAAAACCCTAGATTTCTGTTGAACAGATAAAGTAACAAACACCATTCAGAACTTCCGTAATGAGTAAACCCCAAGTATGAATACTATGGAGATTACTCAGGGAGAAGAAGAAGTTCGTGACATAGACGGGGCGGAAGACTTACTTGTTCAAGTTCTGATCAAAGATATTGTTGGAGAACAAGAGTATAGAGACAGAAAAGGAAGACAGGATATTGCTTTGCAAATCTATCAGACAGAAATAACTTGCAGATAGCGAGATAAGGAAGAAGTACCCTTTAGGAGTTTAAATAGCCTCAAGGAGCGATGTGACGGTTGAAAGCCCAAGTTAATCAAGGGACATGATGGAGAGGACGCTTCGAATTCCTAAAAATACAAGGTCAACGGTCAGGGGATAACGGCACTTCAAATTCAAAACATTGAACTAGGTTTCCGCGTGGAACAATGTGCACCTGATACAAGGATACTGCCAAATACCAACTGTCGCACCAGTATTAAATAATAAAGTATTTCCAATTCCTTGGGAAGAGCAATTGGTATACGAATACAAGGAAACGTTAGGGTTTCGTCATAAATGAAGTAGCAGTTGGGAGATAAAAGTTCAAATGGCACAAAAGGTTCAGAAGAATCAAATTGACCGAACGCATCTCCCTGATGTCCCAAACGTTATCTCCAGTTAAGGTACAAGTTAATCTACGTGATAACTTATATCATTCATATATTATTCTTAAATGTCTCTTGGGAATAGACAATTCCTTGGGTATATGAGGAAGTATTAAGGCAATCATTGGAAGAGTTCGAGAAAAAGAAGACAGATTTCTATTTCATTAAGACCGTAGAGGGCCAACCCTTACAACAAAAAAAAAAAAAAAAAATCATAGAGATGGTTTCCTATTGTTCTTCCTTATTGTCGGCCGAAGGATCTTTCTCCAGAGTAGGCTTTTGAGGTTCTTCGGGAAGGGGCGGCGAATCAGCAAGATACTCCTTGATGTTTGGGTCTGCTGGAATGGTATCCTCCTCTTCCAAAACCCAGTCAGGGAAAGGTAGCTTAAGCTTCCTGAAGATTTCCTTGTGACACACCTCCCGAAAGGGAGTTGTGTCGAAGGAAAGATTAGATTCAAGGATCTTTTCCCAGACATCATTTTGCCTCGCTCGATAAGCTTGAAGGAGCCCATCAAGTTATTAAAGGGAACGCTATTCAGATATTTCCGGATGCAGTCCCTCCGAAGATCTGGTCTAAGATGTTCGGGCTTGCTAGGAACTGCCATCTTCAACAGGTGTTCATTCTCCATGGCCTTAAACTTGAGGCTCTCACCAAAAGCAGTAGCCTCATTTTTATGTTTTTTGGCCTCACGTTCGGTGGCAACAGCATGAAGATTTGACGAGTCAAGTTCTTTCTTTAAAGAATTCATCTTTTCATCATACTTCTCCTTCAACTCTTCGGCTGCTTTCTTCAGCCGGTCCACTTTAGAATTGGCCTTCGCCAAATTCTCTTCACAGGTCTGCAGCAAGGAGCCGTTGCGACCAACTCGGCTCAATGCCTCCATGTGCTGATAAAAGCTCAACATAGCATTCCTGGAAGGACAGGGAGATTATTAGAAAATCTCAGGGGAGAATACAAAGCAAGTAGCAAAAGCTCAAGAAAAATAATACCTTGTGGAATGACATACGAGAAGGTTGTCCTCCAGGTCTCAAAGGCCTGACAATCGGCAGGCATGAGGCCAAGAGAGCTCCACTCAGCAGCCTTCTCAAGATCTTGTGTTGCCTGGTCTGTCCGCGTCAGCGTCCATTGAGGAACGAAGATCTCCTCAGAATCTTTATTCTTCTTGGATTTCTTTGGGGCGGAAGCATCAGCTGAGTTGTGCTTCCTTTTGGTTCGAATGGGAGAAGGGATGTCTATCTCTTCCATCATTGGCTTTTTTCCCTCTCCCCGAAGCCTCAACCATTGGCTTCAGATTTCTAATACCCTTGTAAGAAGGGTTTGGAGGTGGCACAAAAGCTACCTGTTCTGCAGTCAAGGCTTGAGGAGACCGTTGTTCTGTAGACACAACAGCCTTGGCAGCTCTCACCCGAAGACTCTCGGGATCCATTCTTGGAGGCACTACAAAGAAAGACGAAAGTCAGAAAGTTCAAAAAATTCGTAGTATATTCAAGAAAGTGAAATGTGGCAGTTAGAAAGCTCACGTTGAGCCAACCCCCAGTACTGAAGGATGGAGTTGTATTCCATCTCATATCCATGTATCTCTTGATACCATGGAATTGACTTGATCTTCCCGACGGCAGCTCTGTCTTCTTTGGATAATGGAAGGACCCGGTTACCCTCAGAATATGAAGTGTACTTCTTCCCGGTGGTTAGGAAGTTCAGATCTGATTGAGGCGCTCGACAGAAAAAATACTGCTTGCGCCACCCTTTGTGATTGGATGGGCAAGTTCCTTTGGCAAGAATGTTGCCCGTCCAGTCAAGCTCAACTTTGTTGCGCTTAAAAAAGCACAACCCAGCCAAGAGGATGGAAAATAGAAAGAACATGAAAATGTACAAAAAGAGGAAGAGAAGGTGTGATGCCGAGTTCAAAGCATAAACCCAAGAAGCCGATGATAAGATGCCAGCTATTGGGAAGGAACATTTCGGGACAGATATCCTAGTGATTTAGAATGGAAAAAAACAAAGCATTGAAGAAGGGAAAACGAACCCCGCTTTCCAGTGTATCTATATACATGGAGAATTCACCCGAAAAGATCGAATCAACCCTCTCATCAGAATTGGGAGCCCTAAGATGGTACGAAGAAGGAAAGTCAAAACCTTTGATGGCTAAAGCAAGATTTTCCTCGGTATAGGAGGAAGCAACAGAATCAGGTCCACCGGAGGTCCTGGTAGGTTGTTTTGACTGCTCAGAGGATTCGGCAGTCACCTTCGGGGTCAAGGAAGGTCCAAACTCAGGAAGGGCAGAAGAAGTCTTAGCTTTTTCTTCTACTTTTCTCTGTTGGTTAACTTCTTCGAAGTCACGCCAGAGAGCAGTTAGGGTTTTCTTGTCACTATCCGACTGCTCAGAGGAGACAGAAACAAAGGCCTCGTCACCATTATCGCCTTTATTGGCACTATGCACCGGGGAAATTTCATAAGAAACCCTACTGTCCTCCATTACTGAAAAGTCTGATTATGGTTTCTAGAAAAAAAAGAAACCTAGAGACGAAAGTAAACTTTGCAAAGGAGTCAGTAAACTTACTGAATCACTGAGGCAGAAAGCTCGAGAATGAGAGGATCGTGAAGGCGCGAAGAAGACGAAGAGGTTTCAAAATTCCAGAGAAGGAGAATGAAACCTACGGAGACAACGAACCGCTTTTAAGCACCCGCATGAGTGTTCGAGGACGTGTACGATCGAGATGAATTCAGCATCAACGATCGAGATTTGAAGACAGTTCGAAAGTTTGAACTCATGAATCCAAAGCAGATGTTCAATCGTTGATTTGATTGCGTGAGCAACGATAGTTTCGGCTGTAAAGGACGCGTGGCGTCACCCTCACAATGATCGAGGAAAAAGCGACACAACCGCATTAAATATGATATGACATTTAATGGGTTGAGGATTATGCAAGACTATTGTTCGACGAAGAACCCAGTTAAAAGCCAAGCCCTCGGAATCGACAGAATGCTTGGTCTGGGGGGCTCGTGATATGGAGAAAATATGATTGAACTTGGTTTATTTTTGGTTCGACCCTTGACTCCGGTCGGGACGAAAAAAATCGACTCGCTTCCGAGCGAGCCGGGTCCAGGAGATAGCTTGTTGAGGAAGAAAACCTACTCAGTCACAAGCACGCCCTAATCTGATATGTTCGGAATAGGTTAATCAACCTAATGACAGCTAGTAGTTTCCGGCGGCTGTCACTCACCGCTATCATACGGATAACCACCAAATAACAATCAGGTTATCCTAGGAGTCACCTACTAGTAGAAGTCTATCACTCAATGGATCTATCTGATAAAATCCAACGACTACCCGAAGAAGGCTCAAATACATCCAACAATGGAAATTCAAAGGTACACTCATTATAAGACATCACCTACTCACAAGGTAGAGGATGGACGAAAACACTCATATGCTTACTATCTGAATCGTATTCTTGTTATTCATTCCTTAGCTTTGTGCTCTAGCAGAGCCGTTTGTGATTAAGTTCATCAACTGACTTAGCCTTCAGAGGTGGACTCCCAATCCCAGCGGTCATGCCACATCTGACACTTTATTTTGCAGGTCACTCTCAGGAGATCTAAGGGCTGAGCAGATTTTGGACGCATCAATAGGATTTACCTTAAATTCTCTACAGTTAGATTAATTGATGAGTCTCATCTATGACCGTATGATTGTTAGGTTTATTTCCCCAAATGCAAATTAGTTATTGATTCCTTTTTAGGCATGATTGCCTATCTCGAATCCGGTGGGATCACGATTCCTACCATAACTATTGAGTTCCTTTGTACTCAAGGAATTTCCAAGTTGACTCCTCATTCTAGTCTTGACTGGGATAAACCAAACCAGCAATGGTTCTACCCAATTGGTTTGCGATCATTATTTTTACTTATCACGAGCCCCCCAGACCTAACGATCAGGATTATAAGGCCGATAGTTTGGTATGCTTTTCTCTATCGCCAACCATGGACGTTGCATATAGAAGATTAAACGATTCAAATCCCCAAGCATCATCCAAAGGTCACATTTATTATTAGAGTTGTTACGTCCTCTCAAGCAGCATTTGTCCAGTGTGAAACACGCTACGCCTGCCACCTATTATTGGAAAACAAGCGCCATCATGGAGCTCAGCTTCTGGAACAGTCACTCGTTCATGAGCATTGATCTGGATAGATCTCATTTGTGGAATTCATTTCAATGGCTATTTAAACCCCATCGTCTTCCATTTGCACTTCTACTTTCCAGTTTACGAATTTCTTTGCTTTTGAAGCTATTAGTGAACTTTGAGTTGTCTTTAGCCTTTGAGCTTTTGGGATTCAACTTCATTTGGTTCAAGTCTCTTAAGAAAGTAAGTTCCTTCACCCATATCTTTTTTTTTCCCCTGCTGTGTTCATTATACTTGTAGTTAGAGTTCCCCTTAACCCATACGCCTTCCAATTTCCTCGCTTTAGGGTATACTTTTCTTTACTTTTTTTGATGATGGGTTGTGGGATAACCTCTGAGGACGATTCCATTGACCAAATGGTTGGGGGTGAAGAGTCCGCCAATCAATCTAGCCCTTTTGCTTCCATCAAGTTGTCAGGAGACAAAAATGTTAGGATCACCAACCGTTGGTTTGGTCTTTCTAACCATTCCAACCATCGAGAGCAACCTGGAAATCTAGCTGAGCGTGGTGCTATGACCTCGCTTCTCATTTCCCGTCGGCATAACGCCTCACCGAAGGTTGCTGCCGGTACATCCTGAAGGTCAAAAAGGCCTTCGAATGACCCTAGTTATTTTGTTTCTCATGTTCGTCACATCGAGCTTGACAACATTTCCAACCGTTACTCAATCCCTTTTAGCTACCTTCTTCGGGTTCCTATCACAATGAAAGGTTTAACTCAGACCCTCCTAAGGAGGTTTCTATCTATACCGAAACCCTCAAGAGTGGGGTTAGGTTTCATTTTCTTCTCCCCCCCTGTTTGTTGCCATTCTCAATCACTAGGAGTTGTTTCCTAGAATGCTCTTGCCAAATAGTTGGCATCACATCATTGGGTACCTTGGCTTGTGTTTCGAGTTAGGAATCTCTTCATCCTTGCCTCTTTTTTCTCACTTTTTATTTATTTATTTATTTATTTTATTTTAAGTAAGTCTAACATTTGGGTTTTCTTTTCCAAACCCCCAAAAAGTGAATTGGGTTGGTCAGGAAGCATCATCGCCGACGATACTTGCCTTTAATCACAATGGGTGGTGTCACCGATTCTTGTTCTGTCAGGCGCCTCTCAAAGATTTGAATTTCCTAATTGCTTGGAACCGTCGAGACTTGTATACCAGGTTAATCACCCTCTTCCCTGATCACCCAACGAGGAAAATGCCACTCAAGCGATTATGTATATTCTTGCAAATCAGGAGATTCATGGACACGCCATGGAGTACGAAGATGTGCTTCGATGGTGTGGTTTTGTGGCTCTTGCCCTTGGTGAGCTCCTGAGCATTTGTAGTTATGCAAACTCCTCTTTAACTGTTGGTTTGTTGATTACTAACCTCTGTTCTTTTTCTTTTGACAGCAGCCTTGAAGTACATTCCTCGTGCTATAAAATCTATTGCTACTAAAGGGTTTGAGGTTGCTGTGGATAGGGTAGTTAGATAGAAGAGGAAAGAGCCCGAAGCTAAAGGGAAAATCCCGAAGACCCCCTCCCAAGCCTCCAAAGGTGTGTTGAAGATCTGTCATGATTCAACGGAGAAGGGGAATGTCCTGATTAACATTGCCGAGTTGACTCATGATGATGTTAACTTGGCAAAGAGGAGGCACGATCTTCTCGACGATGCGGAGTCGAAGAGGCCTTGGGTGGAGCTCGGTGATCTTTATGTCCCACCCTATAAATTGACCGTTGGGGATTGCATATCAAGGGATCCGAACATGGCACTTGAATGGGCCACCAACACTTAGAAGCCAACTGATCAAGAGGTGCTTGATTCCACCCATGATGAGGAGAACTCCTCAGTCAAGTAAGCTTTCTGTCTTAATTTGGAAAATTTTTGCAAATTTTTTAGTACTAATTCTAATTTTGGATCATTGCTCTCTATTGCTATAGGGTCCTTACTAATGCCTTCCATAGGCAGATGGAGGCAATTCTTTAGGTGAGCTGCCTTAGAGTTCAGTCTCAGAGACATGAGGGGGGAGACAAGGAAAAAAGAGAAGGAAATCTCTCGACTGAAAGAAGAGTGTCATACCCCACTCGACGGTATTGGACCCAACCCGACAACCTGTGGGTGTCATCCATGGCCACAAGATCCATAGTCACACTATCAACAATAAGTAAGATACACATCCCATAATTAAGAGCAAAGAGAGAAATTCAATATTTAATTTAAAGAAACAAAGTACCAAAGTCCAAGAATGAATACTGAATGAATCGAATCGAATAGTATCAGCGGAAGCAAAAATTATCAAAAATAAGTCTCATCATGGTTTATTGTTATTCTGCAGCTTTTTAGGGTATTCTAATTCATATCTCTCTATGAAAGGAGTCATAAGAGCCTCTTGCATCACTTGATCTAAGTGGCGGACAACCTAGATTCTCTTCCAATCAATAGGTGTTGTAAGAGCACTCAAAGCACTTGTAGGAAGCTTCGTGTTGATCATGATCAGGTCCCATTGGCATCTCCAATACTTCTTCAAAGGTGTTCTCCCACTCATAAGGAATTTCTCTTATTTCTGCAAAGGCATCTGAGAAAGAAAAAAAAATATATTCTACAAGGATGAGTTCTAATCAACTCCGTAAGGCAACAATCACATATAAACCAAGATCGGATGAAATCATGATAATGTATAAGGAAAATGACTTGATATGCAAATATGCACCTAAGAGGAATAACCATGCTAGTCTTTATCTAGGCAGACATGCTTTAAGATAAGCACCATCCCTCCTCTAAGTAGGTCTTGTCACTCTGAGGTACTTTTGTGAAATCCCTCACAAAACCTAATTCGAAAATCTATGTTGTAGGTCCAAAGACTTGAAGTCAAGGAAGAAGACAGCTATGGACCCTCTCTCATTTGAACCCATTGGGTTTGACCTAGAACCAATGGGGGTTGATAATGAAGATCCTATTATGGAAACCCTGAATGACTTTGATAGAAGATGTAGCTTGACTGAAGATGAACTTGGGAGATGAACTTTGAGTACAATGTTGACACCTTCGGAAGGCCCTAAAAGTCAGGTAAGACCCTTTCTTAAGTTGGAAGAGGACCCAAGTGGAGCTTGTGGCATTCGGAGACCAAAATTCAGCATTTGACCAAGAGGCACTGCCTTGATCGATTGCCTTGGTCACCCCAAGCAACCAAAGCTGGTCCAGGGCAGAATTGTCACTTTTTGGAAAATTATGTTTTTGGAGCCCTATATATTCAAACTTTGATCTAATTCATACCACTTTGCCTCTTAGCTATTGGAGAATGTGAGAAGAACCCTAGAGCGTTCTCGTCAAGGCCAAGGTACATCCCAAGCATCTGTGAGAGATTCCTCCATTGAATTTTCTTCTACAAGGTTAGTATTCACATCTATTCTCTCTAAATCTACTCTATCTACTGTTTTAACCCATTGTTGTGATTGTGAGGAAGGTCTTATACTACTATAATGACCTAATCTCTGATCCTCATAGTCTTAGAGTGAATTCCCATTCACTTTATTCTTTCTATTGACAACCTCATAGTCTACTTTCTCTACTGTTTTAACCCATTGTTGTCATGGAGTGATTTCGGTATTAAACCTAGTATAATCTTCATGATCTTAATTCTACTTGTGTTGTTTGACTTCTAATCTATGCTAGATCTATTATTAAGTGAATTTTAGACCATAATATACTATTTTCTTATCTCTAGAATGAATCCCCATTCATTCTAGTCTATCTGTGTGATACGAAGAAAATTGCACCGAACCCATTGAACTGGGTTAGCAGCCTTCGCCCTGGTTAGACAACGATCGGGACCCACCTTAACCTAATCTAAATGATCGTGAGGGCGCCGCACTTTGCTACTAGTTATGAACGACCTCTCGATTCTTGCGGTAGGCGAAGCTAACTTGTAGGAAGCAACTATCAACAAGGCGGTGAGGGAATTGTGCTAAGATCGATAACAATCTACACCCCCGAATATCTAGGGAAAAACCCTATGATCGGACGGTCGTCTAAAGAGATCAAGAATTCACTTAACAGTCGAGAATCAGAGGTAAAGTCTATATAAACAGGTGATCTACTCACTCTAGAGGTATTTGAATCATTTCCCAACTATTCATATTCATATTTAGACTCTGCATTCAGCCAGAGCATTGTGATCAGTTCAGCAACTGACTTAAGCTTCGGAGGTGGCCTCCCGACCCCAACGGTTGGGTCACGTCTAACCCTGTTGTGCAGATCATCTTTATAGATCCGGAGGCTTAAACAATTTCTGGAAGCATCATTTGGCACCGTCTGTGGTAAACGCTTCAAGAAGTCATGGTAACCAGATCAGTAGCATCCGCGGCGGCTCAGCGAGAATTGAATCTCCGCCCTCTTGATGGGAATGATCCATTGGATATTCTTGAAGGAAGCCAAGCTCAAGAAGTTCATGAAGATGGAGCGGATGGCAACGAACATGAAACCATCCGAATCCTCTTCAACAACAACTGGATCAAATGCAGGTTTAGTTCTTAGAGATGCAGCGGATGCTCCGTAGGTTGGTTAGGCAAGTAGTTGTTCCAACTCTACATTATGTCTAATCGTAGTACGCAACTTGATCGCTCGAGGGATCATCAGTGTCATCTTCCACTCCAGTTGGTAGTGGGTCCGTCATCCCTTAAAACGTTCCATGGTTGGGGGTTAAGTCACTGCTCTCTCACATCACCATTGGTCTAAGTACTGGCGCATGTCAGGGTTAAGCCTAGCCTAATGCAAGTCATCTACTTAGTCATATCAAATCAGTTCCAAATACATCCATTCCTCCCCTCTCGGGATCCTTTCCGGTATCCTTCACACTAGAGTCCTCATAGTCCCGGACTACAGACTCCTCAACCCTATTGGTTATCCACATATGGTAAACGGGAAGCTCTCATGTCCCCTCATGGGTTGGTTACCGGTCTTGAGCTCCCATAGAGACCAGCATACATAGAGTCCATGTTATTTATGTTGTTATGGATTAACTACCTTACTGAGTTTCTTCAAAATTCATTCCTTTTGTACATTGTTTTTGTTAGACTATTCTACAGGTACTGATTACTATGGCGAACAGTACGATGAAGCGCAAGCCGATGAAGCATACTACACGCAAGGTGTTGGCAACCATCAAGATTACTCTGATGATCCCTCAGTTGATCAAGCTGCATACTACGATTAAAGACAACATATACGTGGAACGTCTCAAATGGATTGATGAAGTCCACTATTTTGAAGACGTTATTTATAGAATAGAAAACCCTGATGTTAGATATTTCTCTTAGTTCCATTGTTTTAGATATTATTTCTTTTAGACTTACATTCTGCGTTCCGCTGTATTTTGTGGAGTGAGTTTCCGCCTCACTCTACTTCTTTTGATGTGATTACATCTGGTATCATTTGTGCACTCTGATTATATTGATTATTCATTTCTTGACTTTAATCTTTTGTTTATAATATTTTAAACCCTGATTATTTCCTGTTTATGATAATGTTATTGTATATGTGGGAGAATGATTTCCTCATTACTTGATCTTCGGGGCTGTGGATCACACTCTCGGGTATGCCAGTTAGGGTACCGGCTAGGAGGATGTGACAGAATGATATCAGAGCCCAAAGTTCGAGGAAATCCTAACCATAGAAAATAGTAACAGAACATTCCTGAGTCATAGATCCAGAAGTGACTCATCTACTCTTAGAAGTGAATAATAGAACACTTGGACTAGAAATTGTATAATGAAGCATAACTGAATACTTCTGAATAATGCACAATAATTATACTTAAACAATTGTCACTTAATGCAATACAAGAAAAGTGCATAATACACAATAATAAAAGTGAAACAAAGTGAACTTCATTAATATTTAGAGTCTTACAATGATTACATCTGAAAAGCATAAAAGGAAAATCCTAAGTACAATCTATCTAGGTGATCTCCTCTGATCTTTGTCAGCTCTGAAGTCCTCTGATAGCTGAGTCACCTGATGCTCGATCGTATCTTGTCGTGACTCCATCCTCTCATACATCTACTCCTGCCTGACCTCCATCCTCTCCAGCATGGAAGTCATCGATCTCATCTGTGCACTGAGATCTGTAGTCTCTGGAACTGCATAAGAAGGGCCACCTGTCTCAAAGTGTGAGGAAGGAAACTCGTGATGCTCCGACATAGCCTTGTGCATCTCTGTATCATCTCCGGCCTGATCATCACTATCAAGACCGATATCCTCCTCTCCATCCTCTGACTCTTGCTCCTCATCCTCTGTCTTATCATCCTCCTCACCCTCTGGACTAGGAGATCTCACAGTCTGCTGCAGCCTCATCTGACGAAAGGTCCGAGTCCCGATAATGTATCCTCGTGAACCAGTGTCCACTGGTGTATCCTCGAAACTCACCCCGAAATGCCTGAAGATCAAGGTCAGTAGCCTCCCATAGTAAAGGTTCCGCATGCTAGGCCGCAGAACTAGATCTAGCATGACCTGCTGTATGATGTAGGAAAGGTCAATCTTGAAGCCCATGTAGATGCGGTAGATGACTAAGGCTTCCATCACTGTGACCCGATGGTGATGTCCAGCCTTCGGCATGATGTTTCGGCCGACGATGCGACCGATGACCCATGCTGAATCTGTCATCCGTCCGTTGTTGCATGGAGTGAAACATCGGCGACTATCCCACAGTGTAGAGCATATCTCGTGCAGCTCATATGGCATCAAGTAGCTGTCTATGTCTGCCCCTGCAGGTATCCATAAGCACTGCTTTGGGTAGTGAGGGACCCGCAAGATCTCAGCCAGTGATCTCGTAGAGAAGTGGATCCGAGTCTGAAGGACCCTGCTCCTGAGGACAAACCGAAGTGGATGTCCTGGACCCCTAGCCTCCTTAGTATAGGTTAGGTTGCTGAAGAACAACCTCACTAGCTCTGGGTATATCGAAAGATCCTCTGTAAAAAGATGTGTCCACTGCAAGGTGTCGAACCTCTGCTGTATCCTGAAGAGCCTGAGCTGTCGAAGGTGTAGTAGACGTCCTAGCTCGATGTTACAATAACTAAAGTATGCCTCATATAAGAACTCGGCCTAGGGACTGTCAAATCTATCTGGTCTCTGAACCTCCTGTCTAGGCTCTGAAGGAACCTGACCTCTGCCTTTGAGGGCCCCTACCATACGACCTTGTCCTCGACCTCGTACACCCCTCGGCATGGTGAATGTCTGTGGAAGAAGCAAAGACATTGTTGTTAATGCTATTTCAAAAATTTAAGTTAAAAGGATATTTTCGTAATTTTCGAAAAATTTGATTTGAAGATACTAGCATGTACACAATACTTGGAATTTCATGACTATAAAGTTTATTTGAGGAAATCGATCAAAATCTCAGTCTAAAGTGGAAAATTCAGCAAGAAGAAATTTGGGGATTTTGGCATTCTAGGTCAAAATTGGATTTTTTAAAAAGTTGAAATTGGTTAAATCAAACTATATGGACATATTCACATTATCATTTTGAGCATGTAGCAATAGATTTCATGCGAAAACTCCAAGCGGTTTGTGAGGAAACGAAATTTTTCTAAAGATAACAATTTCGGTACGAAAACCTTGCGAGAAGTGCAAGAAGATGTTAGAACTTGTTGTCTATGCACGGAATAGTGTTTAAAACCTAGGGAATATGTTTCTAAGTATTCCTAAACATGATTTCTAACAATGGATACAAGCAAAACATGGATTTGATTGAAATGCAAGCATGAGAAGATGAAAGTGAAAGAGAAAATGAGGGTTTTGCCTTGTGTGAGATGAATGTAGGTTGTGGTGTTGTTGTTGAAGCACTAAATCACTCCTAGAACACTTGGAAGAACCTTTGTAATCTTTCCCCTAAGCTCTCTCACCTTTGGATGAAGTTAAAATGAAGTTGGAATGTGAAAATGAGGCTTATAATGCGAATTTTCGTATTCTGTCTTGATTGGTCGACTCATTGGTTGACTGGGCAGTCGACCAATCAATCGACCAATGGACCCAGTGAACTCATTTTGTGTTGGATTTTTGGAAAATTTGATTTTGCCCTATGATTTGTTGTTGGATGACTAAATTGATGTATTTAAGCATGGTTTAAGTTTTCAAATCATTTGGACTTGTGGATTATGTTGAAACTTCGAAATTTGGTATTCTGACATTCTCAGTTTTTGCAGAATGGTTACTCTGAGAAGTGGATGTGGGGAATCTATTGGTCATGGTCGTCGTGAGATACCTAAAGATGGTCACGATCAGCATACTAATATTGGTGATTAGGGTACCCATGACATACCCGATGCCTCGAATGTTGGAAGTTTTTGTGATATTGCTAATATCATGGGTAACATGATGCAGCAGCAAGCAGCCCAGGTCAACCAAATGATGACTGGTTTCATGACTCTGCATAATGAGACTCGTGCAGGTGTTAATGGAAATCCTCATACTGTTGTCCCGAATGCGGGAGGTTTAGCTGGAACTCCTCATACTCGCCTGATGGAAAGTTTTCTGAAGATGCAAGTGCCCAGCTTTACTGGTGTTACCGAGGACCTCTTGTTTCCTAACAAGTGGCTTCGTGAGTTGGAGAAGGCTTTTCGTCATTTACAATGTACGGAAGCTCAGAAGATTTTGTTTGCTGAGCAGAAGTTGCAACAGGAAGCTGACGCTTGGTGGACCTCTACTCGGCCTATTTTGGAAGGTTTGCATGCAGGTGTAGTAACTTGGGAGTTGTTTAAGGAAGCTTTCTGCATGAACTACTTCCCTGAGGCAGTGAAAGATGCGAAGGAAGTTGAGTTCATGATTCTCGTGCAAGGATCTTTTCTGTGTTGGAGTACCAACAGAAATTCGAAGAGCTTCATTTCTTTGCTCCTGATTCTCTGAAGCTTGATCTTGCCAAAGCGAAGAAATTCTTTAAAGGACTGCGCCTGGACATTAAAGCTTACCTCACTGTCCAGCCTATAGTGAGCTATGCTCAAGTGATGTAGAACTCGAAGAAGTTGGAAGAAACTGAGAAGGAGAACGCTCGTGTGCAAAGGCCCTGGTAGCCTAGGAACCCTGGATTGGTGGATCGTAATGATCAGCGTTTTGTGAGACCTACACCATATCCCACTCCTGTTTTTCAGCCTAGGAGTGTAGGTCAGAACCCTGGTTTTCAGCAGTCCGGCCAGTTTAAGCAGTATGGCGGGAATCAGCAACCAGTGAATGCAAGTGCTAGGCCAGTGAATGCGAATCCAAGGCCATTGGTTCAGAAGCCCCCTGTTGCGGCTACTTCAGTAGGACCTAGCAACTCTGTTTGCTTTTACTTTAAGCAGACTGGTCATTTTGCTCTTGAATGTCCAAAGAAGCCTGTCCAGCAGCTTGCCCCAGTGGTGAAGAGTGCCCCTGCTCCTCCTTCTGGTAGAGTGTTCAGTATCTCCAGTACTGAACAGGATGCGAACCATGAAGTGATTACAGGTACATTGTTAGTTGCTTCTATTCCTGCAGTTGTTTTATTTGATACGGGTGCATCTCATTCGTTCATATCATCTGCATTTATCAAGAAGACTAATCTAATCCCTGAGAAATTGTCTAGTTGTTTATTGATTAGTACACCTACTGGTCATGTTGTGAAACTAGATAAAAGATTAGTTAAATGTCCTGTGTTGATTAGTGAGAAGAACTTGGAAGCCAATTCGGTACTTCTTGAGATGAAGGACTTTGATGTTATTTTGGGAATTGACTGGTTGACAGCCCACAAAGCTGTGTTTCTTTGTTCCTCAAGGAAGATCCAGTTCCATGTTTGTGGAAGTCCGGTTTTTGAATTTCAAGGTGAGAAAAGAAGGGTATGTAGGAAGATACTGTCTGCACTAATGCAAATCTATGCCCTAGTAGATGATGCTTCATCTGAAGGCAAGAGTAAAGTGGAGAAAAGTATTGACGAAGTCAAAATTGTCAGTGACTTTGTTGATGTCTTTCCTGATGATCTATCGGGAGTGCCTCCAGATAGGGATGTTGAGTTTTCTATTGATCTTATCCCTGGTGCCGCTCCGGTATCTAAGGCTCCGTATAGGATGGCTCCTACTTAGCTAAAGGAGTTGCAAAACCAGTTGAATGAGCTCATTGAAAGAGGTTTCGTACAACCTAGTGTGTCACCTTGGGGAGCTCCGGTCTTGTTTGTCAAGAAGAAGGATGGTAGTATGCGTTTGTGCATTGACTACCGTGAGTTGAATAAGTTGATTATCAAGAATAGATACCCGCTGCCCAGAATTGATGATCTCTTTGATCAGTTGAAGGGTGCAGCCGTGTTCTCGAAGATTGATTTAAGATCTGGATATCACCAGTTGAAAGTGAAGCCTAGTGATATTTTCAAGACAGCTTTTCGAACAAGGTACGGCCACTATGAGTTCCGAGTCATGCCTTTCGGATTGACTAATGCTCCTGCTGTGTTCATGGACCTCATGAACATAGTCTTTCACAATGTGCTCGATAAGTTTGTGATTGTCTTCATTGACGATATTCTGATTTACTCAAAGAGTGAAGAAGAGCATGCAAGACATCTAGATTTCACTTTGCGAAGATTGCGAGAAAAGAAGCTTTATGCTAAGTTTAGCAAGTGTGATTTCTGGCTCAATAGTGTAGTATTCCTCGGCCATGTGGTTTCAGCTGAAGGTATTCATGTTGATCCTGAGAAAGTCCAAGCAATGGCTGATTGGGAAAGACCAAAGACGGTTACGGAAATAAGAAGTTTCCTTGGATTGGCAGATAACTACAAAAGGTTTATTGAGAACTTTTCCCGGTTGGCTGCTCCTATGACTAAGCTAACAAGGAAAGAAGAGAAGTTTGTCTGGTCTGACGCTTGTGAGAAGAACTTCCAAGAGTTGAAGGATAGATTGACAAGTGCCCCGGTTTTGACTATACCTGATAGTTCCGGTGGTCTAACAGTCTACACTGATGCGTCAATGATCGGTTTGGGTTGTGTACTGATGCAGCATGGTAAGGTTGTAGCCTATGCTTATCGGCAATTGAAAGATTATGAGCGGAATTATCCCACTCACGATTTTGAACTTGCCGCGGTGGTTTTTGCTTTAAAGATTTGGAGACATTACCTCTACGGTGAGAAGATTGCCATTTTCACAGACCATAAGAGTTTGAAGTACTTCTTTACCCAAAAGTCGTTGAACATGAGGCAAAGAAGATGGTTGGAATTGGTTTCGGATTATGATTGTGATATTCAGTATCACCCTGGGAAGGCAAATGTTGTTGCGGATGCTCTTAGTAGGAAGATTCAAGAGAAGACTTTGGATTTGAATGCTTTGAGTCTACCATTGTTGTCGTCTATTAAGAGTTTTGATTTGGAAGTTGTCCCTGAGAATTCTGATTTTGTTCTTTCTGCCATGACGGCAAGATCTGGTCTTAGAGATAAGATTGTTGCTCTGCAATGTTCTGACCAAGAACTTAAGGATAAGTTTGAGAAGATTTCTTCGAATCTTGAGTCGGACCCCGACTTTGGTATTGATGAGCACATTTATGTGTGAAATCTTAGGGCATAAATCATGCATTTTTAACACTTTGAGTGGAGCTACCTTGGGTTTTATGTTGTTTTTGCAGATTTTATGAATTTCTAGGACTTTAGCGAATATCTGGAGTTTTGGGTATTAAACATGCGGTTTTACACATCAAGAGGTCCGTTCAAATTCTCAAGTGCCAAAGTGGGCCTAATTTGGAGCATGATGGGCTAGAGATGTAATTATGGGCCAACTCCAGAATATCTTGTAAAATTAGATTAGGATTTTTATTTTATTTTTGTTTATTGTAATTGAGAATTGTATAGGGCCCACAAGTAGTCAAAGACTAAGATTTTCTATTTTTTTTAGAATATTTTATTTTGTTAGATTTTATTTATTTCTCTAATTAGTTTTCTTCTCTTTCTTCCCACTTTCTATTTTGTTTACATTCTTATTTCCTTAATAACCAACCCACCTATATTTTTGTTAACAAAATATATATATTTCTTGTTTTATTTTATTTTCTTTCTCTTTCCTTCTTCCACTTTTCTTTCTTTCTTCCACCTTGTCTCCACGTGAACTTCAAAAGCAAGTTTTTATTTTATTCTATTTTATTTCTCCACTTATTCTCTCTCTCTCTCTCTCTCTCTCTCTCTCTCTTTTTCTTTCTCTCTTTCTTTCTAACGAATTTTTTTTGCTCCTTCTTTGTTTTTTTTTTCTTTTTCTATTTTACTCTTATTATTATTATTATCATTATTTTTCCTTGTTTGTAAATTATTCTCATTCTTCTATAAATATTACCTCCCTCTTAGGTCTAATACACTTGATTTTCTCTTTAGTTTTACACACTTGATTTTCTCTTTAGTTTTACACTTTACTTTCTCTTAGTTTTACTTTAGTCTTGCACTTTCTATTCTCTTTAGTTTGCTCTAGTTTTCTCTAGTTCTTTGATTAATTTGTGGGTTCTAGTTCTAGTTTTTAGATTGAATGTTTAGGAAGATTGAAGTTGTGTAATTTTTCTTTTATGCAAGTGTAATTCCTTTAGTTTTATCAATGCAATTTCAAGTTCAAGTTCAAGTTCAAGTTCAAGTTTCAAGAGGATTCGCTTTCTCTCTGGGTCTAGCAATTGCAGATCTAGTTTATTCTAGATCTGGTTGTTAGGGTTGGTTGAGATTCGAATTGTTTATTCAAGTTTTGTTTGGAAGATGCAAGTAAGTAAGATTCTTCAATAGTCTTCTCTTCCCCCCTCCATTCCCGCTTCTATCTACCCTTCCATATTCTTAATTTAGGATTTACTTTCAGCATTATTTATTGTTCTCCCTTCCCTTGAATCCTTGATCAGAGATGCCTACAGTCGTGCCTCTCTTTGGTTAAGGCTTCCTTTTCCTTTTATTGCTTTGTTATTTACTTTCTGTTATTTACTTTCTGCCTATTCATTCATTATCTCGGACCACATAACCAGAGCAAGCCTACAGTCGTGCCTCTGTTTCTGGTGACGGGTGGTGTTGCATCTGCATTTTTTTTACCTGTCTTTTATTTATGCATTAGTTATGTTTGCTTTATTTTTTTCGTTTCAATTCGATTGCATTAGATTTATGGATTAGGATCGTTGGTTTAGTTTAAGTAATTAGTTAACAAAAATTGAATCATTCCACTCTCGCATTACTATTAAGAAGTTGAATTCTAGGTGGCATATCTCCCTGAGATCGACCCGTTAGCTACACGATACTGTGCGCTTGCGGTTATTTTATTTTGCAAACAGGTATATCCATGGATGGTGCTTTATTGTTTAGAGGTAGATTGTGTGTGCCAGCAAATGATGAAGTTAAGAAGGAAATATTGAAGGAAGCACACCAGTCGATCTTTACAGTACACCCTAGAAGCACCAAGATGTACAAGGACTTGAAGGAACATTTTTGGTGGATTGGTTTGAAGGCTGATGTTGATGATTTTGTTGCCAAGTGTGAGACTTGCCAGCATGTGAAGGCTGTTCATCAACCTCCATCTGGATTACTTCAGCCCCTTCCTATTCCTTGTTGGAAGTGGGAAGATATCTCTATGGACTTCGTGACTAGCTTGCCTCGGACAAGTAAAGGCAATGACACTGTGTGGGTGATGGTTCATAGGTTGACCAAATCAGCCCATTTCATTCCTATGAAGATCACTCATACTCTGGATAAGCTAGCCAGGCTTTATGTGGATAATGTGGTGCATTTGCATGGTGTGCCATTGAGTATTGTTTCTGATCGTGATCCTAGGTTCACCTCAAGGTTTTGGAACAGTTTGCAGAAGGCTTTGGGAACCCAATTGAATTTGAGTACAGCTCATCATCCACAAGTCGATGGACAATCTGAGCGGAAAATTCAGACTTTAGAAGATATGCTCAGATCTTGTGTGGTGGATATGGGTGGAAATTGGGATAAACACTTAGCTTTGGTTGAGTTTGCCTATAACAACAGTTATCAAGCAATAATAGGCATGGCTCCATTTAAGGCTTTGTATGGTAGTACTTGCAGGACACCATTGTACTGGACTGAGACTGGTGAAAGAAAAGTCTTAGGTCCTGAGATGATTGAAGCTACGAGCGCAATGGTCGATATGATAAGAGAAAAGATTAAGTCTGCCCAGTCTAGGCAGAAATCTTATGCTGATAAGAGAAGGACCGATCTTGAATTTCAAGTTGGAGAGAGTTTTCTTGAAGGTTTCACCAATGAAGGGCGTGATGAGATTCAATGTTAAAGGAAAACTTAGCCCTCGTTTCATTGGACCTTTTGAGATTTTGGAGAAGGTTGGACCTATTGCGTATAGATTGGCATTACCTTCGTATATTGCTGCTGTTCACAATGTGTTTCATGTTTCGATGCTCTGGAAATATATAGAGAATCCGGAACACATTCTACAACAAGCACCTGAAGGACTTAGTGCTAATCTCACCTATGATGAAGAGCCAGCCGAAATTTTGGATAAGAAGGACAAGCAATTGCGGAATCGCACCATCCCTTTGGTAAAGATTCGTTGGAAGAATCATACCCCTGAAGAAGCTTCTTGGGAGAAGGAAGAAGATATGAAGGAGAAGTTTCCTCACCTCTTTGGAAGCACAGGTACGCTTTCAATCTCGAGGACGAAATTTCTTTAAGGGGGGGAGAATGTGAAACCCAGCCCTAACCCTAACCCGAAAACCCTGTTGTTTGTAGGTCCAGCAACCCCAAGTAAGGCAAGAAGTCAACTTTGGGCCATTTCAGTTGAAGACTTGATGGCTGGAGTGGAATCCTTGAGTATGGATGTCAGTGCCGCTTCTATGGAAACTGCACACTAATGAAGATTGGATTAGTTGATGGACTTGGAGTGCTCTCTGTATTGGTTCGAAGGCATTTCTGCCTACTAGGTATGTCACTTTAGGTGTGTGCAAAACCCCTTGATGTTTGGACTTGATCTGAGCCTTCAATTCCCTGTTTTAAAGTTGCTGTTCTGATTGGTCGACTCATTGGTCAACTGGACCAGTCGACCAATCAATCGACCAATTGATTCTGTTTTTGAAATTTGAATCGTGGCTACTCTATTTAAGTCTAATCTCGGGAATACTCCGCCTCATCTGCCTCCTAAGCCTCTGGAATGAGTTAGAACCCTATTCTAATCGATTCCCTTGCATCCTTGGTTGATATCTCGCAAGAACTCAAGAAATCTTCATCCTCCTGCATCAAAGGTATGTGTATGATCTCTTTCCTCTCTATCTCTAATTTTCTTTTCTTAAATTTGTTCTTGATTGAGATCAGGAAGTTGATGCTGCATTCTTGCAACCATCTATTCCATGATCTCATCATGTTCCTTGAGATCCTTATCATCATCATGATCTCAACCCTTTCCAATTGAATCCTGGAAACCCTAACCCTTGAAACCCTAACCTTGTGTGGTCATCAGGAGAACCTTTTGGTAAACCCCTCATGTGAGGGAAACCTCATGGGTAATGTGGAGGTTGATCTAAATTCAATGTTCTTTAATTCTTCTTGTTGTAATTGACCTAACAATTTACCTCCCTTCATCCGGAACTCTCAACCTTTTCATGGGAACCAAAAAGGGTGAAACCCTAATTTCTTGGGTAAGATCAAGAACCCCTATTTTGATCATGTTAGAAGACTCTCACTTTATTTTCTTTACTAGAATTGTAACCTATTAATTTTATTTCCTTACCCTTGATAATATTATATTTTTCCTTCAAAATCTATGTTTAACCTAATTAGGTTAACTTTCTAGTTCCTGAGTTGTGACCTGGAAACTTGATTTGATTAATGGTTTGTTGTCGTCTATAGACTTAGATGTTTCCATTAAAGTTTCCCCCTTATTTTGTACCCTTTTGAACCACCAAATTCGGATTCATATTCTAAAAGTTCTGATTTTTGAAGGCTATTGTCTCTGTTGGTCGACTCATTGGTTGACTGGGACAGTAGACCAATCAGTCGACCAATGGGTACAACAACCCCATTCTTGGTCTGTTTTGATTGAATTGTAATCTTTCCTTCTATGTATCTTTCCTAACTCTTAGTATACACTTGTTTAAGACTCTTTTCTCAGGTTTAGTCAAGGTCTTACTTGATTCTCTAAGTTCCTTTGCGAGTTAGAAGGTAAGGACAGTTATTTCCTTAACTACATAGATTACTCTGGTTTCTACTTTGTGAAACTATGAGATTACCTACTGTTGTCATACTTTAATTCTGATCTCCTACTGTGAGAACAATAGCACTTGTTTATATCATCTTTTTCATTATTCATGTTATATGAATTACTTATTACTGCTTAATCTGATTTTGCTTTTACATTCTCTTTTACATGATGAACTACTGGTTGTGTATGTCATGACTGATCTGAGACTATGTTTGATTAATTTTGGTTTGGGATTGGGAGGTGTCCTTTTGACACTTCTGTCCTTGGACATTATTGGAAATAGTATGGGATGTTTCCGGGGTTGCCCATTGACACTTTCCCGAATCATTGGTTGTCATACCTAGGGTTGTCTAGCAGTGTTTGGTTAGGTTGTACCCCTGTTATATCAAACCCGATTCGGAAGGGTATTGAGACCGAATGACCCGTGGCAGCAATGGGGATTCACGGGCGCTCAAGACCGGTGAGTTATATCCGTGAGAGGACGGGAATCACATTGTGGGGGCCATTTATTGGAGGGTTGCATATGGCTAGACTTGGGCTCATGGGCGCTCGAGACCGGTGAGTTATATCCGTGAGAGGACATGAGAGCTTCCCGTTTACCATATGTGGATAACCAATAGGGTTGATGAGTCCGTAGTCCGGGACTATTGGACTCTAGTGGAAAGGATACCGGAAAGGATCGCCCGGGGCGAGGAATGGAAGTATCTGGACCTGAGTTGATGTAATTGAGTAGATGACTTGCATTGGGCTAGGCTTTTCCCTGACATGCGCCGGTACTTATGCCAAATGGTTGTGAGAGAGTGTGTTGACTTAACCCCCTACCATGGTTTGTCCTGAGGGATGCCGGACCCACTACCAACAGGAGCAGTATGCGTGACCTACCCAAAGAAGTACGGTGCTATGACTTAAAGCGTGTCTGCCATAGAGACCAGCATACACAGAGTTTAGATGCATACATACCTTACTTGTTTCATATTGCATTGCATCTTGTTATGGTTTGCTTCCATGTTATTTATGTTGTTATGGATTAACTACCTTACTGAGTTTCTTCAAAACTCATTTCTTTTGTACATTGTTTTTGTTAGACTATTCTACAGGTACTGATTACTATGGCGAACAGTACAATGAAGTGCAAGCCGATGAAGCGTACTACACGCAAGGTGTTGGCAACCATCAAGATTACTCTGATGATCCCTCAGTTGATCAAGCTGCGTACTACGATTAAAGACAACGTATACGTGGAACGTCTCAAATGGATTGATGAAGTCCACTATTTTGAAGACGTTATTTATAGAATAGAAAACCCTATTGTTAGATATTTCTCTTAGTTCCATTGTTTTAGAGATTATTTCTTTTAGACTTACATTCTGCGTTCCGCTGTATTTTGTGGAGTGAGTTTCCGCCTCACTCTACTTCTTTTAATGTGATTACATCTGGTATCATTTATGCACTCTGATTATATTGATTATTCATTTCTTGACTTTAATCTTTTGTTTATAATATTTTAAACCCTGATTATTTCCTGTTTATGATTATGTTATTGTATATGTGGGAGGATGATTTCCTCATTACTTGATCTTCGGGGCTGTGGATCACACTCTCGGGTATGCCAGTTAGCGTACCGGCTGGGAGGATGTGACAGGCACCATAGGAAAGCGTCCCATACCACCTCCAATGGTGTCCAAAGATAGAAATGTCAACAGGACATTTCCCATTCACCAGTTACAACTTAGGCAATCACATCTCAATTCAGTCAGTCATAATCATAACTGATAAGCCATTCACATGAGTAATAGCCAATCATTCATATTCAATATAGATAAGCAATTCACAAGAGTAATGTCCTACTGTAGTTACAATAGTTACAACAACAATACAATTATAAACAAGTCCTAAAAACAGTAGTATGATTATGCAAATCCAATTTCAATATAAGCAATCATGTAGTTTAGGTTATTTGTAAACGAATGTCCTTACCTTAGTTAACTTCATAAAACTCCGGAGAAAAGTTAGAGGATAGATCCAAAGTTTACCAAAGAAACCCTAAACAAACATAGGTTAGGCATTAGGAACAAACCCTCCAAGATTAGAGATAAAATGAACCAAAACAGAGTGAACTTGCTGTCATTGAATACTTTGGTCGGTCATGCTTGATCACTTGGAGCGACCAAGGCTAATCTGTAAAACCCAGCCCTAACCTTAACCCGGAAACCTTGTAATTTGTAGGTCCAGTGACCCGAAGTAAAGTAAGAAGTCAGCTTTGGGCCATCCCAGTGGAGGACTTGGTGTCTGGCTTTGAATCCATGAGAGTTGATGATGAAGTTCTATTTATGGAAACTGAATCTTGATGAAGATCGGATTAGTTGATGGACTTGGAGTATTCTCTATCTTGGTTTGAAGGCATTTCTACCTATTAGGTAAGTCACTTGACTTGTGTGCAAAACCCCTTTAAGATTGGATTTGATCTGGGTCTTCAATTCCCTGTTTTGGAATTGCTATCAGCATTGGTCGACTGATTGGTCGACTGAACCAGTTGACCAATCCACTCGACCAATGAGTGCTGTCTTTGGCAATTAGGTTTTTCTTGCTCTATTTAAGTCCAATCTCGAGTCTACTTCGTATTTGCTGCCTCCAAACTCTTTGGAACGAACCGAAGACCTCTGCAAGTCATCTCTCTTGCATCCTTGGTGATTTTCTTGACGGATCTCGTCGAAACTCTTCTTCTTGCATCAAAGGTATGTCTATACTCTCTTCTTCTCCACCATCTCTTATTTTCTTTCCTTTTTGAGTTGAGACAGTAGAGGAGATGCTGCATTCTCTGTTGCAAACATCTCTGGACTTGTCTCTCATGATCATCCTAAGGATTAATGGCTAGAACAATGATCTTAACCATGATCATTGCAAGCTTTTGAAGGAATCATGATCAAACCATGATCTAGTCTTTGTTTAAATTCTGATTTGAATTCTGATCTCCTTGGATCTTCTATATTGATCATGTTAGTAGTCAATTGCTGTGTTTTCTTTTCATGATTCATGATCTATCAATCTCTAGTTGTTCTCTTCTACCATACTATGTGTTCTTCATGAATCATGATAGTTACATATATGGTAGGTTTTGTTTCCTTATTTAGATTTATGTTTTTAAGCCTATTTCCTTGAAGATCTAGGTATGCTTTTCATGATACCTTTACCTGAAGCAATGATCCATCCTCCTATTGTTCTTGTCTTTGATTTCTATCTAGAATTCTTCAAGATCCATGGTTGATCTAATTATGGTAACTTTTTGTTTCCTAATTTGGATCTTGATGGCTTGATTGGATTAGAGTTTTGAGGTTCCCTTTATGTTAAAATACTACTGATGTGGTTTACCCCTTGATTAGTACCCTTTTGAACCACCAAATTCGGATTTTGTATCTTAAAACTCTGTTTTTTTTAGGCTACTGTCTGCAATGGTCGACTGATTGGTTGACTGGACCAGTCGACCAATCCACTCAACCAATGAGTACAGCAACTCCAGAATTGGTCTGTTTTGGATGTTTTGGTATCTTTCCTGTTAGGGATCTTTCCTAATATGTTGTATGCACTTGTTTAGGACCCTCTTCTCAAGTTTGCCAAGATCTTACTTGATTTCTTAGGATTCCTTTGCGAGTTATAAAAGGTAAGGATGGTTATTTCCTTAATTACATAGATAGCATGAATCTAGTTTCTATATTTGAATATCATTGATATGTTTCCTTAATTAGATTCTTACAATGATATACTACTGTTGCATAACTTGATTACAGTAGCATTACTTAATTATATTGAATTGACTCATGTATGATTTACTTACCAATTATGTACAAAGTGATTGCAATTATTGATTTCTTTCCATATATGAAGTTACCATATATGTGATGATATGAATTGATGCATGTGTATGCTTAAGTATGGTTTGGAAAGGAGAGGTGTCCTTTTGACACTTCTGTCCTTGGACTACTACGGGAATATTATGGGATGTTTCCGGAGATGCCCTCTGGACACCTTCCTAAACTGTTGGATGACATATCTAGGATTGTCTAGTAGTGTTTGGCTAGGATGTCTTGTTATGTCAGACCCTAATCGGAGGGGTATTGAGACCGAACGACCCGTGGTAGCAATGGGGATTCATGGGCGCTCAAGACCGGTAACCAACCCGTGAGAGGACAGGAATCACATTGTGGGGGCCATTTATTGGTAGGGTTGCATATGGTTAGACTTGGGCTCACGGGCGCTTAAGACCGGTAACCAACCCGTGAGAGGACGTGAGAGCTTCCCGTTTACCATATGTGGATGATCAATAGGGTTGATGAGTCCGTAGTCAGGGACTATGAGGACTCTAGTGTGAAGGATACCGGAAAGGATCGTCAGGGACGAGGAATGGACGTATCTGGATCTGACTTGATGTAACTAAGTAGAAGACTTGCATTTGGCTAGGTTTTACCCTGACATGCGCCGGTACTTAGACCAATGGTGATGTGAGAGAGTGGTGACTTAACCCCCAGCCATGAAATGTCCCGAGGGATGCCGGACCCATTACCAACCGATGATGAGTGATTGAGACCTTCCTAAAGAAGTACGGTGCTATGACTTAAAGCATGTCTGCCAATAGAGACCAGCATACATAGAGTTAGATTCATTCATTCATTGCTTGTCTCATATCATATTGCATTTATGTTTGTTCTGAAATCCTGCCATTTATGTTATTATGGATTTAACTGCCTTAATGAGTTTCTTTGAAACTCATTCCTTTATTGTACAATGTTTGTTAGACTATTCTGCAGGTACTGAATATTATGACGGTCCCTATGAAGAAGCGCAAGGCGAAGAGGCATATCTCCAGGAAGGTGATTGCGGTTACAACAATTACACTAAAGATCCCGCGAGTAGTTATGCTCCATACGATGCTTAGTCCGACCATTGAGTGGAAGCGTCCTTGTGCTGTTTATGAGATTTATACTTATAAGGATGTTGTCTATAAAGTGGAGAACAATTTAGTTACCCATTGTACTTGCTACTGGGATTAGATTTTGTCTAGTTTATTTTCTTTTAGAGCTACTTTTCCGCTGGTTGTAGAGTGGGATTTTGCCTCACTTTACATATCTGTTTTTGACACTCTGATTATATCTAGTACTCTGATTTATATATGAATCATTCTTTCCTTATTGGATCTATGATTTATCTTCCGCACTTTTATTATGATTGTTCATGATTATGTTATTGTTTATGTGGGAGGTTGATTACTTGATACCTGATCTTCGGGCTGTGGATCACACTCTCGGGTATGCCAGATAGGGTACCGGCTAGGAGGATGTGACATAATCGACCAAGGTACTCATATGGACAGAACCTCAAGTTTTTTATCTGAAACTCATCTTCAGGGATTCGAAACACTTCAAAATTTTAAGGGGAATTCTATAGTAGTAAACTAAGATTATCTAGCATAGTCTAAGCATCAACAATGGTCAATGGAATAGAATTCCAATTTAATCATAAACTAGGCTTTTTACGAAATGAATCCACGGATTCTACAGAAAGACTAGAGAGAATGAGAATTCACTCTAGGAAAGAAAGAACAGTAGATCATAGTCAAAAACTATCATAGGAATGAACTAACATGCATTAGAAATCAAAATCTTAGAATGAGTACACATTCATTAAGATCACACAAGATCTCTCTTTTAAATCAAACTGTGTATATCACAGAAGCAATAGAGTGAATGGGAATTCACTCTAAAACTACAGAGATTGAAGGAAAGGTCATGGTAATGTCATAAGACCTTCCTCTTAAACGTAGAGGTAAGTAAAAATCAATGAGAGAGTAGATCCAGCGAGAGTATGAGTGATTACCAACCTTGAGGAAGAAGATTCGACAAAAGAACTTTGGTGAATGGTTGATGATCTTCCAAAGCTCCAATGAGAGTGCTAAGATGTGCTTCCCACATTCTCTAGAGGCTTTAGAACATTATGGGACAGATTAGCTTGAAGTTATAATAAATAGGGCTTCAAAAACCTAAAAACTCAAAGAGTGCCAAAATTGTCCCCAACACCTTTGGTCGGTTAGGGTTGGTCGCTTGGAGTGACCAAGGCTGATTGACCAACACTCACAGTAGGGTGAAAATCAAGTTTTAGAACTCAAAAAACCAAAAACTCAGAGGGGATTTTTCCAACTCAACCAAGAGTCTCACCTAGCATTAGGGACCTTCCAAAAAGTATCAAACTAGGGCTCAAGTCCATCGACCAAGCTCTTCCCCAACAAGCTGCAACTTCTTCTCCAAGTCAAGTAAGGTTTCCATAAAAACAATTCCATCATCAATCTCCATGGGTTCTGGGTCAGACACCATGGGTTCCACTGAGATGGTCCACAATTGTCTTCTACCTTCACTGCGAGTCTTTGGACCTACACACAATAGATTTCCGGATTAGGGTTTGGGCTGGATTTCATATTTCCCCCCTTAAAAGAAATTATGTCCTCGAAATTAAGAGCGTACCTGGGATTCCAAAGAGATGGGGAAACTTTTCTTTCATCTCTTCTTCCTTTTCCCAAGAAGCTTCTTCGGGGGTGTGATTCTTCCACAGAATCATTACAAAGGAGATGGTATGATTCCGCAATTGTTTGTCCTTTTTGTCTAGGATCTCGGCCGGTTCTTCATTATATGAAAGATCAACACCAAGTCCTTCAGGTTCTCGCTGTAGTAGATGTCACATCCCGCCCAAATACACCCAGCCTATACCCTATCTGGGGTTACTCGGGGAGTGCTCCACAACCCAAAAGATCAAGCACAATAACATAATCAAAAGCAAGAACAAATCATTGTATTCTAATAAGTTAATAATAAAATTCAAGAAAAGATCTCAGAAGGATCACTAAGAATATCAGAGTGCGAATTAACAAGATACCAAATCAAAAGACAACTGTAGAGTATAGCGGAAATATACTCCACAACATATGCGGAAGGTAGATTCAAATCTAAGTAAAGCTCTAAGCTAATACAAGTAAAGTAAAAAATAAATCTAGAAGAAACAAGAGAAATCTAATCCACATCTTCAGTCAGCTCTTCTTCATCTCCTCCACTTTGCGCTTCCTCATACGTACCGTCATAGTAATTCGAACCTATAGAGAAGTCTAACAAAAGATATGGTACAAAAGGAGTGAGTTTCGAAAGAAACCCAGTAAGGCAGTTAAATCCATAATAACATAAATGGCAGGATTTCAAAGAAAAATATGAATACAATATGGTATGAAGACAAACTATGAATGTATGAATCTAACTCTAGGTATGCTGGTCTATATTGGTAGACATGCTTTCAGTCATAGCACCATACTTCTTTGGGAAGGTCTCATCATACAACACCGTTTGGTAGTGGGTCCGGCATCCCTTGGGACATTCCATGGCTGGGGTTTAGGTCACCTCTCTCTCACATCCACCCAGCCAGTACCCTACTTGGCATATCCGAGTGTGTGATCCACAGCCCCGAAGATCAAGTATCGAGGTAATCAACCTCCCACATAGGCAATAACATAATCATGAACATAAATAATCAATGTGCAAAGTATAAATGAGAGATCCAAATAAGGAAGGAAATAAATCATATATCATCAGAGTACGAAAGGTAACAATAATGTCAAAATCATAAAGTAAAGTGAGGCGGAAATCTCACTCTACCAACAGCGGAATAGTAGTTCAGAAAGAAAAGGAAAAGAGATCAAAAACTAATCCCAATAACAAGTACAATGAGTAACTAAATCGTCCTCTATCTTATAGAGAACATCTCTATAAGTATAAATCTCAAAAATGGCACAAGGGCGCTTCCACTCTATTGTCGGACTAAGCATCATACGCAGCATAACCACCCGCAGAATCTTAAATGTAATTGTCGTAACCGCAATCACCTTCCTGGAGATATGTCTCTTCTCCTTGCGCTTCTTCATACGAGCAATCATGATACTCAGAGCCTGTAGAGAAATCTAACAATACATAGCACAAAAGGAATGAGATTCAAAAGAAACCTAGTAAGGTAGTTAATCCATAAAAACATAAATAGCAGGATTTCAACGCAAAGTAAGATGCAATGTGATATGAAACATATAATGCATTATGATTCTAACTCCATGTATGCTGGTCTCTATTGGCAGACATGCTTTAAGTCATAGCATCGTACTTCTTTGGGAAGGTCTCATCACAAAACGTCTTTTGGTAGTGGGTCCGACATCCCTCAGGACATTCCATGGCTGGGGTTTAGGTCACCGCTCTCTCACATCACCATTGGTCTAAGTACTGGCGCATGTCAGGGTTAAAGTCTAGCCAAATGCAAGTCTTCTACTTAGTTACATCAACTCAGATCCAAATACGTCCATTCCTCGCCCCTGGCGATCCTTTTTGGTATCCTTCACACTAGAGTCCTCATAGTCCTTGACTACGGACTCATCAACCCTATTGGTCATCCACATATGGTAAACGAGAAGCTCTCATGTCCCCTCACGGGTTGGTTACCGGTCTTGAGCGCCCATGACCCGAAGTCTATCCATATGCAACCCTACCAATGAATGGTCCCCACAATGTGATTCCTGTCCTCTCACGGGTTGGTTACCGGTCTTGAGCGCCCATGAATCCCCATTGCTACCACGGGTTGTTCGGTCTCAATACCCCTCCGATTAGGGTCTGATATAATAGGACATCCTAGCAAAACACTACTAGACAGCCCTAGGTATGTCAACCAATAGTTTAGGAAGGTGTCCAAAGGGCATCCCCGAAAACATCCCATAATATTCCCGTAGGTGTCCAATTACAGAAGTGTCAAAAGGACACCTCTCCTTTCCAAACCATACCTAATAATTCACAACCATAAATCAATCATCTCACAAATATAGTGAATCCCCATATGGAAAGAAATCAATAACATAATCCAACATGTATATAATTGGCAAGTAAATCATATATGAACTAATTAGCATAAACAAGTAATGCTACTGTAATCAAATAATTGCTTCAGTAGTAAGTCAATATAAGAATCTATTTATGGAAATAAATCAAAGAGATTCAAATATGGAAACTAAATCATGCAATCTATATAATTAAGGAAATAACTATCCTTACCTTAATTACTTCGCAAAGGATCTTGGGGATCAAGGAAGATCTTGTCTAAACTTGGAAAGAAAGTCCTAAACAAGTATATATATCATATTAGGAAATAAACCTAGAAGGGAAGAGATCAAATCATCCAAAACAGACCAAATATGAGGTTACTGTTCTCATTGGTTGATTGATTGGTCTACTGACTCAGTCGACCAAGCAGTCAACCAATAGAGTCAATGACTGACAAAATCAGAGATTTTTTAATCAAAATCCGAATTTTATGATTCAAAAAGACACCAAACAAGAGGGAATATGCAAGGATAGTATATTGGTCTATAGAGGACTTCAAAACCCTAATAATATCAAGTCTTCATGTCACAAAATAGGAAACAAAAACTTACCATAATTAGATCAATCATGGTTCTTGGAGAAATCATGGCAAATTCATGGATGAGAAACTATGGAATGATGGATTACTAATCTAATAAAGAATTCATGAAAAGCATGCATACATCTTCTAGAAAAACAAATCTAAGGTTGAAGAACATTGACTCAAAAAAAGGAAAGAAGATGAATACATGATTTCCTTCAAAAGCGAGTGATGATCTTGATGAAGATCATCCATCAAGCTTTAAATCCTTAGGAAAAGAGAGAAAATGAGTAGAGTGATGGTTGCAATAGAGATGCAACATCAACTGTACTGTTCTCAAATAGAAAAGCAAACAAAAACTATGGAGAATCAAAGATAGAGAAGAAAGGAGGATGATCACATACCTTTTGATGTAAATGCAAGAGATTTGACGAAGATCCGTCAAGAAGATCACCAAGGATGCAAAGGAGATGACTTGAAGAGGGCTCTGGTTTGTTCCAGAGGCTTAGGAGGCAGAAAATATGAAGTAAACTCAAGATTGGACTTAAATAGAGCAATCAAAGACCTAATCAGCAAAACAGATCTCATTGGTCGATTGATTGGTCGACTGGCCCAGTCGACCAATCAGGATAGCAAGTCCAAAACAAGGAAATGAAGGCTCAGATCAAATCCAAGCTTGAAGGGGTTTTGCACACACACCAAGTGCCTTACCTAGTATGTAGAAATGCCTTCGAACCAAGTCAGAGAGTACTCCAAGTCCATCAACTAATTCCATCTTCATCAGGGTGTAGTTTCCATAAATGGAACACTGTCATCAACACTTATGGATTCTAAGCCAAACACCAAGTCTTCCACTGAGATGGCCCATAGTTGACTTCTTGCCTTACTTCGGGTTGTCGGACCTACAAACAACAGGGTTTACGGGTCAAGGTTAGGGCTGGGTTTCACATCACCATTGGTCTATGTATTGGTGCATGTCAAGGTAAAGCCTAGCCAAATGCAAGTCTTCTACTTAGTTATATCAACTCAGTTCCAGATACGTCCATTCGTCGCCCCTAGCGATCCTTTCCGATATCCTTCACACTAGAGTCCTCATAGTCCCTGACTACGGACTCATCAACCCTATTGGTCATCCACATATGGTAAACAGGAAGCTCTCACATCCTCTCACAGGTTGGTTACCAGTCTTGAGCGCCCATGAGCCCAGGTCTATCCATATGCATCCCTACCAATGAATGGCCCCCACAATGTGATTCCTGTCCTCTCACAGGTATGTTACCGGTCTTGAGCACCCATGAATCCCCATTTCTACCACAGGTTGTTCAGTCTCAATACCCTTCCGACAAGGGTCTGATACAATAGGGACATCCTAGCCAAAACTGCTAGACAACCCTAGGTATGGAAATCAATAGTTCAGGAAGGTGTCAAAGGGCATCTCCGGAAACATCCCATAATATTCCCATTGATGTCCAAGGACAAAAGTGTCAAAAGGACACCTCTCCTTTCCAAACCATACCTAAACAGTCACAATCATCAATCAATCATATCATAAACATTTACAGTATATAGAAAATATACCATAATAAGATCCATCTCATATACAATTGACAAATAAAGACATTCATAAACTAAAGAATACAAGTAAATAAAGCTACTGTAATTAAAGTAAGTGCAACAGTAGTATATCCATAAAAGAATCTATTTATGGTAACAAATCCGGATTCTAATATAGAAACTAAAATCACACAATCTATGCTATTATAGAAGTAACCATCCTTACCTTATATAACTTGAAGAGAATCTCCAAGGATCAAGGAGAATCTTCCCAAACTTGGCAAGAAGGTCCTAAACAAGTATAATTAGGAAAGAAACCTAGAAGGTAAGAGATCAAATCATCCAAAACAGACCAAATATGAGGTTGCTGTCCTCGTTGGTCGATTGATTGGTCTATTGACCCAGTCGACCAATCAGTCGACCAACATGGTCAGTGACAGACAAAAACAGGGATTTCTGATCCGAAAGACAAAAACAAGGATTTCTGATCCTAAATCCGAATTTTTTGATTCGAATCGCCACCAAACAAGAAAGGAATTATCATGATAGTATTCTAGTGCTAAGGAACAAACCTAACACTATCATTGATCAAAATTCTAAAGACACAAATAAGGAAACAAAACTTACCATAAATGTATCAGTCATGATTTTCGAAGAAAGCATGGTATGATCAAGAAGAAAGAACTAGAGATTGATAGGTTACAAATCTTGTAAAGAAAACACAGCGATTGACTACTAATATGATCAATAAAACAGATCTAAGAAGATCAAAATTTGAATCAAAAGATGAACGAAGACAAGATCATGATTTAGATCATGATTCCTTCAAAAGCTTGCAATGATCATGATTAAGATCATTGCATTAGCCATTAATCCTTAGGAAATCATGAGAGACGAGTAGAGGGATGCTTGCAACAGAGAATACAACATCTTCTCTACTGCCTCAGCCCAAAAAGGAAAGAAAATCAGAGATGGAGAAGAAGAAGAGAGCGTAACATACCTTTCGATGCAAGAAGAGAAGAAATGAAAGAGTCCTTGCAGGAATCCAACCTTGGATGCAAAAGAAATAGTTGAAATGGAGCTTTGGCTAGTTCCAGAGGCTTAGGAGGCAGAAAATACGAAGTAGACTCAAGATTAGACTTAAATAGAGAAAGCAAAGACCTAATCAGAAAAATAGATCTCATTGGTCAATTGATTGGTCTACTGGCCCCAATCAACCAATCATTCGACCAATGGAGACAGCAAGGTACAGAAATGCACTGTTTTGGTCATAACTTCTTCATTTGAAGTCCGATTGATCCGAGATTCGAAAGGGAACTTCACACAAACATACTAAGACTATCTAGCATGAATTGGACATCATAAATGGTCTAAAAATCAGTACTTTATAAATTGGGAACATGAGTTTCTAAATTGGAAACAACATGGTTCTCATAACAAACTCACCATGGATTCAAGGGAAGAATTAGAGAGAACAAGGCTTCACTCTAATGGAATATCAAGAACATATCAGAGGCAAGAATAACTAAATAGAAAATCAAAAGAATACTAATCGTAGAATGAGAGGAATAAAAAATAGAAACTTACTAGAATGCTTATATCAATGGTCAACATAGAAGGCTAAAATGGCTAGAAAGAAAGGGGAATTGATTCGAATAGATGAAATACATTAAAACAACAGTAAAGGCTAAGATCAAACATGTTAAACATTAATTAGAAAAGAAGCTACAGTAGAATGGTCATGCTGTCCAAAATTCAATTAAAATTAGTGAAGAATTGAGGAGATTCACAATGTGGTTTCAAGGAATGCATAGAGTGATTGGGGGTTCACTCTGAGACATAAGGAGATTAGAGAATAGGTAGTTACAGTAGTGTAACACCTTCTCCACAATCAAAACATCAAGATAGAACAGTAAGAAGAAGAAAAGAGAGAAGAAGGAAATAGAACACTAAAATCAAGGTCCAACTTCAAGGTGTAATATTAAACTAACCTTTCTTTACCCAAAATAGATAGGGTGTCCTAGCTAGGTTTTGGCTGGATTTCACAGTAGATGTTCCAGATTTTCTATGTATTGCCGAAACATTAATATATGGAAAACATCATGAACTCCAGCAAGAGATGAAGGTCAGGCAAAACGGTGTGCAATAGGTCCAACCTTCTCAAGAATCTCATAAGGTCCGATATACTGAGGGCTAAGCTTTCCTTTAACATTGAATCTCATCACAGGTGACACTTTTAGAAAAACTTTCTCCCCAACTTGAAATTCCAAATTGGTCCTTCTCTTGTCCGCATAAGATTTCTACATTGATTGGGTTGAATTGATTTTCTCTAATCATGTCCACCATTGCACTTGTAGCTTCAATCATTTCCGGACCTAACACTTTTCTTTCACCAGTCTCAGTCCAATATAAGGGTGTCCTATAAGTGTTTCCATACAAAGCTTTGAATGGAGCCATGCCTACTGTTGCTGGATAATTGTTGTTGTACGCAAACTCAACCAAAGCTGTGTTCATCCCAATTGCCACCCATATCCAAAATGTAAGATCTAAGCATATCTTCCAAAATATGGATTGTCCGCTCAGATTGTCCATTAGTCTGTGGATGATGAGCAATACTCAAATTTAATTGGGTTCCCAAGGCTTTTTGCAAACTATTCAAAAACCTTGAGGTGAACCTAGGATCTCTGTCAGAAACAATACTCACAGGCACTCCGTGTAGATGAACCACGTTGTCCACATAAAGCCTAACTAGCTTATCCATAGTTTGAGTGATCTTCATAGGGATAAAATGGCTGAATTGGTCAACCTATCAATGATTACCCATACTGTATCGTTTCCTTTGCTAGTTCGAGGCAAGCTAGTAATGAAGTCCATTGTGATATCTTCCCACTTCCAACTGGGAGCAGGAAGGGATTGCAGAAGTCTATATGGCGGTTGACAAACAGCCTTAACATGCTGGCAAGTATCACACTTGGCCACAAAGTCTTCCATATCGCTCTTCAAACTAATCCACCACAAATACTCTCTTAGATCTTTATACATCTTTGTACTTCCAAGATGCATGGTAAAGATTAACTAATGTGCTTCTTTCAAAAAAAAATTCTTAAGCTCTTCAACTGCAGGCACACACAGTCTACCTCTATACATCAAGGCACCATCAATAGACATACAAATATCGGATCTACTTCAGGATTTAAAGAAATCTTCTCAATCTTCACCTTCAATTCCTAATCTGAGACTTGTAGAGCAATAATTTGGTCTCTTAAGGTGGATCTTGCTGTCATGGCTGCAGTAATTATATCAGATCCTTCTGGAACAATTTCTAGACCAAATTCCAAAATCGATAACTGAAGCGGTTTACTCAAAGCATTTAATCTGAAACCAACTCCAACCATCTTCTTTTCCGCAGATTTAACTCCTTTTGGGTAAAGAAGTACTTCAAACTTTTATGATCCGTGAAAATGGCAATTCTTTCTCCATACAAGTAATGACGCCATATTTTCAAAGCAAAAATCACAGCTGCAAGCTCTAAGTCATGGGTAGGGTAGTTTTGCTCATAATCCTTTCATTGCTAGGAAGCATACGCCACCACCTTTCCATGTTGCATCAGAACGCAACCCAAGCCAATCTTCGATGCATCAGTATAGACTGTCAAACCACCAGAGTTGTAAAATTCGGCCTTATCCTAACCCTGACCCGGCCCGGATTTTATACTGTTGCAGGTCCAAAGACCCGAAGTGGTGGTAGAAGAGACTTGTGGGCCCTTGTAGTTGAAGATTCGATGCTTGATCCAGAGCCTATGGACATTGACAATGATGCCCCTTATTTGAGCACATTTTCAGTGTTGAGTGAAAATCTGCGCATCAATGAAGATTGAATTAGTTGAAGCAATTATTGGACCCCTGTGATCAATCTGAAGGTATTTCTTGAAACTAGACTTGTTGATTGATTTGTAGGAGAAAAACCAACTCAATTCGGATCAATCTGGCCTTCCAATTCCCTGTTCTAAGTTGTTGTAATGCCTTGGTCGACTGCTTGGTCGACTGACAGTCGACCAGCCAATCGACCAGCAGTAATGGATTTCGAAATTTTATAAAATCACTTCCCATTTTGCCCCTACCTTTTTGGAACTTGTGAATGAGGACCTAAGCTAATCATTTGCACTCCAGAGCATGAAGTTGGACACTCTCTTGGGCTTTTCTTGGTGTTTAGCAAGATCTTTGACTCCAATCATTAGTATTGCACATCAATCATCAACTTAAGGTATGATTCCTCCTATTCTTCTTCTAATCTATTCATTTTCTACCAAGTTATGATCTTAAGACCATGGTTGAAGTGCTGCAACCTTGCAAACACTTAACCATGAGTTATCCCCATTCAATCACATGATTATCCCCCATTCTCGCTATGTTATGATTCAATTAGGATTGCTTACATTTCATTACTTTGATTCTTTCCATTTCAACCTTGTCTTGATTCAAAACTGATATGTAAATGCATGATAGGTCTAGATTACTATGAATTCAGGATTCTAATTTGATTCTTACCAGTCACTTAATTGATTCCCATCATTCTTTACAATTTCAATCAATTCCAATTCGATTCTTGATATTTATCATATAGAACATAAAGCTTCGATTTGGGTATTTTTAATTGGACCGTTGGATCGTCATGAAATTTAGTGTGTAGTATCCTCATATTGTTATAATCATGCCCTCCAAATTTCGTGTCAATCGGAGCACCAGAAGGACAATTTCAGATCAAGTCTTCATTTCTGCCCATGGTTAACAAGTCTTGGTCGACTGACAGTCGACCAAGCCAGTCAACCAAGATATGATAACATCCCTGTACTTGGCTGAATTGATTCGTTTGACCTCCAATTCGACTGTTTTCCTCTCTAACGTTACTTGTATGTTGTCTAGGGTACCAACACTGATTTTTGGGACTATCCTTGGTGATCATTGATTTTATTTATGACTCGATTAAGGTAAGGACGGTCATTAACACAAGTACATTAATTATGTAATCATGCTTATGCTTTGAGAATTCAGTAAATATATTTCCTATGTGTACTTCTTACCATGCATGACTTTTACATACATTCTTATCAGTAATAGTATGTTACATGTCATTCGGAATATCATGCTTAATTATACTTTATGATTTCGTGTATGATCAATCATGTTATGATATGTCTTTGTTTATATGATGAATTATTGATTGTGAACGATATGATGAGATTGAGCTTGTGATTGACTACGTATGACTTGGGATTGGGAAGTGTCTTTCCGACACTTCTGTCCTTGGACATTGGAGGGAATAGTATGGGATATTCTCCAAAGGTCTCCATCGACATTTTCCTGGGTTATTGGATGACATACATAGGATGGTCTAGGTGTATGGTTAGGATTTTTCCTTGTTGTATCAGACCCGAATCGGAAGGGTATTGAGACCGAACGACCCGTGGTAGAGTATGGTTGATGGGCGCTCAAGACCAGTATCCACTCCGTGAGAGGACTTGAACCATATTGCGGATACCCGAAAGGGGCCATTTATTGGTAGGGTTGCAAATGGATAGACCTGGGCTCACGAGCGCTCAAGACTGGTAACCAACCCGTGAGAGGACGTGAGAGCTTCCCGTTTACCATTTGTGGATGACCAATAGGGTTGATGAGTCCGTAATCCGAGTTGGTTGGTGCCATAGGGAAAGTATCCGGATCTGACATGATACGACTGAGTAGATGACTTGCATTGGGCTAGGCTATGCCGTGACATGTGCTAGTACTTATACCAATGGTGATGTGAGAGAGTGGTGACTTAACCCCCAGCCATGGTTTGATGAGGACTTTACCCAATTACCCTGCCAGACCCAAGATATCTTATATGATTGAGGGGGAGTGACAAACGACCTAAAGAAGCATGGTGCTATGGCTTAAAGCATGTCTACCTTAGAGACTAGCATACTTAGGGTTACAATCATATATCATCATTGTCTCATATCATCTTGCATCATATCATGACTTGTATCCAATGAACTGTGTATTATGAAACGACTTGCCTTGCTGAGTTCTTTTGAACTCATTCCTTTCGTGCAATTTGTTAGATTATCCTGCAGGTGTAGAAGAATCTGATGGTGCACTCTACGACCCGAGCTATGATCCCGCATTGTCACATCCCCCCAGTCGGTACCCTATCTGGATTACCTGGGGAAGTGATCCACAGCCCAAAAGATCAAGTTTAGGAACGATCATATCCATTTAGTAGAATAACATAATCAAAAGCAAGAACAAATCATAATGTTCAAGTAATTTATAATAAAAGTCAAGAAAGGATCTCAGAAGGATCACTAAGAATATCAGAGTGCGAAAACATGATACCAAATCAAAAGACAACTGTAGAGTATAGAGGAAATATACTCCACAAACATATGCGGAAGGTAGAGCAAAATCTAAGTAAAGCTCTAAGCTAATACAAGTAAAGTAAAAGATAAGTCTAAAAGAAACAAGAGAAATCTAATCCACATCTTCAATCGGCTCTTCTTCATCTTCTTCACCTTGCCCTTCCTTATATGGACCGTCATCATATTTCAAACCTGCAGAGAAGTCTAACAAAAGATATGGTACAAAAGAGTGAGTTTTGAAAGAAACCCAGTAAGGCAGTTAAATCCATAATAACATAAATAGCAGGATTTCAAAGCAAAACATGAATGCAATATGGTATGAGACAAACAATGAATGTATGAATCTAACTCTAGGTATGCTGGTCTCTATTGGCAGACATGCTTTAAGTCATAGCACCGTACTTCTTTGGGAAGGTCTCATCACACAACGCCGTTTGGGTCCGGCATCCCTCGGGACATTCCGTGGTTGGGGGTTAAGTCACCTCTCTCTCACATCACCATTGGTCTAAATACTGGCGTGTCAGGGTAAAGCCTAACCAAATGCAAGTCTCCTACTCAGTTACATCAAGTCAGATCTAGATATGTCCATTCCTCGCCCCTGGCGATCCTTTCCGGCATCCTTCACACTAGAGTCCTCATAGTCCCTGACTACGGACTCATCAACCCTATAGGTCATCCACATATGGTAAACGGGAAGCTCTCACGTCCTCTCACGGGTTGGTTACCGGTCTTGAGCGCCCGTGAGCCCAAGTCTATCCATATGCAACCCTACCAATAAATGGCCCCCACAATGTGATTCCTGTCCTCTCATGGGTTGGTTACCGGTCTTGAGCGCCCATGAATCCCCATTGCTACCATGGGTCGTTCGGTCTCAATACCCTTCCGAATCGGGTCTGATATAACGGGGTATTCCTAGCCAAACACTACTAAACAACCCTAGGTATGAAAACCAATATTTTAGAAAGGTGTCAATGGGCATCTTCGGAGAACATCCCATACTATTCCCTTCAATGTCCAAGGACAGAATTGTCAAAAGGACACCTCTCCTTCCCGAACCATACTTAATCAATCACAATCACAAATCAATCATATCATACACTTTTACAGTATATAGAAAATATACCATAATAAGATCCATCTCATATATAGTTGACAAATAAAGACATTCATAAACTAAAGAAAGCAAGTAAATAATACTACTGTAATTGAAGTAAATACAATAGTAATATATTCATAAAAGAATCTAATTATGGTAACAAATCTAAAAGATGCTAATATAGAAACTAAAATCACACAATCTATGCTATTATAGAAGTAACCATCCTTACCTTATATAACTTGAAGAGAATCTCCAAGGATCAAGGAGAATCTTCCCAAACTTGGCAAGAAGGTCCTAAACAAGTATATATATCATATTAGGAAAGATACCTAGAAGGTAAGAGATCAAATCATCCAAAACAGACCAAATATGAGGTTACTGTCCTCATTGGTCGATTGACTTGGTTTACTGCCTCAGTCGACCAATGAGTCGACCAACAGAGACAGTGGCCTTCAAAATCAGAGTTTTTAGAATATAGAACCGAATTTGATGGTTCAAAAGGGTACCAAACAAGGGGGAAACTACTATGACAGTATCCTAGTATATAGAGGACTTCAAAACACTAATCAAATCAAGTCTTCAAGTTACAAATTAGGAAACAAAAGTTACCATAATTAGATCAATCATGGTTCTTGAAGAATTCATAGTAAAAATCATGGACAAGAACGATAGGATGATGAATCATTGATTGTGATAAAGAAATCATGAAAAGCATGCATAGATCTTCAAGAAAAATAGATCTAAGACTGAAGAACATGAATCTAAATAAGGAAACAAAACTTACCATAAATGTATCAGTCATGGTTCTTGGAGAAAGCATGGTATGATCAAGAAGAAAGAACTAGAGATTGATAGGTTACAACTCTTGTAAAGAAAACACAACGATTGACTACTAATATGATCAATAAAACAGATCTAAGAAGATCAGAATTTAAATCAAAAGATGAACAAAGACAAGATCATGATTTAGATCATGATTCCTTCAAAAGCTTGCATTGATCATGATTAAGATCATTGCATTAGCCATAAATCCTTAGGAAGATCATGAGGGACGAATAGAGAGATGTTTGCAATAGAGAATGCAGCATCTTCTCTACTATCTCAGCCCAAGAAGGAAAGAAAAACAGAGATGGAGAAGAAGAAGAGAGTGTAGACATACCTTTGATGCAAGAGGAAGAAGATTACTTGAGTTCTTGCGAGGGATCAACCAAGGATGCAAGGAAATTGATTAGAATGGAGTTCTAACTCGTTCCAGAGGCTTAGGAGGCAGAGGAAACGAAGTAATCCCGAGATTGGACTTAAATAGAGCAACAAAGACCTAAATCTGCAAAACAGATCCCATTGGTCGATTGGATTGGTTTACTGGCTCCAATCGACCAATCAGTCGACCAATGGAGACAGCAAGGTACAACATGCACTGTTTTCGTCATAACTCCTTCATTTGAAGTCCGATTGATCCGAAATTCAAAAGGGAACTTCACACAAACATACTAAGACTATCTAGCATGAATTGGGCATCATCCATGGTCCAAAAATTGGTACTTTATAAATTGGGAACATGAGTTTCTAAATTGGGAACAACATGGTTTTCATAGCAAACTCACCATGGATTCAAGGGAAGAATTAGAGAGAACAAGGATTCACTCTAATGGAATATCAAGAACATAGCAGACGCAAGAATAACTAAATAGAAAATAAAAAGAATATTAATCCCAGAATGAGAGGAATCAAAAATAGAAACTTACTAGAATGCTTATATATAATGGCTAGGAAGAAAGGGGAATTGATTCAAAGAGATTAAATACATTAGAACAGTAGTAAAGGCTAAGATCAAACATGTTAAACATTAATTAGAAAAGAAGCTACAGTAGAATGGTCATGCTGTCCAAAACTTGATCAAAATCAGTGAAGAATTGAGGAGATTCACCATGTGGTTTCAAGGAATGCATAGAGTGATTGGGGGTTCACTCTAAGACATAAGGAGATTAGAGGATAGGTAGTTACAATAGTGTAACACCTTCTCCACAATCAAAACATCAAGATAGAACAGTAAGAAGAAGAGAAGAGAGAAGAAGGATAGAACACTGAAATCAAGGTCCAACTTCAAGGTGTAACATTAAACTAACCTTTCTTCACCCAAAACAGATAGGGTGTCCTGGCTAGGTTTGGGCTGGATTTCACACGCATACTACCCTTCGGGTGATGGCTACGATGAGAGTCAAGATTATTGTGCCGAGATTATTGTGCCGAGGAGGATTATGGTTCGTACCAGGGTTAGCCCCACCATGGTGAGGGAGCGGCCATGCTGGGTTCACTTCATCCACACTTACGAAGAAACATTAATTAGGATAGAAGAAACCTTTGCGTAGTGCCCCATTTCCCTGGATGACTATAAACATTTGGATATATTGCTTTTTACTCTTATGGATTTACTCTTAATACTAGTTGTAATTAAGTTTAATTAACCACTTTCTGCTATTATTGAAGGAGTGACTCCTGATCACTCTTTCTCCTTGAGATCATTATTATGTGAAGTTGATACTTGATAATCCCGCACTCTGATTTATTTTCTTTTCTTATTCATTTGATCTGTTTATTGCTTACTTTAAACATTGATTATATTGTTCATGATTATGTTATCGTGTATGTGGGAGGCATGGCCGCTTGATCTGGATCTTCAGGCTGTGGATCACATCCCGGGTATACCAGATAGGATACCGGCTGGGTGGATGTGACAGAGTGGTATCAAAGCCCAAGTTCAAGTAAGGCCCCAACCACAGAAACGATAACGGAACATTCCGAGTCACAGATCCAAGGTGACTCAATTATTCTTAGAAGTGAATAATAGATAACTCGGACTAGAAACTCGATTAATGAAGCATAAGTGAATTGTTGAATAACATACAATAATTAAAATTTAACAATCATCACTTAACGAAACGAAAAAGAAAAGTGAATAATGCACAATAATAGATGAAACAAAAGTAACTTTCATTAACTTAAATAAGTTTTACAACGGATTACATATGGGAAGCATAAACTGAAATCTTAGTACAATCTATCTATCTAGGAGATCATCGTCGATCTCTGGGTGCTCGGACATCCTTAGTAATCTGAGTGAGCTAAGACTGCATCTGATCCTGTCTGGACACTATCTGTGCAAGCCTCACCTCCAGCCTCTCATACATATGTGACTGACTCGCCTCCATCCTCTCGTATATCTGAGTCTGCCTGGATCCTAAACTCTCGAACAATTGCTCCTGTCTGACCCCCATCCTTTCCATCATGGAAGTCATAGACAGCATCTGAGCATACAAATTCGGTGCCTCTGGTGCATCATGTGATGGACCCCAGCCTTAAACTGTGGCGCAGGAATCTCCTGATCATTGGGACTGAGCTCCTGCATACCTATGTCACCCCCAGCCTATTCCTCTGCTGGAATATCCTCATCATCCTTGGACTCCGACTCGTCCCCTAGACTGGGAGACCTGGCAACTCGATCTAAATGCGTCAATCCAATAGTCCTCATACCGATGGAATACCCCGCACCTCCAACAACTCTCTCTACACCATCCAAGTCTACCCTGAAATTGTGAAACCCGGCCCAAACCTTAACCCGGATACTCTTTTGTCTATAGGTCCGAAGACCCGAAGTAGAAGTGAAAGTCAACTATGGGCCATATCTGTAGAAGATATAGTGTTCGACTCCGAACCTATGGAGAGTGAAGATGATGCCCCATACTTGAAGACAGTGTTGGATATAGAAAAGAGACTATGCCTTGATGAAGAGAAGATTGGTTGATGACCATAGAGCTTGGTGGGATATGATTTAAAGCCATTTTTCCATTCTAGGTAAGTTATAAAATATGTGTTTAAAGTTTCGTTTGATTCCGAGTAGTGGAAGGCCTCAAATCCCTGTCTAGCTGTCTGCCTGGGTCGACTGCTTGGGTCGACTGAGCCAGGCTACCCAGCCAATCGACCCAGAGTTGCTGAACTCGAGCAGAATCTTCTGTTTAGGTTATGTTGCTATATATACCCCATGACTTTGTGATTTTAGCATCCCTAGCCTCCAAAGCACATAGAGAATGAAAGGAAACCATCTCCAAGCCTCCAAAAGTGTAGAAGAAGATCTAATCTTGCAACCTTGCTAGTTCTCTCTCTTGTTCTTCAATCAAAGGTTAGTATTCAATCTTTTGTGTTATTGATTCATTCTTTCCATGATCACTCTCATCTCTAAACTGAGATTATGATGAAGATGCTGCAACCTTGTAGTCATATTTTTACGATCTCTTTTTATTCTCTTGTGCCATGATCATCTTATTCATTCTTTATATGATTTTTACGAATTCTAACTTAAACTATGATCATATCCCTATTTTGATTTATTCTAGCATTGTAGATGCTCTCCATGATTATTCATACCTCTGATCTACTGTGTTCTTGTACTAGAATGAGACATTATCATCTCTAGTTCATCTCTTTCGTTCATAGCATGTTTCCAATGAAAACCATGATTTTTACCAAAATAGAAACTATGATTTCAAATGAGTAAGTAATGGTTTTAATGGTTGTTTGATGTCTAAATTATGATTTTTAGTCTTAGACTACTGTGTTAGACATTCTCTCCAAGTTTCGTCGCATTCTGAATTGTGTAGCATAGGTTTCAGATCAAGATTCTCTTTTTGGATTCAGATTTGCTCTTGGGCAAACTGCCTGGGTCGACTGACTCAGTCCACCCAGCCAATCAACCCACAAGAACATAATCTGATTTCTTCGTCCGTTTCAATTCAATTGATGCTTATTCTTTTAGGACTACTTCCTAATGATTGTGTGATGCTATTCTAGGGTTTATTTGCTAACTTTGGATTCATCCTCTTGTCCGTCCGGATATATTCGAATCTATTTAAGGTAAGGAAAGTTGTTACCATATTAACATAGATTGCATAGATTTAGTTTCTAATTTGGGAACTACTTAGATTTGCTACTGTTATGTTAGTTTCTATTATGATATGAATGCTGTAAGTACAGTAGGATCTTATTTCCTTATTTACTTTATGTACTTGGATCATGTATGAATACTTATTCATGTATGTTGCTTATTTATTTAATCTTGTCTTATTATACTCTTTCATATGATGAGATATCTGTTGTGGATGATATGACTGAATTATGATTGTGATTGTTTAGGTATGATTTGGGATTGGGGAATGTCCTTTTGACATTCTGTCCTTGGACCTCATTGAGAGTAGTATGGGATATTTCCAATGTTGCCCTTCGACACTTTCCCGGATTATTGGTTTTCATACCTAGCACTTGTCTAGCAGTGTTTGGCTAGGATATTTACCTGTTATATCAGTCCCGATTCGGAAGGGTATTGAGACCGAACGACTTGTGGTAGCAATGGGGATTTATGGGTGCTCAAGACCGGTAACCAACCCATGAGGGGACATGAATCACATTATGGGGGCCATGTATGGGTAGAGTTGCATATGGATAGACTTGGGTTCATGGGCGTTCAAGACCGGTAACCAACCCGTGAGAGGACATGAGAGCTTCCTGTTTACTATATGTGGATGACCTATAGGGTTGATGAGTCCGTTGTCTGGGACTATGCTGACTCTAGTGTGAAGGATACCGGAAAGGATCGCCATGGGCGAGGAATAGACGTATCTGGATCTGAGTTGATGTAACTAAGTAGATGACTTGCATTGGGCTAGGCTTTACCCTGACATGCACCAATACTTAGACCAATGGTGATGTGAGAGAGAGGTGACATAAACCCCTAACCAAGGAATGTCCAAGAGGGATGCAAGACCCAACTACCACCGGCAGACCCAAGATGCTAAGATGGCTGAGGGGGAGTGATTGACCTTCCTAAAGAAGTATGGTGCTATGACTTATAGCATGTCTCCTGATGACCTTGATCTGCCTCATGCATCTCAATATCATCTCTTGCCTGGGTCATCGTATCTGGACCAGCATCGTGGTCACCACCATCCGACTCATCATCATCCTCATCTGTCTCAAGACCATCCTCATCATCTGACCTCTCAGTCTGAGTAATGTGCATCTGATGAATAGTCCTCATCCTGATGTCATAGCCCAGCAATCGTGTTTGCATCAGTGTATCCTCCAGCCTCACTCCGAAATGCCGGAAAGTGTGAGTAGACGTCCGAAACAAAGGTTCCGTATGCCTGGAGACGTCACAACCTCTAGCATGACGTTCTGGATGATGAAGGAAAGATCAATCTTGAAACCTCGGTATATGCGGTAAATCAGTAGAGCATCCATCACTGATACTCTCTCGTGATGCCCTGCCTTTGAGATGATGTTGCAACCCACAATGCGACCAATGATTCTAGCCGAATCTGTCATCTGTGCACTAGTCCGTGGTGTATAGCACCCATCATCTCTCCAAAGTGTGATGCAAACCTCATGCAGCTCATGTAGTAATAGAAAAGCATCTATCTCTGCCCCAGTCAGTATCCATACACACTCATGAGGGTAGTGTGGTACCCGAAAAATCTCTGCCAGTGTACTAGTAGAAAATCGAATCCGTGTCTCTCGAATTCGACTCTCTAAAATCAACTCGAATGGACCTCATCTTCGACCTTCCTCAACTGATGTAAGGTTGCTAAAGAACAACCTCACTAAATTCGGATAGACTGGAAGATCCTCAAGAAAAAGATGCGTCCACTCCATCGTATCGAATCTCTGACGGATCCGGAAAGTGCTAAGTTGTCGTAGCCTGAGTACTCGGCCATACTCAATGCAGCACCGCTTGAAGAAGGCCTCATACAAGTACTCCGCTCGGAGTGTACTAAATAGGTCTCTGCGAATGATTACATCTCGTGGCTCCAAAAGTGGAACCTGACCTCTGCCCCTGCCTCTGCCTCTCCGACCACCCATATGTCGTCCGCGAGGAGGCATGATGTCTGTATAGCTGTAAAGAAGACAAAAGGACTTTACGTTAAAAGAATTACAAAATTCAGCATGAAGGGTATTTTTGTAATTTTTTGAAAATTTTCGATTTTGGCGAAATTTCAGATTGAACATACTAGCATGTGCACGGTACTTAGAATAGTGTGTTGGCATGATTTATTCGAGAAAAGCATTTCAATTCGATGGTTTAAAGATCAAAATTCAGCAAGCATAGAAAGGGGGAAAATGCTCATTTTAGGTCAAAATGCGATTTTTGAAGTTTGGTTTTGGCTCAATCAATTTACAAACACATGTTCATCATATCATTGCAAGTATGTAGGAATTTATTTGAAGTGGAAACTCCTTGTGGTTTGAAAATGAGAGAAGATTTTCAAAAGATGGTTTTTGGTTGAGAAATCGTTAACAAGAAACCATGAAATGGATAGCAAGCATTATAAAGCCATGGTATTGTGTTAAGATCACCTAGAACACGTTCCTATATGTTCCTAGACATGTTTCCTAGCAATTATAACAAGTAAATCATGATATTTGGAAGAATACATTTCAGTTTTGAAGTTGTGAAGGAAAAGAAGAAGGAAAACAGCCCCCCGACATAGCAATTACTAATGTACCCACGAAAACAACAACCTCAACGCTGTAATACATTGCCCCCTACAAACCCGTAAAATGATGATATGGCATATTTTATTTATAAAACCCAAAAACCCTATAGGCATATTATTTATTTACACTATATAAAACATACTATCCCGAATAAAGGAAAACAAACCTATTAAACAACTCTCCTAGTCTAAAAAAGAAAAACAAGGGATACACATTTCAAATCGATAGTACTTCAATTTATAATAAAAAAGTAATCCTAATTTTGGTTATATTTAATTTTATTTACTTCTAGTTTAAGTTATTACAAAATTTCTACCCAATAGATTATTATTTATTTATCTAATTGCGTTAGCTATTTTGAAGTCCTACTACCAATATGGTGCCTTTTTCTTTAATTCAAGATGATAAAATACACAGTAAAATATTCATATGATTTTTCTAAATGAGGATAATATTTATTGGCATTCTTTTTGTAAAAGGGCAAATAGACATTAAACATTCAACCACGCGCCCGAGAATAGAGGGGGCAACAATCTAAGGGTAGGGTTCTTTAGTATAGCTTTACGGGGGCAATAGTTTTCCCAAAGAAGAAATTTACCTTAGATGATGTTGCAAGAATGTTGGAGACTTGTTGATGTTAGATGGCCTAGAATGACTCTTGAAGACCTTAGAGAACCTTGCCCTAGATCTCTCCCACGAAGCTTGGTGTTTTGGATTGAGTATGAAATGAAATATTTGATTTGTAAGGTGTTTTTCGCGTACTGTTTGCTTGGGTCGACTGGATCACTCGACCCAGCCAATTGACCCAAAGAGTATTTGGAACTTTGGATAATTTTGGGGATTTTGATATATGGTTCATGAATGACTATTTGATGATTAAAGTGATGATTTTAAGCCTTATTTGGATATTCTAAGACTAAGGTTAAGTGATTATTGATTGGTATATTGGAAATTTTGGGTATTTTTGACTTATTTTGATTTTTGCAGAATGGTTGTGCTAAGGAATCGCAATATTGATTCTAATAGTACTCGAAATGAGGAAGAAGTGTTTCATGAAGATACTCCTAATGGTAGCACTGGTCAGCACACTAATGTGAATGGTGATAATACGTCCGGTATACCGAATGCTCCAGAAGTGAACGGTTTTCGTGATATTGCCAATATCATGGGCAACATCATACAGCAGCAGTCGAATCAGTTCATCAAGATGATGACGGGTTTCATGACACTGCATACTGAGACTTGTACTGGTGTGAATGGAACTCCTCATACCGCAGTCCCTAATGCGAAAAGGCTAGCTGGAACTCCTCATACTCGTCTGATGGAAAGTTTTCTGAAGATGCAAGTGCCTTCTTTCACTGGTGTTACTAAGGACACTTTGTTCCCTAACAAGTGGCTAAGGGAATTAGAGAAAGCATTCTGTCATCTGCAAGTGCTCGAGGCACAAAAGATCTTGTTTGCCGAACAGAAGCTTCAGCAAGAAGCCAACACTTGGTGGACCTCCACTTGTCCTATCTTGGAAACCTTGCATGTTGGTGGATTGACTTGGGAAATTTTTAAGGATGCTTTTTGTAAGAACTATTTCCCTGAAGCAGTGATTGATGCTAAGGATGCTGAGTTCATGGCCCTTACGCAAGGACCTTTGTCTGTGTTGGAATATCAACAGAAGTTTGAAGAGTTATTTTATTTTGCCCCGAATTCTGTAAGACTTGATCGTGCCAAGGCAAAGAAATTTTTCAAGGGATTGCGTCCTGCAATCAAGGCTTATCTTACTGTGATTTCGATTGAGAGCTACGCTCAAGTAGTTCAAGTTTCGAAGAAGATTGAAGAAACTGAGAAGGAAAGTGCCCGTGTGCAAAGAACGTGGCAGCCAAGGAACACTGGTTTGGTTGACCGTACGGAGAGAAGGTTCACTAGACCTACACCGTATCCTACTTCTAATTTTCAGCCTAGAACTGTAGGCCAAAATTCTAGTTTTGCACCGGCCAGACAACAGCTTCAATTCAGTGGGAACAGACCAATTGTGAATGTTCCAAATGCTAGGCCAGTGAGTATGAACCCTAGACCTATGGATCAAAAACCTCCAGTGGTAGCACCTTCTGTTGGACAGCCAGTTGTTTTGTTTGTAAGCAGCCTGGTCATTTTGCACGTACTTGTCCCAAGAAGCCTAATCAGCCCTATGTTCCTGTAGCGAAGAGTGTACCTGCCCCTGTGCCTAGAAAAGTGTTTAGTATATCTAGTACTGAACAAGATGCAAGTCATGAAGCTGTGGCAGGTACTTTGTTAATCGCTTCTATTCTTGCATTTGTATTGTTTGATACGGGTGCATCTCATTCATTTATCTCGTCTGCATTCGTTAGGAAGACTGACTTGTTACCTAAGAATTTGTCTAGTTGTTTAATGATTATTACTCCTACTAGATCAGTTGTGAAACTAGATAAGGTGATAGAAGATTGTCCCATTTTGATTTGTGAGAAGAAATTGAAAGCTGATTTAGTGATTCTTGACATGAAAGACTTTGATGTTATTCTTGGAATTGATTGGTTGACAGACCATAAGGCTGTAATTGTTTGTTCTTCAAGGAAAATTCAATTTCAGATTAGTAGTAATTCAGCCTTTGAGTTTCAAGGTGATAAAGGAAGAGTTAGCAAGAAGACTTTGACTGCTTTGATGCAAGTTTGTGCACCAATGGAAAGTGCTACAGCTGAAAGTGAAGTCAAGGAAGTGAAGAAGAAGCTTGAAGAAGTTGAAGTTGTTTGTGATTTTAAGGATGTCTTTCTGGATGATTTATCAGGATTACCTCCGGATAGAGAATTGGAATTTTTTAATGAATTAATTCCAGGAGCCGCTCCGGTATCTAAAGCTCCATATAGAATGGCGCCTACCGAGTTGAAAGAACTACAATACCAGCTGAATGAACTCTCAGATAAAGGTTATATACAGCCTAGTGTATCGCCTTGGGGAGCTCCGGTTTTGTTTGTTAAGAAGAAGGATGGTAGTATGCGTATGTGCATTGATTACCTTGACTTGAACAAATTGACCATTAAGAATAGGTATCCGCTGCCTCGGATTGATGATCTTTTTTATCAGTTGAGAGGTGCAGCAGTGTTCTCGAAGATTGATTTGAGATCCGGACATCATAAGTTGAAGGTGAAAGCTAGTGACATTTGTAAGACAGCTTTTAGGACAAGATATGGTCATTTTGAGTTTAGAGTCATGCCCTTGGGTTTGACTAATGCTCCTGCTGTGTTTATGGACTTGATGAATCGAGTATTTCATGATGTGCTAGATAAGTTCATTATTGTCTTTATCGATGATATTTTGATTTACTCAAAGAGCGAAGAAGAGCATTGGAAGCATCTTGGTATTACCTTGCAAAGACTAAGAGAGAAGAAGTTGTATGCCAAGTTTAGTAAGTGTGATTTCTTGCTTCCAAGAGTGGTATTTCTTGGTCATGTTGTTTCAACAGAAGGTATTCGTGTTGATCCCGACAAGGTTAAGACAGTTGCCGAGTGGGAAAGACCGAAGACTGTCTTAGAAATAAGAAGTTTCTTAGGTTTGGCTGGTTATTACAGGAGATTTATTGAGAACTTTTCTAAGTTGGCTGCTCCTATGACTAAGCTAACTAGGAAAGAGGAAAAGTTTGTTTGGTCTGACGCATGTGAGAAGAATTTTCAAGAATTGAAGGATAGATTGACAAGTTTCCCGGTTTTGACAATACCAAATAATTCCGGTGGTCTGACAGTCTATACTGATGCGTCTAAGATTGGTTTAGGTTGTGTTTTAATGCAACATGGGAAGGTGATAACTTATGCTTCAAGGCAATTGAAAGAATATGAGCGGAATTATCCCACTCATGATTTAGAACTTGCAGCCGTTGTTTTTGCCCTAATGATTTGGAGACATTACTTGTATGGTGAAAGATTGTTATACACAGATCATAAAAGCTTAAAGTACTTCTTTACCCAAAAGGAGTTAAATATGAGACAAAGAAGATGGTTGGAGTTAGTTTCTGATTATGGCTATGATATGAAGTATCATCCTGGTAAAGCAAATGTTGTTGCGGATGCTCTTAGTAGAAAAAGTAACAAGAAGGAAATAGATTTGAATGCTTTGAGCAAGTCGTTGTTGAAGTCAGTTTCAGATTTTGAATTGGAAGTTGTTTCGCAAAGTTCAGATGTTGTGCTTTCAGCCATGACAGCAAGATCCACCCTTAGGGATCAAATTGTTGCTTTGCAAGATTCAGATCTGGAATTGAAAGAGAAAATAGAGAAGATTTCTTTAAATTCTGATTCGGACCCTGATTTTAGTATATCTATGGATGGTGCCTTATTGCTTAGAGGAAGATTTTGTGTGCCTACAATTGAAGAAGTTAAAAAGGAAATTTTGAAGGAAGCACACCAGTCAATCTTTACCGTACATCCAGGAGGTACGAAAATGTATGAGGATTTGAAAGAACATTTTTGGTGGATTAGATTGAAGGCTGATGCAGAAGATTTTGTAGCGAAGTGCGAGACTTGTCAACGTGTTAAAGCTGTTTGACAACCTCCGTTTGGATTATTGCAGCCCCTACCCTTACCCATTGGAAATGGGAGAACATTACTATGGACTTCGTGACTAGCTTGCCTCGAACAAGTAGAGGTAATGACACTGTATGGGTAATTGTGGATAGATTGACCAAATCAGCCCACTTTATTCCTATGAAGATCACTCACACTATGGATAAGTTAGCTAGACTTTATGTGGACAATGTTGTTCGTCTGCACGGAGTGCCTGTGAGTATTGTGTCTGATCGTGACCCTAGGTTTACTTTAAGATTTTGGAATAGTTTGCAGAAAGCTTTGGGAACCCAGTTGAATTTGAGTACTGCTCATCACCCACAGTTCGATGGACAGTCTAAGCGGACAATTCAGATTTTGGAAGATATGCTTAGATCTTGTGTTGTTGATATGAGTGGTAATTGGGATGAACATTTAACTTTGGTTGAGTTTGCCTATAATAACAGTTATCAGTCGACGATAGGCATGGCTCCATTTAAAGCTTTATATGGAAACACTTGTAGGACACCTCTGTATTGGACTGAAACTGGAGAAAGGAAAGTGTTAGGCCCAAAAGTGATTGAAGCTACAAGTGCAATGGTAGATATGATAAGAGAAAGGATTAAGACTGCTTAGTCAAGACTAAAATTTTATGCTGATAGAAGAAGGTCAAATTTAGAATTTCAAGTTGGCGAGAACGTTTTTCTAAAGGTATCGCCTATGAAGGGTGTAATGAGGTTTAATGTTAAAGGAAAGCTTAGTCCCCGTTATATTGGACCTTATGAGATTCTTGAAAGGATTGGATCTGTTGCTTACCGTTTGGCTTTACCTCCGTCACTTGCTGAGACTCATAATGTATTTTATGTTTTGATGTTTCGAAAGTATGTTGAGAACCTGGATCATATACTACAGCAAGAACCTGAAGGACTTTGCGCTGATCTATCTTATAAAGAAGAACCGGCCAAAATCCTAGATAGAAAGGACAAGCAGTTAAGGAATCGAACTATCCCTTTGGTGAAGATTCAGTGGAAGAACCATACCCCTGAAGGTCTTGGGAGAAGGAAGAAGACATGAAGCAGAAGTTTCCTCATCTTTTTGGAAGTTCAGGTATGCTTTCAATTTCGAGGACGAAATTTCTTTTGAGGGGGGAATGTGAAACCCGGCCCTAACCTTAACCCGGATACTCTTTTGTCTGTAGGTCCGAAGACCCGAAGTAGAAGTGAAAGTCAACTATGGGCCATATCAATAGAAGATATATAATGTTCGACTCTGAACCTATGGAGATTGAAGATGATGCCCCATACTTGAAGACAGTGTTGGATATAGAAAAGAGACTACGCCTTGATGAAGAGAAGATTGGTTGATGACCATAGAGCTTGGTGGGATATGATTTAAAGCCATTTTTCCATGCTAGGTAAGTTATAGAATATGTGTTTAAAGTTTCATTTGATTCCGAGTAGTGGAAGGCCCTCAAATCCCTATCTTTGGGTTTGCTGTCTGCCTGGGTCGACTGGGCCAGGCTACCCAGCCAATCGACCCAGAGTTGATGAACTCAAGAAGAATCTTCTGTTTAGGTTATGTTGCTATATATACCCCATGACTTCGTGATTTTAGCATCCCTAGCCTCCAAAGCACTTAGAGAACGAAGGGAAACCATCTCCAAGCCTCCAAAAGTGTAGAAGAAGATCTAATCTTGCAACCTTGCTAGTTCTCTCTCTTGTTCTTCAATCAAAGGTTAGTATTCAATCTTTTGTGTTCTTGATTCATTCTTTCCATGATCACTCTCATCTCTGAACTGAGATTATGATGAAGATGCTGCAACCTTGTAGTCATATCTTTACGATCTCTTTTCAATCTCTAGTGCCATGATTATCTTATTCATTCTTTATATGATTTTAATGAAATCTTCTTAAACTATGATCATATTCCTATTTTGATTTATTCTAGCATTGTAGATGCCTCTCCATGATTATTCATACCTCTGGTCTATTGTGTTCTTGTACTAGAATGAGACATTATCATCTCTAGTTCATCTCTTTCGTTCATAGCATGTTTCCAATGAAAACCATGATTTTTACCAAAATAGGCACTATGATTTCAAATTAGTAAGTAATGGTTTTAATGGTTGTTTGATGTCTAAATTATGATTTTTAGTCTTAGACTACTGTGTTAGACATTCTCTCCAAGTTTCGTCGCATTCTGAATTGTGTAGCATAGGTTTCGGATCAAGATTCTCTTTTTGGATTTTGATTTGCTCTTTGGCAGACTGCCTGGGTCAACTGACTTAGTCAACCCAGCCAATCAACCCGCAAGAATAGAATCTGATTTCTTCATCCGTTTCGATTCGATTGATGCTTATTCTTTTAGGACTACTTCCTAATGATTGTGTGATGCTATTCTAGGGTTTATTTGCTAACTTTGGATTCATCCTCTTGTCCGTCCGGATATATTCGAATCTATTTAAGGTAAGGAAAGTTGTTACCATATTAACATAGATTGCATAGATTTAGTATCTAATTCAGGAACTACTTAGATTTGCTACTGTTATGTTAGTTTCTATTATGATATGAATGCTGTAGGTACAATAGGATCTTATTTCCTTATTTACTTTATGTACTTGGATCATGTATGAATACTTATTCATGTATGTTGCTTATTTATTTAATCTTGTCTTATTATACTCTTTCATATGATGAGATATCTGCTGTGGATGATATGACTGAATTATGATTGTGATTGTTTAGGTATGATTTGGGATTGGGGAATGTCCTTTTGACTTTTCTGTCCTTGGACCTCATTGGGAGTAGTATGGGATATTTCCAATGTTGCCCTTTGACACTTTCCTAGATTATTGGTTTTCATACCTAGGACTTGTCTAGCCGTGTTTGGTTAGGATATTTCCCTGTTATACAAACCCGATTCGGAAGGGTATTGAGACCGAATGACCCGTGGTAGCAATGGGATTTATGGGCGCTCAAGACCGGTAACCAACCCGTGAGGGGACATGAATCACATTGTGGGGGCCATGTATGGGTAGAGTTGCATATGGATAGACTTGTGCTCATGGGCATTCAAGACCGATAACCAACCCGTGAGAGGACATGAGAGCTTTCCGTTTACTATATGTGGATGACCTGTAGGGTTGATGAGTCCGTAGTCTGGGACTATGCTGACTCTAGTGTGAAGGATACCGGAAAGGATCACCAGGTGCGAGGAATGGACGTATCTGGATCTGAGTTGATGTAACTAAGTATATGACTTGCATTGGGCTAGGCTTTACCCTGACATGCGCCAATACTTAGACCAATGGTGATGTGAGAGAGAGGTGACATACACCCCTAACCAAGGAATGTCCAAGAGGGATGCAAGACCCAACTACCACCGGCAGACCCAAGATGCCAAGATGGTTGAGGGGGAGTGATTGACCTTCCTAAAGAAGTATGGTGCTATGACTTAAAGCATGTCTACCTATAGAGACCAGCATACATAGAGTTAGATTCATACATGCATTGTCTGTCTCATATCATATCACATTATGCTTTGTTTATGCGATCATGTTATTTATGCTATTATGGAATTACTTGCCTTTGCTGAGTTTCTTTTGAAACTCACTCCTTTTGTACAACATCTTTTGTTAGATTATTCTGCAGGCTTTGATGACTATGAAGCGCAATATGAAGAAGCGCAAGATGAAGAAGCATACCATACGTAAGGTGTTGGCAACTATGAAGATTACATTAAGAATTCCTCGAGTGGTATCACTTGTTACCAAGATTAGCCCTACTGTGGAGTGGGAGCGTCTGAGCGTAATTGATGAAGTCTATGTTTACGAAGACGTCCTTTACAAATTAGAATAGACTTAGCTTAGTTAGATTATATCTTTCTTTCTTGTCTTTAGAATCAGTTGTAATCTTCTTTGACTTTCGATCTACATTCCGCTGTAATCGTGGAGTGAGATTCCACCTCACTCTACATTTGATTTTATATATCTATTGGTATCATTTCCACACTCTGATGATTATCTCGTTACTTTACTTTGATTCATTTGAATAATATTGTTAGCCTTGATTTAGTCTTGTTCTTGATTATGTTGTTGTGAATGTGGGAGGTTGATTTTACTAAATACTGGATCTTGTGGACTGTGGATCACACACTCGGGTATGCCAGATAGGGTACCGGCTAGGTGGATGTGACAGAAATACTTGAAGATGCGTGTTAATAGGATCCCAAAGCAAAGGTTCCTAACACCTGGATGCGTGACAACCTCGATCATAACGTTCTGTATGATATAAGCCAGATCGATCTCAAATCCCATGTAGATCCGATAGATGAGCAAGGCATCCATCACCGTGACCACATGATGATGTCCCGCTCTCGGTATGATGTTCCTCCCTACAGTCCGCCCAATGACTCTGGCTGATGTAATCATCTCACCACTGTACCTAGGCTGATAACACCTATCATCATTCCAAAGTGTCATGCATACCTCGTACAACTCATATGGAAGCATATGTCGGCTGAAATCCTCCCCTACTGATATCCACACACATGCATGTGGACAATGTGGAACCCCGAGAATCTCTGCTAGTGTACGAGTAGTAAATCTAATCTGAGTCTCTCTGATCTGACTCGCTATCACTAACTCCATCTGATCAGCTGGGCCCTCCACAAAAGAAGTCAAGTTGCTGTAAAACAGCCGAACTAACTCTGGGTACACCGGTAAATCCTCAGTGAGTAGGTGTGTCCATCCCAAAGTGTCGAATCTCTCCCCGATCCGAAATGTCATCAACTCTCCAACCCGAAATGGACGACCATACTCTATGTGACAATGTCCAAAGTATACATCGTAGAGGAACTCGGCCAATGGTGTAACGAAGCTTCGTCGATCAATCACCTCCGCTCGTGGCAGCAAAGGCACCTGACCTCTACCTCTCCTGGCTCCTACTACCCTACCTCGAGCTCGACCACCTCGTCCTCGTCCCTCCATAGTGTATAAATACCTGTAGAGAAGATCAACAAGTCAATGTTATAAGATTACCAAAAATTGGACATGAGGGCGTTTTCGTAATTTTTGGAAATTTTCAAATTTGGGGAAAAGTCAAATCGAGTATACTGACATATGCACAATACTTAGAATTGCATGATTATGAAGTTTGTTGGAAGAAAACCGATCGAAATCGCATCCTAAAGTTGAAAATTCAGCAAGCTAGAAAAGAGGAATTTCGACGTTTAGGCTAAATTTGGGGATTTTTGATATTGTTGAAATCGGTTGCAACGAATTGCATGGTAAAGTGTAGCATGTCATTTGGATTGTGTAGCATCAAATTTGGTGTTAAAACTCCTAGCGGTTTGGGAGAAATCGAAGTTCTACTAAATTTTTGAAATTTTCAGCTACGTTAGCGAGAACAAGTTGATATTTTATGTTGCTTGATGTTTAAGCATTGTTGTTGCATGTAAACTATGGGATTATGTTTCTAAGCATGCATGAACATGTTTCTAGCTTAGAACAACAAGTTTAACATAGTATTTTGAGAAATCTAAGTGAAGAAATCAATTGAGAAGATGATGAATAGTATTTTCCTTACTTGGTTGAGTAATACTGGTTGGGTTGATGTTGTGGAAGCCTCAAACCACTTGGAATCTACTTAGAAGTGGTTTGCTAATGTGTTCTCCAGAGCCCCTCCACAAGGAAAATGAGTTAGGAGTGAGAAATGAAGTGGAAATGAAGTTTAAAAGCCTAATTTTTCGTTACTGTTGAGCTTGGTCGACTGCCGCAGTCGACCAAGGCTAATAAAAGTGAGAAAATTGGATTTTTGCTGAAATTTTTGGATTTTGACCAATGTTTGATTATTTGGTTATTATGTTGATGAACCTATGTATGAATTGAGCATTTTAATCATATGGTCAAGTGAGTTTTGATGAATCTTCGTGTCTCGATGTGATTGACTTTCTTTTGCAGAATGGTTCTACTAAGAAATCGTCTTGTCGGCTCCGGTAGTACCGGTAATGAGGAGAAACCTGCTGGAGGGTCCGACCAACAGACCCAAGAGGACAACCATACTACCAATGGCATCCCCAATGCCCCCGACATTGGAAGCGTCATTACGAACATGATGCAGCAGCAGCAAACTCAGTTCACCCAGATGATGGCTGGTTTTGTGAATCTCCGGGAGGAGAACCGTGCAAGTGGGCATGGTAACCCCGGCATGGTGGCCCCGTATGTGGAGAGGTTCACTGGAACCCCGCATACCAGGCTCATGGAAAGCTTCTTGAAACTGCAGGTGCCATCCTTCACTGGTGTATCAAAGGATGTTCTGTTCCCTAACAGATGGCTAAGGGAACTAGAAAAGGCCTTCCGACATTTGCAGTGTATGGATGCTCAGAAAGTACTCTTCGCCGAGCAGAAGCTTCAGCAAGAAGCGGATGCATGGTGGACTTCTTCTCACCCCATTCTGGAAACCCTCCATGCTGGTGTTGTCTCATGGGAAGTATTTAAGGAAGCCTTCTGTAAGAACTATTTCCCTGAGGCAGTGAAGGATGCCAAGGAGACAGAGTTTATGGCATTGGCCCAAGGTTATCTTTCTGTGTTGGACTAGCAGCAGAAGTTTGAAGAGTTGTTCTTTTTCGCCCATGATTTGATAAAGCCTGACAATGCAAAAGCAAAGAAATTATACAAAGGACTACAGCCATCTTTCGTTTATAGCATCTTTACAGTTATGATATGTCTTTGTTTATATGATGAATTATTGATTGTGAATGATATGATGAGATTGAGCTTGTGATTGACTACGTATGACTTGGGATTGAGAAGTGTCCTTCCGACACTTCTGTCCTTGGACATCGAAGGGAATAGTATGGGATATTCTCCGAAGGTGTCAATCGACATTTTCCCGGGTTATTGGATGACATACATAGGATGGTCTAGGTGTATGGTTAGGATTTTTCCTTGTTGTATCAGACCCGAATCAGAAGGGTATTGAGACCGAACGAGCCGTGGTAGAGTATGGTTGATGGGCGCTCAAGACTAGTATCCACTCCGTGAGAGAACTTGAACCATATTGCGGATACCCGAAAGGGGCCATTTATTGGTAGGGTTGCAAAAGGATAGACCTGGGCTCACGTGTCACATCCACCCAGCTAGTACCCCATTTGGAATACCCGGGAGTGTGATCCATAGTCCAAGGATCAAGATTCGTAGGTCCATGCCTCCCACATACACAATGACATAATCATGAACAAAGATAATCAAAGTAAAAACATTTAATACTAAGTATCATGAATAAGATAAGATTAAATAAATAAGAGTGTGGAAGACAATAACAGTAAAGTGTGAACATAATCATAAAGGTGAGAGAAGGTATGATAACCTGTCACGCCCTCCCAGCCGGTACCCTATCTGGCATACCCGAGAGTGTGATCCACAGCCCGAAGATCAGGTATCGAGTGATCAACCTCCCACATAAACAATAACATAATCATGAACAATCATAACAAGTGTGCGGAAGATAAACCATAGATCCAATAATGAAAGAATGAATCATAACTGAATCAGAATAATAGATATAATCAGAGTATCAAACAGATAAGTAAAGTGAAGCAAAAATCCCACTTTACATCCAGCGGAAAAGTAGCTCTAAAGAATAAACTAGACAAAATCTAATCCCAGTAGCAAGTACATTGGGTAACTAAATTATTCTCCACTTTATAGACAACATCCTTGTAAGTGTAAATCTCATAAATAGCACAAGGACGCTTCCACTCAATGGTCGGACTAAGCATCGTACGGAGCATAACCACTCGCGGGATCTTCAGAGTAATTGTGGTAACCGCAATCACCTTCCTGGAGATATGTCTCTTCGCCTTGCGCTTCTTCATAGGAACCGTCATAGTACTCGGTACTGCGGGATAGTCTAACAACATTGTACAATAAAGGAATGAGTTTCAAAGAAACCCGAAGAAGGCGATTAAAATCCATAATAACATAAATGGCGGGATTCCGGAACAAACATAAATGCAATATGATATGAGACAAACAATGAATGAATGAATCTAACTCTATGGATGCTGGTCTCTATTGGGGACATGCTTTAAGTCATAGCACCGTACTTCTTTAGGAAAGTCCACTCACATCCTCAACCATTTAAGATATCTTGGATTCTCTCACGGATCATTTCACCGGTCTTGAGCAGCCGATTGGTAATGGGTCCTTCATCCCTCGGGACAAACCTTGGCAGGGGGTTAAGTCAACACACTCTCTCACAACCATTTGGTATAAGTCTTGGCGCATGTCGGGGTAAAACCTAGCCAAATGCAAGTCTTCTACTTGGTTACATCAAGTCGGATCCAGATACTTCCATTCCTCGTCCCCGACGATCCTTTCCGGTATCCTTCACACTAGAGTCGGCGTATCCTATGGCACCGACCAACTCGGACTACGGACTCATCAACCCTATTGATCATCCACATATGGTAAACGGGAAGCTCTCACGTCCTCTCACGGGTTGGTTACCGGTCTTAAGCGCCCGTGAGCCCAAGTCTAACCATATGCAACCCTACCAATAAATGGCCCCCACAATGTGATTCCTGTCCTCTCACGGGTTGGTTACCGGTCTTGAGCGCCCATGAATCCCCATTGCTACCACGGGTTGTTCGGTCTCAATACCCCTCCGATTAGGGTCTGACATAACAGGACATCCTAGCCAAACACTACTAGACAATCCTAGATATGTCATCCAACAGTTTAGGAAGGTGTCCAGAGGGCATCTCCGGAAACATCCCATAATATTCCCGTAGTAGTCCAAGGACAGAAGTGTCGAAAGGACACCTCTCCTTTCCAAACCATACGTAAGCATACACATGCATCAATTCATATCATCACATATATGGTAACTACATATATGGAAAGAAATCAGTATTACAATCACTTGTATAACATTGGTAAGTAAATCATACATGAATCAATTCAATATGAATAGGTAATGCTACTGTAGTCAAAGTTATGCAACAGTAGTATATCATTGCAAGAATCTAATTTAGGAAACATATTCATGATATTCAAATATAGAAACTAGATTCATGCTATCTATGTAATTAAGGAAATAACCATCCTTACCTTTTATAACTCGCAAAAGGATCTTAAGAAATCAAGTAAGATCTTGGCAAACTTGAGAAGAAGGTCCTAAACAAGTATATACAACATATTAGGAAAGATCCCTAACAGAAAATATATCAAAACATCCGAAGCAGACCAATTCCGGAGTTGCTTTGTACTCATTGGTCGAGTGGATTGGTCGAGTGGTCCAGTCGACCAATCAGTCGACCAATGCGAGACGATAGCCTATAAAATCGGAGTTTTAAGATATGAAATCCGAATTTGGTGGTTCAAAAGGGTACTAATCAAGGGGTAGACTACATCAGTAGTATTCTAGCATATAGGGGACCTCAAAACACTAATCAAATCAAGATATCAAGATCCAAATTAGGAAACAAAAAGTTACCATAATTAACTCAAACATGGATCTTGATGAATTTGAAATAGAAAACAAAGACAAGAACAATAGGAGGATGGATCATTGCTTTTGGTAATGAAAACATGAGAACATACATAGTCTTCATGGAATAAGGCTTAGAAGCATAAATCTAAATAAGGAAATAAAACCTACCATATATGTAACTATCATGCATCATGAAGAACACATAGTAAGGTAGAAGAGAACAACTAGAATTCTATGGATTATGGATCATGGAAAGAAAACACAACCATTAACCACTAACATGATCAATGAAAGAAGATCCAAAGAGATCAGAATTCAGATTAGAAGATTAACAGAGATTAAATCATGGTTTGATCATGAATCCTTCAAAAGCTTGCAATGATCTTGGTTAAGATCATTGTTCTAGCCTTAAATCCTTAGGATGATCATGAGAACATGTTCAGAGATGTTTGCAACAGAGGATGCAGCATCTCTTCTACTGTCTCAACTCAAAAAGGAAAGAAAAACAAAGATGGAGGAGAAGAAGAGAGAGTAGACATACCTTTTGATGCAAAAAGAAGAGTTCCGACGAAGATCCGTCAAGAAAACACCAAGGATGCAAGAGAGATGACTTGCAGAGGTCTTTGGTTCGTTCTAGAGGGTTTGGAGGCAGCAAATACGAAGTGGACTCGAGGTTGGGCTTAAATAGAGCAAGAATCAACCTAATTGCCAAAGACAGCACTCATTGGTCGAGTGGATTGGTCGACGGGCCCGATCGACCAATCGGTCGACCAATGCCGACAGCAAGGCCAAAACAGGGAATTGAAGGTCCAGATCAAATCCAAACCTAAAGGGGTTTTGCACACAAGTCAAGTGACTTACCTAATAGGTAGAAATGCCTTCAAACCAAGATAGAGAGCACTCCAAGTCCATCAACTAATTAGATCTTCATCAGGATTCAGTTTCCATAAATAGAACTTCATCATCAACTTTCATGGATTCAAAGCCAGACACCAAGTCCTCTACTGGGATGGCCCAAAGCTGACTTCTTACTTTACTTCGGGTCATCGGACCTACAAACAACAAGGTTTCCGGGTCAAGGTTAGGGCTGGGTTTCACATAACCACTCTCTCAGAGCAGCGGAAAAGAAGTGTGATTAAGTTAATTACAAGTTCAAGAACCAAAAGATAATCCCAAACACAAGTTAGTTACATGACCAAAGGTTCCATAAATACACTAGAGAAATGGGGCACTAAGCTAGGGTTTCCTCTACTCTAATAACAGTCTCCTCAATGGTACGAATGAAGTAAACCCAGCTTTGCCGCTCCCTCACAACCGTGGGGCTAACCCTGGTGCGGATGGTAATCCTCTTCGGCACCAACACTCGGATCTTCACAGATGCCACTACCCGAAAAGTAGTATGTTGAATCATAGTCCGTCTTGAAGGGGGTGCCGTCGTAGTCTTCGGTACCTGTAGGATAATCTAAAAACATTTGTAAAAAAGGAATGAGTTCGAAGAACTCAGCAAGGCAGTTATTCCATAATTAGAAATCATACACATACAGAACATACATAATGCAATGTGATATGGAACATATGATGCAGTATGATTCTAACTCTATAAATGCTAGTCTCTAGGGTAGACATGCTTTAAGTCATAGCACCATACTTCTTTGGGTGGTCAGTCACTCCCCCTCAATCATACAAGATATCTTGGGTCTGCCAGGGAAGTTCGATAAAGTCATCTCAAAAACCATGGTAAGGGAATAGGTCACCACTCTCTCACATCACTATTTGGTATAAATCTTGGCGCATGTCATAGTAAAGCCTAGCCCAATGCAAGTCATCTACTCAGTCGGTCAAGTAAGATCCTGATACATCCATTCCTCACCCCCGGCGATCCTTTCCGGTATCCTTCACACTAGAGTCAGCGAAATCCCGGATTTCGGACTCATCAACCCTATTGGTCATCCACAAATAGTAAACGGGAAGCTCTCACATCCTCTCACGGATTGGTTACCGGTCTTGAGCGCCCGTGAGCCCAAGTCTAGCCATTTGCAACCCTACCAATAAATGGCCCCTTTCGGGTATCCGTAGCATGGTTTATGTCCCCTACCGGATTGGTTACCGGCCTAGAGCACCCATCCAACCATACACTACCACGGGTTGTTCGGTCTCAATGCCCTTCCGATTCGGGTCTGACACGACAAGGATAAACCTAGCCAACCAACTAGACAGTCCTATGTATGTCACCCAATAACCCGGGAGAGTGTCGATAGGCACCATCGGAGAACATCCCATACTATTCCCTTCGATGCCTAAAGAAAGAAGTGTCAATAGAACACTCCCCAATCCAAAGTCAATACGTAAGCAATCACATATTCAAGTTCATCATCTTTCATGCATCCAATGCATCTTATCATAAAATTTAAATCATGATATTGAAATGAATCATCATAGACATAAGTAAACAAGAATAGTAAGGTAACATGACAAAAGTATGAAGATGTCAATACTACTGTTCTAACACATATATAACAGTCTTATAAGGATTTAAAAGAAATCGAAAGGTTCTATTCACAAACAAGAACATAAATCATAAGTTGGTGATCTATATATTTATGGAGATAACCGTCATTCCTTTGGTTGAATTGATGATGAATTGAGAGTACCAAGAAATAGTCCAAAATAATTGTTAAGGCCCTAAACAAACATCAATAATAAGTTAGAGAAGAAATTAGGAAGATTGGATATCAATTGGATCAAAACTAGCCAAGGTTGCTATCAGCAACAACTTTGGTCGATGGTATCGACCAAAATTTCCTTCGGGACAGAATGATGGATTTTGGGTGTTTTCATCTGAAATTGGTTTTCCGGTGTTCGGATCAATCTGAAACTTGGAGGAACACTTAACAACAATAGTAGGACACTATAAGTCAAGAAATTTACCCAATCCAATGGTCAAAACAAAAAGCCCCAAATTGAGCTAACAAGTTCAAGTGACAAACATCATGGCATGAGTTGGGATTGATTGCATTGTCATGGAAAAGGCATGTAATAGCTAGGGGAACTAATAGGATTTCGATTTGAATCATATAGAAGTGATAAACATGAATATAGCATGCCCTACAACTCAGTTTGGTACAAAATGACATGATGTTAAAAGAAAAATGAAGGAATACATATGCTAGGCATGAGGTGGAGGCATAGCATCAATGGATGGCTAAGAAACTCATCGGTTAATCATGTGTAGACACTTGGAGTGGTGGTTGCAAGGTTGCAGCCCCATTTCCAATGTCTCACCAGCAAGAAATGAATAGAAAGGAATAGAAAATGGTAGGATAGAGAGTGGAATGGTGATTCATACCTTAGTGTGGAAGAAGTAGACAAGAATCAATAGTAAACAATGAGTTTTTGATGAGGTGCCCTTCACATTAGCCAAGGAGGTGCCTTGGGAAGCTCTCCCCAAATTTCAGGTGAGAAAATGATTGCACAAGGCTCAAGGCTCGAGGTACTAATAAATATAATAGGAATATTCTATGGAATCTTTAACTTGGCAGATTGGGAAACTTTGGTTGATGGCATCGACCAAAATGTTTCTCAGCAGAAAAACAGGTTTAGTTCAGCAACTTCAAGTAGGAATTTGAAAGGCTATACAAGGTCAATTTGAGTGAGGTTTTCTTCCACAATTCAATCAAGAAGTCTAGTTTCAGGGAGTACCTTCGGATTGTGCACAGGAGGTCATTAGATACATCAACTAGATTAATCTTCTCCGATGCACAGACTTTCCTTAAACACTGATAATGCATTTAAGCAAGGGGTATCATCATCAATGTCCATAGGCTCAGTCTCCGAATCATGATCATCAATCAGAATGGTCCATAGGTCTCTTCTACCACCGCTTCGGGTCTTCAGACCTGAATACAACAGTGGATCTGGGTTAGGGTCAGGGTTAGAATAGGGCTGGATATTACATTCTCCCCCCCTTAAAAGAAATTTCGTCCTCGAAATTGAAAGCGTACCTGTGCTTCCAAAAAGATGAGGAAACTTCTCCTTCATGTCATCTTCTTTCTCCCATGAAGCTTCTTTGGGGGTATGGTTCTTCCATCGAATCTTCACCAAAGGGATGGTGCGATTCCGCAACTGCTTGTCCTTTCTATCTAGGATCTCGGCTGGTCCTTCATCATAAGAAAGATGGGCACTAAGTCCTTCGGGTGCTTGTTGTAGTATGTGCTCCGGGTTCTCTATGTACTTTCAAAGCATTGAAACATGGAACACATTGTGAACTCCAGCAAGAGATGGAGGCAAGGCCAAGCGGTATGCTACAGGTCCAACCTTCTCCAAAATCTCAAAAGGTCCAATGAAGCGGGGGCTAAGCTTTCCTTTCACATTGAATCTCGTCACCCCTTTCATAGGTGATACTTTAAGGAAAACTTTCTCTCCGATTGGAAATTCTAAGTCGGTTCTTCTCTTGTCGGCATAAGATTTCTGTCTAGATTGAGCAGACTTGATCCTTTCCCGAATCATATCAACCATATCACTTGTAGCTTCTATCATCTCTAGACCTAAGACTTTTCTTTCACCAGTCTCAGTCCAATACAAAGGCGTTCTACAAGTGTTACCATACAAAGCCTTAAACAGAGCCATGCCTATTGTTGCTTGATAACTGTTGTTATAGGCAAGCTCAACTAAGGCTATGTGTTCATCCCAATTTCCACCCATGTCAACCACAAAAGATCTAAACATGTCTCTAGTATATGAATTGTCCGCTCAGATTGTCCATCAGACTGTGAGTGATGAACTGTACTCAGATTCAATTGGGTTCCCAAGGCTTTCTGCAGACCATTCCAAAACCTTGAGGTGAACCTAGGATCACGGTCAGAAACAATATTCACCGGCACTCCGTGTAGACGAACTGCATTGTCCACATAAAGTCTAGCTAGCTTATCCAAGGCGTAGGTGATCTTCATAGGAATGAAATGGGCTTTGTACATTTTGGTACTTCCAGGGTGTACTGTAAAGATGGACTAGTGTGCTTCTTTCAATATTTCCTTCTTGATTTCATCAACAGCAGGCACACAGAGTCTACCTCTAAACAATAAGGTACCATCCATAGATGTTCTAAAAGCAGGGTCCATGTCTGAATTCAAGGCAATTTTATCAATCTTCTCTTTCAACTCTAGATCAGAACTTTGCAAGGCAACAATTTTATCTCTAAGGGAGGATCTTGCAGTCATGGCATAAAGAATACAATCCGAACCCTTAAGGACCACTTCTAAACCAAATCTTTCCATCGAGGTCAACAAAGGCCGACTCAAAGCATTTAAATCCAACTCTTTTCTTTGACTCTTTCTACTAAGAGCATCCGCCACTACATTTGCTTTACCCGGGTGGTATTGGATGTCACAATCATAGTCATTAGACTAATTCCAACCATCTTCTTTGTCTCATATTCAACTCCTTCTGGGTGAATAAGTATTTCAAAATTTTATGATCCGTAAAGATGGCGATCTTCTCACCGTATAGATAGTGTCTCCAAATTTTCAAAGCAAATACAACAGCTGCAAGCTCTAAGTCATGAGTGGGGTAGTTCAGCTCATAATCCTTTAGTTGCCGAGAGGCATAAGCCACTACCTTATCGTGTTGCATCAACACGCAACCCAAACCAATTTTGAAGTATCAGTGTAGACTGTCAATCCACCGGAACTATCAGGTATAGTCAAAACCGGAGCGCTTGTCAATCTAACTTTCAGCTCTTCAAAATTCTTCTCACAAGAATCAGTCCAAACAAACTTCTCTTCTTTTCTAGTTAGCCTAGTCATAGGGGCAGCCAACCTAGAAAAGTTTTCAATAAATCTCCGGTTGTATCCTGCCAATCCAAGGAAACTTCTTATCTCAGTCAGGGTCTTCGGTCTTTCCCAATCAGTAATAGTTTGAACTTTCTCTAGGTCAACACGAATACCCTCGGCTGAAACAACATGGCCAAGAAATACTACACTTGAGAGCCAAAAGTCACACTTGCTAAACTTAGCATAGAGTTTCTTTTCTCTCAACCTTTGCAATGTGAAGTTCAGGTGCTCCACATGCTCTTCTTCATTCTTTGAGTAAATCAAGATGTCATCAATGAAAACGATTACAAACTTATCGAGCACATCGTGAAATACTCAGTTCATGAGGTCCATGAACACGGCAGGGGCATTAGTTAAGCCAAAAGGCATCACTTTAAATTCATAATGTCCGTACCTTATTCTGAACGCTGTCTTAAAGATGTCACTTGACTTCACTTTCAACTGGTGATATCCCAATCTCAAATCAATCTTTGAGAAGACAGCAGCACCCTTCAACTGGTCAAAAAGGTCATCAATTCGAGGCAAAGGGTATCTATTCTTGATTGTTAGCTTGTTCAAGTCCCGGTAGTCAATGCATAGACGCATACTACCATCTTTCTTCTTTACAAACAAGACCGGAGCTCCCCAAGGCGATACACTTGGCTGCACGAAACCTCTCTCTAAGAGTTCATTCAACTGAGTTTGCAACTCTTCGAGTTCGGTAGGTGCCATTCTGTAAGGGGCCTTGGATACGGGAGCCGCTCCAGGAATTAAGTCTATAGAAAACTCAACTTCCCTATCGAGGAGGCAAACACGACAAGTCATCCGGGAAAACATCAGCAAATTCACTAACAACTCTGACTTCTTCAAGTCTCTTCTTCCCTTTGACCTTGCTTCCAGACGAAGCATCTTCCAAAAAGGCATGGACTTGCATTAGAGTGGACAAGGTCTTCTTGCTAAATCTTCCCTTCTCTCCTTGAAATTCAAAAACCGAATTCTCTTCTACACGAAACTAGATCTTCTTAGAGGAGCATAAGATCGCGGCATTGTAGAAGGTCAACCAGTCAATTCCTAAGATTACATCAAAATCTCTCATGTCAAACAATACAAGGTTTGCCTTCAGATTCCTTCCACAAATCAAAACAGAACAATCTTCTAACACTTTATCTAGTTTAACAGCAGACCCAACAGGGGTACAAATAGACAAATAACTAGATAAACATCAAGGTGTCAAGTTAGTCTTCAAGGCAAAAATAGATGATATGAATGAATGTGATGCACCCGTATCAAATAATACAAATGCGGGAAGAGAAGCAACTAACAGAGTACCTGTGACAACATCGTGACAGGGATCTTGCTCGACGCCAGATATGCTAAACACTTTGCTAGAGGGAGGGGCAGAAGTAGCAGCAGGAGTACTCTTCATGACAGGAGCTTGAGGTTGCACTGACTTCTTGGGGCAGAAACGAGCCTAATGGCCTGCTTGCTTGCGGAGGAAGCAAGTGGAGTCTCTTGGTCCAATAGGAGCTGCAGTAGGGGGAGGTCTCTGATATGCTGGCCTAGGATTCACCATCCCAGGTCTAGGAGGATAAGTAATTCCCTGAGGTCTGACTCCACTGGACTGACCATGATAGCTCACAGGAAGGGAATTAGGATTCTGGCCAAAGTTTCTCGGCTGAAAGGCGGGAGCAGGGTAAGGAGTAGGTCTAGCAAAACGCCAATCAGTGCGGTCTACAAAGCCAGGGGGCCTAGACTGCCAGGGTTTCTGAACTCGAGCATTTTCCTTTTCATTTTCTTCAAGCTTCTTCGAGTTTTAAACCACCTGAGCATATCCTTCAAGAGGCAAGACAGTGAGGTATGCCTTGATAGAAGGCCGCAAACCCTTGAAAAACTTCTTCGCTTTGGCTTCATCAGACTTAAAGGATTCGGGGGCGAAGAAAAAGAGTTCTTCAAATTTTTGCTGATACTCAAGCACAGACAAGGTACCCTGTACTAAAGCCATGAACTTGGCCTCCTTAGCATCTTTTACAGCTTCCGGAAAGTAGTTCTTGCAAAAAGCTTCCTTAAACTTCTCCTAGGTGACAACACCAGCATTCAAGGTCTCCAGGATAGGCCTAGTGGAAGCCCACCATCAGCTTCTTGTTGAAGCTTCTGCTCGGCAAACAACACTTTTTGAGCATCAGAACATTGCAAATGTCTGAAGGCCTTCTCCAATTCTCGAAGCCACTTGTTCGGAAAGAGGGTGTCCTTTGTCACACCAGTAAAAGAAGGTACTTGTAACTTTAAGAAACTTTCCATCAAACGGGTGTGGGGTGTCCCGGTGAATCTTTCCACAAGAGGGGCTCCGGCTTCAGAAGTTCCAACTCCGGCACGGTTCTCATTGCTAAGGGTAGCAAAACCAGCCATCATTTGATTAAATTGGGCAGCCTGCTGATGCATCATGTTGGTCATGACGCTGGCGATATCTCTAAAGCTTCTTATATCGGGGGCACTAGGGATGCCATTCGTGGTGTGGCTATCATCCTGTGTCTGCTGATCGAAGCCCCCAGCAGGGGTTTCCTCGTTTCCGTTGCTGCCGGATCCGACGAAACGGTTTCTAAGTAAGACCATTCTGCAAGAATCAAAGATAAGGATACCAACATTTCAAATCTGACAAAGACAACTTGATCAATGAATAGGATAACCAAATCATGGTTAGAATCATCAATATAGTAGTCAAATAAATCAATATTGCACAAAATCCAAAGGAGTTAAGTCAAAAATCAGAAATTCCAAAAAATAGCCCAAAGCAGGAAACTGACCAACTTTGGTCGATGCTTTTGGTCGATGGTATCGACCAAAATGATCGACTAAAAAGTTTCTGCGCGAAAAAAAATCAGATTTAAAGGGCCCACTTCTCATTTCATTTTCATTTCTCACTCAACCATTTTGAGTTTAGCTCTGGGGAAGACAATTTTCTAGGGTTTTCAAAGGTGCTAGGACTTGATTCAAGGCTTCAACCATTCTTGTGATTCTCATTTGATCATCAACACAAGTAGGTTTTCCTTCTCTTTCTCTTTTCTTGAAAACTTCTTTTACCATAGATGTGTTTTCCATCAAAACTGAATAATACATGTTGCTAATGGTTAGAATCATGCATGTAAGTGATTAGAAACATGTTTCCTTAATTTTTCAAGTAAGTCTAAGTTCCAAACACAAGTTTGCATTCATTTTTGTTATCAAAACACTATTCATTTCACAAAAATCCAACTTTACAAAAACTTGCCTCATTTTCAAACCAAAAGGAATTTTATCATGAAATAAATTTCTACAATACTAATTTACTATGGGGAAGGTGTTCCCACTCTCCATTCAATCAAATTCCAATTTTTCAAAAATCACAAATGCAAGCCAAATGAGGGATTTTCTCTCTCCTACTTGCTGAATTTTCACTTTGAATAAGCTAAAAAGATGGATTTTCACCAAATGAAGTATTCTAGCATGCTTGTACAGGTCTTATGCATATGTTAGAATAATCAAATCAAAATTTACCAAGATCGAAATTTTCTGAAAATTTACGAAAATGCCCTTCATCTAACAATCACACACTGGGACTAATCCAAATGGGTTTCTTTCTTTGTTTCAAGAGATTCACTATGCCTAGAGGATGTAGACGAGTGGATAGAGGTTGAGGACTTGTTCCCCGGGTAGAGGTTACAGACGAGGAGCATTTCACTACTCCTATGGCAGAGTTTCTACACGAACACTATTTTCATGATATACCGATCGAGCATGGACGATTGGTTGACGTGGATGATTTAGAGGTATTTCGCATCCGAGAGATTTTTGAGGCTATGGATTGGCTTCACTTATACACTACGGCACAGCCAGTCTATCCAGCTCTTGTCAGGTACTTTTATGGTAATCTGACTTACCGCATAGAGGATGATCCACGGGATGGTTCTAGGATTGTCATGGATTCTATGGTTGGAGGCAGGGAGATCAGCTTTACTACCAAGACATTGGCTCGCATTTTAGATGTCCCGATTGTACGAGGTTCCCGTTGGTGGATTCCCGTTGTACAGACATCACAGATGTTCATCTTCCCTATGAGGTATACGAGGTATGCATGACTCTATGGGATGACATTAACTGCTATACGCCCCGGTGTGGTACCGCGATGCGTCCTTCAGCTCGGGTTATCGCTCGTATCGTCGGGCGAAACATCCTTCCGAAGGCAGGGCACCATGGCAAGGTGTCAGCGATGGAGGCACTGGTTATCTATAGTATGTATACTGGGGTGCAGATCGATTTAGCATACATCATGCAGAATGTTATGATTGATCGGGTCGAGTTTCCTGGGGATAGGAACTTGGCTTTTGGTCGACTCTTGACTCGTGTTTTTGAGCACTTTGATGTGGACTTGGAGCATACACCCATGATTCAGGGTTGAGACTTAGGTGAGAACATCGGCTCATGGTCGATCAGGAAGATGGGGCTCCATGATGCCGTCAGATTAGAGGATGAGGATGACATCGATGATGCATCAGGAGATGATGACTCAGAGGATGATAGTACTGATGATGATGATGGTGGTGATGATGATGAGCATGGTGAGGATGATGATCAGGGTCATGATGAGGTTCCGAGACATAAGGAGGTTCCCACTCCACGATTCACTGAGGTCGGAGGTCCATCTCATGCGACTTCTGAGGCTCCAGATGTGGCTTCTCATCAGCCGTCTATTTACTCCATACTTGAGAGGATCGAGGCTCGAAAGGAGAGGATAGAATTACACATGTGCACCCTTGGTGAGAGGTTTGCACGATTGGAGGAGAAGTTCAGATCTAGGAGGGGTTCGTCGGAGTCGATCACCTATATAGATAGTACTAGGAATTTTCTTTTATGCTATCTCGGATGTATCTCTTTTTCAGACTTGTAAAATTCTCCTATGTAATTAATGAAGATCAGTTATTTTGTTTATATTATTGTGTCTTATTCAGGACTCGAATTGTGCTTCAATATTTTGGTTTCTAATTCAGGTTATCTATTATTCGCTTCTAAGAGTACTTGTCACGTCCTCCCAGCCGGTACCCTATCTGGCATACCCGAGAGTGTGATCCACAGCCCGAAGATCAGGTATCGAGTGATCAACCTCCCACATAAACAATAACATAATCATGAACAATCATAATAAAAGTGCGGAAGATAAACCATAGATCCAATAAAGAAAGAATGAATCATAAATGAATCAGAATAATAGATATAATCAGAGTGTCAAACAGATAAGTTAAGTGAGGCAAAAATCCCACTCTACAACCAGCGGAAAAGTAGCTCTAAAAGAATAAACTAGACAAAATCTAATCCCAGTAGCAAGTACATTGGGTAACTAAATTGTTCTCCACTTTATAGACAACATCCTTATAAGTGTAAATCTCATAAATGGCACAAGGACGCTTCCACTCAATGGTCGGACTAAGCATCGTACGGAGCATAACCACTCGCGGGATCTTCAGTGTAATTGTGGTAACCGCAATCACCTTCCTGGAGATATGCCTCTTCGCCTTGTGCTTCTTCATAGGGACCGTCATAGTACTCAAGACTGCAGGATAGTCTAACAAACATTGTACAATAAAGGAATGAGTTTCAAAGAAACTCAGTAAGGCAATAAAAATCCATAATAACATAAATGGCAGGATTCCAGAACAAACATAAATGCAATATGATATGAGACAAACAATGAATGAATGAATCTAACTCTATGTATGCTGGTCTCTATTGGCAGACATGCTTTAAGTCATAGCACCGTACTTCTTTAGGAAAGTCCACTCACATCCTCAACCATTTAAGATATCTTGGATTCTCTCACGGATCATTTCACCGGTCTTGAGCAGCCGATTGGTAATGGGTCCTTCATCCCTCGGGACAAACCATGGCAGGGGGTTAAGTCAACACACTCTCTCACAACCATTTGGTATAAGTATCGGCGCATGTCGGGGGTAAAACCTAGCCAAATGCAAGTCTTCTACTTAGTTACATCAAGTCAGATCCAGATACGTCCATTCCTCGTCCCTGACGATCTTTCCGGTATCCTTCACACTAGAGTCCTCATAGTCCCTGACTACGGACTCATCAACCCTATTGGTTATCCACATATGGTAAACGGGAAGCTCTCACGTCCTCTCACGGGTTGGTTACCGGTCTTAAGCGCCCGTGAGCCCAAGTCTAACCATATGCAACCCTACCAATAAATGGCCCCCACAATGTGATTCCTGTCCTCTCACGGGTTGGTTACCGGTCTTGAGCGCCCATGAATCCCCATTGCTACAACGGGTAGTTCGGTCTCAATACCCCTCCGATTAGGGTCTGACATAACAGGACATCCTAGCCAAACACTACTAGACAATCCTAGATATGTCATCCAACAGTTTATGAAGGTGTCCAGAGGGCATCTCCGAAAACATCCCATAATATTCCCGTAGTAGTCCAAGGACAAAAATGTCAAAAGGACACCTCTCCTTTCCAAACCATACTTAAGCATACACATGCATCAATTCATATCATCACATATATGGTAACTTCATATATGGAAAGAAATCAATAATTACAATCACTTGTATATAATTGGTAAGTAAATCATACATGAATCAATTTAATATGAATAAGTAATGCTACTGTAATCAAAGTTATGCAACAGTAGTATACCATTGTAAGAATCAAATTTAGGAAACATGTCAATGATATTCAAATATAGAAACTAGATTCATGCTATCTATGTAATTAAGGAAATAACCATCCTTACCTTTTATAACTCGCAAAGGAATCCTAAGAAATCAAGTAAGATCTTGGCAAACTTGAGAAGGAGGTCCTAAACAAGTATATACAACATATTAGGAAAGATCCCTAACAGAAAAGATACCAAAACATCCAACACAGACCAATTCTGGAGTTGCTGTACTCATTGGTCGAGTGGATTGGTCGACTGGTCCAGTCGACCAATCAGTCGACCAATGCAGACAGTAGCCTAAAAAAAAACAGAGTTTTAAGATATGAAATCCGAATTTGGTGGTTCAAAAGGGTACTAATCAAGGGGTAAACTACATCAGTAGTATTCTAACATATAGGGAACTTCAAAACACCAATCAATTCAAGACTTCAAGATCCAAATTAGGAAACAAAAAGTTACCATAATTAGATCAACCATGGATCTTGATGAATTCGAAATAGAAATCAAAGACAAGAACAATAGGAGGATGGATCATTGCTTCAGGTAAAGGTATCATGAAAACATACTTAGATCTTCAAGGAACAAGGCTTAGAAGCATAAATCTAAATAAGGAAATAAAACCTACCATATATGTAACTACCATGCTTCATGAAGAACACATAGTATGGTAGAAGAGAACAACTAGAAATTGATAGATTATGGATCATGGAAAGAAAACACAGTAATTAACTACTAACATGATCAATATAGAAGATCCAAAGAGATCAGAATTCAAATCAGAAGTTTAACAAGATTAGATCATGGTTTGATCATGATTCCTTCAAAAGCTTGCAATGATCATGGTTAAGATCATTGTTCTAGCCTCAAATACTTAGGATGATCATGAGAACATGTTCAGAGATGTTTGCAATAGAGAATGCAACATCTCTTCTACTGTCTCAACTCAAAAAGGAAAGAAAAACAAAGATGGAGAAGAAGAAGAGAGAGTAGACATACCTTTTGATGCAAAAGGAAGAGTTTCGACGAAGATCCGTCAAGAAAACACCAAGGATGCAAGGGAGATGACTTGCAGAGGTCTTTGGTTCGTTCCAGAGAGTTTGGAGGCAGCAAATACGAAATGGACTCGAGATTGGACTTAAATAGAGCAAGAAAAACCTAATTGCCAAAGACAGCACTCATTGGTCGAGTGGATTGGTCGACTGGCCCGTCGCCAATCCGACCAATGCCGACTAAGAAGACCAAAACAGGGAATTGAAGGCCCAGATGAAATCCAATCCTAAAGGGGTTTTGCACACAAGTCAAGTGACTTACCTAATAGGTAGAAATGCCTTCAAACCAAGATAGAGAGCACTCCAAGTCCATCAACTAATCCGATCTTCATCAAGATTCAGTTTCCATAAATAGAACTTCATCATCAACTTTCATGGATTCAAAGCCAGACACCAAGTCCTCCACTGGGATGGCCCAAAGCTGACTTCTTACTTTACTTCGGGTCATCGGACCTACAAATAACAAGGTTTCCGGGTCAAGGTTAGGGCTGGGTTTTACATTCTCCCCCCCTTAAAGAAATTTTGTCCTCGAAATTGAAAGCGTACTTGTGCTTCCAAAGAGGTAAGGAAACTTCTCCCTCATGTCTTCTTCCTTCTCCCAAGAAGCTTCTTCAGGGGTATGGTTCTTCCACCGAATCTTCACCAAAGGGATGGTGCGATTCCGCAGCTGCTTGTCCTTCCTATCCAAGATTTCAGCCGGTTCTTCATCGTAGGTCAAATCAGCACTAAGTCCTTCAGGTGCTTGCTGCAAAATGTGTTCCGGATTCTCTATGTATTTTCGGAGCATCGAAATATGAAACACATTGTGAACACCAGCAAGAGGCGGAGGTAATGCTAATCGATATGCAACAGGTCCAACCTTTTCGAAAATCTCGAAAGGTCCAATGTAACGAGGGCTAAGCTTTCCCTTAACATTGAATCTCATCACACCCTTCATTGGTGAAACTTTCAGAAAAACTTTCTCTCCAACTTGAAATTCCAAATCGGTCCTTCTCTTATCAAGCATAAGATTTCTGTCTTGATCTGGCAGACTTAATCCTTTCTCTTATCATATCTACCATAGCACTCGTAGCTTCAATCATTTCAGGACCTAAGACTTTTCTTTCAACTGTCTCGAGTCCAAGACAAAGGTGTCCTACAAGTACCGCCATACAAAGCCTTGAATGGAGCCATGCCTATTGTTGCTTGATAACCGTTGTTGTAGGCAAACTCAACCAAAGCTAGGTGTTCATCCCAATTACCACCCATATCCACCACACAAGATCTCGAGCATGTCTTCCAATGTCTGAATTGTCCGCTCGGATTGTCCATCGATCGTGGATGATGAGCTGTACTCAAGTTCAATTGGGTTCCCAAGGCCTTTTGCAAACTATTCCAAAACCTTGAGGTGAACCTAGGATCACGATCCGAAACAATACTCAATGGCACACCATGCGGACGAACCACATTATCCACATAAAGCCTTGCTAGCTTGTCCAGAGTATGAGTGATCTTCATAGGAATGAAGTGGGCTGATTTGGTCAACCTATCAACAATCACCCACACAAAGTGTCATTGCCTTTACTTGTCCGAGGCAAGCTAGTCACAAAGTCCATGGAGATATCCTCCCACTTCCAACTAGGAATAGGAAGAGGCTGAAGTAATCCAGATGGAGGTTGTCGAACGGCTTTCACACGTTGGTAAGTCTCACACTTGGCAACAAAATCATCAACATCCGCCTTTAGACCAATCCACCAAAAATGTTCCTTCAAGTCCTTGTACATCTTGGTGCTTCCGGGTGTATAGTAAAGACCGACTGGTGTGCTTCCTTCAATATTTCTTTCTTAACTTCTTCGTTTATGTGCACGCACGGTCTTCTTCTAAACAACAAAGCACCATCCATGGATATACCAAAGTCGGGGTCCGACTCGGGATTCGAAGAAATCTTCTCAACTTTGATCAAAAACTCTTGATCGAACTCTGCAGAGCAACAATCTTATCTCTAAGACCAGATCTTGCCGTCATGGCAGAAAGAATAAAATCAGAATTCTCAGGGACGATTTCCAAATCAAAACTCTCAATAGAAGACCACAATGATAAACTCAACGCATTCAAATCCAAAGTCTTCTTCTGGTTCTTCCTACTAAGAGCATCAAGCAACAACGTTTGCTTTCCCTGTGGTGATACTCGAATATCACAATCATAATCGGAGACTAGTTCCAACCATCTCCTTTGTCTCATGTTCAACTCCTTTTGGGTAAAGAAGTATTTCAAACTCTTATGATCCGTGAAGATGGCAATCTTCTCACCGTAAAGGTAATGTCTCCAAATCTTCAAAGCAAAGACAACGGCGGCAAGTTCTAGATCGTGAGTGGGGTAATTCCGCTCATAATCCTTCAATTGCCGAAAAGCATAGGCTACGACCTTGCCATGTTGCATCAGTACACAACCCAAACCAATCTTTGACGCATCGGTATAAACTGTCATACCACCGGAACTATCGGTATAGTCAAAACCGGGGCACTTGTCAATCTATCTTTCAACTCTTGGAAATTCTTCTCACAGGCATCAGACCAAACAAACTTTTCTTCTTTCCTGGTCAACTTAGTCATAGGAGCAGCCAACCGAGAAAAGTTCTCAATAAACCTTCGGTAGTAACCCGCCAATCCAAGAAAACTTCTTATTTCCGTTACTGACTTCGGTCTTTCCCAATCAGCCACAGCTTGGACCTTTTCAGGATCGACACGAATACCTTCGGCTGAAACCACATGACCAAGGAATACCACTCTCTTAAGCCAGAACTCACACTTGCTAAACTTAGCGAACAACTTCTTTTCTCGCAACCTTTGCAAAGTGAAACTTAGATGACTTGCATGCTCTTCTTCGCTCTTCGAATAGATCAAGATGTCATCAATGAAAACAATCACAAACTTATCAAGCACATCATGAAATACTCGGTTCATGAGGTCCATGAACACCGCAGGAGCATTGGTCAATCCGAAGGGCATGACTCTAAACTCGTAGTGACCATACCGCGTTCGGAAAGCTGTCTTGAAGATATCACTAGACTTCACTTTCAATTGTTGATATCCGGACCTTAAGTCAATCTTTGAGAACACAATCGCACCCTTCAACCGATCGAAGAGATCATCAATTCTGGGCAGCGGATATCTATTCTTGATAGTCAACTTATTCAACTCACGGTAGTTGATGCACAAGCGCATACTACCATCTTTCTTCTTGACGAACAAGACCGGAGCTCCCCAAGGTGACACACTAGGCTGTACGAAACCTCTATCAATGAGCTCATTCAACTGATTTTGCAACTCTTTCAACTCGCAGAGGAGCCATCCTATACGGAGCTTTAGATACCGGAGCGGCACCAGGGACGAGATCAATAGAGAATTCGACATCCCCGTCCGGAGGCCACTCCGATAGATCATCAGGGAAGACATCAACAAAGTTGCAGACAACTCGACTTCATCGACTCTCTTTCTCCACTATACCCTTGCCTTCGGATGAAGCATCATCCACTAGGGCATAGACTTGCATCAAGTGCAGACAAGCACCTTCTTACAAACCCTTCTCTTTTCACCCCGAAATTTAAAGACCGGGCTTCCACAAATATGGGACTGAATCTTCCTTGAGGAACAAAGGAACACAGCTTTGTGGGCTGTCAACCAATCAATTCCCAAAATAACATCGAAGTCCTTCATGTCAAGAATTACAAAATTGGCTTCCAAGTTCTTCTCACCAATCAACACAGGACATTTAGATAACCCCTTATCTAGTTTCACAACAGAGGACCAGAGGTGTACTAATCAATAAACAACTAGACAACTTCTCGGGGATTAGGTTAGTCTTCTTGATGAATGCAGATGACATGAACGAATGAGATGCACCCGTATCAAATAAGACAAATGCAGAAATAGAAGCAACTAACAATGTACCCGTAATCACTTCATGGCTTGGATCCCGCTCAAGACCGGAAATACCGAAAACTCTACCGGAGGGAGGAGCAGGAGCACTCTTCACCACTTGGGCAAAGGCTGGCTGGGCAGGCCGCTTCGGACAGCACGAGCAAAATGACCAGCTTGCTTGCAGTAGAAGCAAACAGATTGCTGGATCCAACGGGGGTGGCTGCAACAGAGGGCTTCCGAACAAAAGGCCTTGCACTTGCACTTGCACTTGCTGGTGGTCGGTTTCCGCCATACTATCTAAAACGGCCGGGCTCCCTGAAAACCCGTGTTCCGACCTACACTCTTAGCCCGAAAGGTAGGAGTGGGGTAGGGTGTAGGTCTCACAAAACGACGGTCATTACGATCCACCAAACCAAAATTCCTTGACTGCCGGGGCTTTTGCACACGAGCACTTTCCTTCTCTGTTTCTTCCAACTTCTTCGAGTTCTCGCACCACTTGAGCATAGCTCACTATAGGCTGGACCGTGAGGTAAGCTTTAATGGTAGGGCGCAATCCTTTGAAGAACTTCTTTGCTTTCGCGAGGTCATCCTTCGGAGAATCGGAGCAAAGAAATGAAGCTCCTCGAACTTCGTTGGTACTCCAACACAAACAGAGATCCCCGAGTAAGAATCATGAACTCAGCTTCCTTCGCATCTTTTACCGCCTCGGGAAAGTAATTCATACAAAAAGCCTCTTTGAACAACTCCCAAGTTACAACTCCCGCATGCAAACCTTCCAAAATAGGCCGAGTGGAGATCCACCATGCATCAGCTTCTTGTTGTAACTTCGTTCAAAGCAAACAGAATCTTCTTCGAGCTTCCGAGCATTGCGGATGTCGGAAAGCCTTCTCCAACTCACGAAGCCACTTGTTAGGAAACAAGGGGTCCTTGGTAACTCCAGGTGAAAGTGGGTACTTGCATCTTCGGAAAACTCTCCATCAGCGAGGATGAGGAGTTCCAGCTAAACCTCCCGCATTCAGGACTACGGCATGAGGATTCACATTAGCACCAGCCCGGGTCTCATTATGCAGAGTCATGAAACCCACCAACATCCGGTTGAACCGAGCTGCTTTGTCGTTGCATCATATTGCCCATAATATTGGCAATATCTCGGAAACTTCCAACATTCGGGGCACCAGGTATCTCATGGGTACCCTGATCAACATTAGGTATCTCGCCACCTCCATGACCACTGGATTCACCATGCCCACTTCTCAGAGTAACCATTCTGCAAAACCGAGAACATCAAAATACCGAATTTCAAAGTTTCAACATAAACCACAAGTCCAAATGATTTGAAAACTTAAATCATGCCTAAATATATCCATATAGTCATCAAACAATAATCCATAAGGCAAAAATCACATTTTCCAAAAATTCAACAGCAATTGAGGTCTCTGTGACCATTGGTCGAGTGATTGGTCGATCGACCCGATCGACCAATGTCGCAGAGTAATGTGAAAATTCGCATTATAAGCCTCATTTTCACATTCCAACCTCATTCTAACTTCTTCCAAAGGTGAGAGAGCTCTAGGGAAAGTCTCCAAGAGTTCTCACAAGAGTTCTTGAGGTGATTTGGTGCTTCAACAACAACCACAACACACAATCTTCACAAACAAGGTAAATCTCTCATTCTTTCTTCCATTTTCATCTTCTCATGCTTGCATTTCAATAAAACCATGCTTTACTTGTATCCAATGCTAGAAATCATGCTTAGGAATGCTTAGTAACATATTCCCTAGGTTTTAAACACAATGCCATGCATAGACTACAAGTTTTAACATAATGGTGTTCATCTCGCAAAGTTTTTATACCGAAATCGATATCTTTAGAAAAATTCCGTTTTCTCTCAAACCGCTTGGAATTTTCGCAAGAGATCAAATGCTACATGCTCAAGATGACATCGTAGATAGGTCCATACAATTTGATTTAACCAATTTCAACTTTTCAAAAATCCAATTTTGACCTAAATTGCAAAATCCCCAAATTTCCTTCTTGCTGAATTTTTCGCTTTAATCCAAGTTTTCGATCGATTTTCATCAAACAAACTTCATAGACATGAAATTCCAAGTATTGCGCACATACTAGTATGTTCAAATCAAATTTCCCCCAAATTTGAAATTTTCCAAAAAATTACGAAAATACCCTTTTGGCTCAAATCTTAAAATAGCACTAACTGGAATTGTCTCTTGTCTCTTTCACGGATACCCACTATGCGAGAGGGGAGGGCGAGGACGAGGTAGAGGTCGTGGTCACATTGTAGGTGCTCTTAGGGGCAGAGGTCGGGTTCCTTCGAGCCTAGACGGGAGGTTAGGAGACCGGACATGTTTGACACACCTCGGGCCGAGTTCCCGTACGAGGCCTACTTCGATTCTTGAAATATCGAGATGGGACGTCTACTTTACTTACGCCAGCTCGTAGCCTTTAGGATTCGGCAGAGATTCGACACATTGCAGGTGGACTCATCTCTTCACCGAGGATCGCCGGTATACCGGAACTAGTGAGGTTGTTCTTCAAGCAACCTTACCTACACAGGAGGAGGCTCGAGGCCAAGGACATCCACTTAGACTTGTCCTCGGGAACGTGGTCTTCCGGACTCGGATTCGCTTTTCTACCCGGACACCGGCTGAGATCTTGCGGGTTCCTTACTATCCACAAGTGTGTGTGGATACCGCAGGAGCAGATCCGGGACAGCCATCCGATGCCGTACGAGCTACGCGAAATATGCTCTACGCTATGGGATAGCGGTCGATGCTTCACTCCGTGGACCAGCGGACGGATGACGGATTCAGCACGGATTATCGGTCGCATAGTCGGCCGAAACATTATGCCGAAAGCCGGACATCACCATCGGGTCACGGTGATGGAGGCCTTAGTCATCAACCGCATCTACATGGGCTTCGAGATCGATCTCTCCTACATCATTCAGCAGGTCATGCTGGACTTAGTTCTGCGGCCTAGCATGAGGAACCTTTGCTATGGGAGGCTACCGACCTTGATCTTCGGGCATTTCGGGGTGAGTTTCGAGGATACACCAGGTGGACACCGGTTCACGGGGATACTCTATTGGGACTCGGACCATTCGTCGGATGAGACTACAGCAGTCAGAGAGATCTCCTGGTCCGGAGGGTGAGGATGATGATGAATCGGAGGATGAGGATCAGGGGTCGGAGGATGGAGGAGAGGATATCGGTCCCGATAGTGATGATCAGGCCGGAGATGATGCAGATATGCACGAGGCTGAGCCCGTGCATCACGAGTTTCCTTCATCACACTTCGAGGCAGGTGGCCCTTCACATGCAGTTCCGGAGACTTCAGATCTTGGAGCACGAGATGAGATCGATGACTTCCATGCTAGAGAGGATGGAGGTCGAGACAGAGCAGATGTACGAGAGGATGGAGTCACGACAGGATAGGATAGAGCATCGGGTGACTCAGCTAGCGGAGGAGTTCAGAGCATACGAGAGATCGGAGAAGATCACCTAGATAGACCGTACCTTAGGATTTCCATTTATGCATTTCGGATGTAATCATTGTAAAAACTTTTGAAATTAATGAAGTTCATTTTGTTTCCCTTTAATTATTGTATATTATGCACCTTTCTTTTCCTTGCATTAGTGACATTTGTTCAAGTATAATTATGGTATGTTATTCGGAAATGTTCTGTTATGCCTCAAAGGTCAAGTTTCTAATTCGGTGTTCTATTATTCACTTCTAAGAGTAGAAAAGTCATTTCGGATCAATGACTCGGGAATGTTCAGATTATTGTCTTTTGTAGTTAGGATCTCCTCGAACCTTGGGCTCGATACCAATCATCACGTCCTCCCAGCCCGGTACCCTATCCGGCATACCCGAGAGTGTGATCCACAGCCCGAAGATCGGGTATCGAGTGATCAACCTCCCACATAAACAATAACATAATCATGAACAATCATAATAAAAGTGCGGAAGATAAACCATAGATCCAATAAAGAAAGAATGAATCATAAATGAATCAGAATAATAGATATAATCAGAGTGTCAAACAGATAAGTAAAGTGAGGCAAAAATCCCACTCTACAACCAGCGGAAAAGTAGCTCTAAAAGAATAAACTAGACAAAATCTAATCCCAGTAGCAAGTACATTGGGTAACTAAATTGTTCTCCACTTTATAGACAACATCCTTATAAGTGTAAATCTCATAAATGGCACAAGGACGCTTCCACTCAATGGTCGGACTAAGCATCGTACAGAGCATAACCACTCGCGGGATCTTCAGTGTAATTGTGGTAACCGCAATCACCTTACTGGAGATATGCCTCTTCGCCTTGTGCTTCTTCATAGGGACCGTCATAGTACTCAGTACCTGCAGGATAGTCTAACAAACATTGTACAATAAAGGAATGAGTTTCAAAGAAACTCGGTAAGGCGATAGAAATCCATAATAACATAAATGGCAGGATTCAGAACAAACATAAATGCAATATGATATGAGACAAACAATGAATGAATGAATCTAACTCTATGTATGCTGGTCTCTATTGGCAGACATGCTTTAAGTCATAGTACCGTACTTCTTTAGGAAAGTCCACTCACATCCTCAACCATTTAAGATATCTTGGATTCTCTCACGGATCATTTCACCGGTCTTGAGCAGCCGATTGGTAATGGGTCCTTCATCCCTCGGGACAAACCATGGCAGGGGGTTAAGTCAACACACTCTCTCACAACCATTTGGTATAAATCTTGGCGCATGTCGGGGTAAAACCTAGCCAAATGCAAGTCTTCTACTTAGTTACATCAAGTCGGATCCAGATACGTCCATTCCTCGTCCCCGACGATCCTTTCCGGTATCCTTCACACTAGAGTCCTCATAGTCCCCGACTACGGACTCATCAACCCTATTGGTTATCCACATATGGTAAACGGGAAGCTCTCACGTCCTCTCACGGGTTGGTTACCGGTCTTAAGCGCCCGTGAGCCCAAGTCTAACCATATGCAACCCTACCAATAAATGGCCCCCACAATGTGATTCCTGTCCTCTCACGGGTTGGTTACCGGTCTTGAGCGCCCATGAATCCCCATTGCTACCACGGGTCGTTCGGTCTCAATACCCCTCCGATTAGGGTCGACATAACAGGACATCCTAGCCAAACACTACTAGACAATCCTAGATATGTCATCCAACAGTTTAGGAAGGTGTCCAGAGGGCATCTCCGAAAACATCCCATAATATTCCCGTAGTAGTCCAAGGACAGAAATGTCAAAAGGACACCTCTCCTTTCCAAACCATACTTAAGCATACACATGCATCAATTCATATCATCACATATATGGTAACTTCATATATGGAAAGAAATCAATAATTACAATCACTTGTATATAATTGGTAAGTAAATCATACATGAATCAATTTAATATGAATAAGTAATGCTACTGTAATCAAAGTTATGCAACAGTAGTATACCATTGTAAGAATCAAATTTAGGAAACATGTCAATGATATTCAAATATAGAAACTAGATTCATGCTATCTATGTAATTAAGGAAATAACCATCCTTACCTTTTATAACTCGCAAAGGAATCCTAAGAAATCAAGTAAGATCTTGGCAAACTTGAGAAGGAGGTCCTAAACAAGTATATACAACATATTAGGAAAGATCCCTAACAGAAAAGATACCAAAACATCCAACACGGACCAATTCTGGAGTTGCCTGTACTCATTGGTCGAGTGGATTGGTCGACTGGTCCAGTCGACCAATCGATCGACCAATGCAGACGATAGCCTAAAAAAAACAGAGTTTTAAGATATGAAATCCGAATTTGGTGGTTCAAAAGGGTACTAATCAAGGGGTAAACTACATCAGTAGTATTCTAACATATAGGGGACTTCAAAACACCAATCAATTCAAGACTTCAAGATCCAAATTAGGAAACAAAAAGTTACCATAATTAGATCAACCATGGATCTTGATGAATTCGAAATAGAAATCAAAGACAAGAACAATAGGAGGATGGATCATTGCTTCAGGTAAAGGTATCATGAAAACATACTTAGATCTTCAAGGAACAAGGCTTAGAAACATAAATCTAAATAAGGAAATAAAACCTAACATATATGTAACTACCATGCTTCATGAAGAACACATAGTATGGTAGAAGAGAACAACTAGAAATTGATAGATTATGGATCATGGAAAGAAAACACAAGTAATTAACTACTAACATGATCAATATAGAAGATCCAAAGAGATCAGAATTCAAATCAGAAGTTTAACAAGATTAGATCATGGTTTGATCATGATTCCTTCAAAAGCTTGCAATGATCATGGTTAAGATCATTGTTCTAGCCTCAAATCCTTAGGATGATCATGAGAACATGTTCAGAGATGTTTGCAACAGAGAATGCAGCATCTCTTCTACTGTCTCAACTCAAAAAGGAAAGAAAAACAAAGATGGAGGAGAAGAAGAGAGAGTAGACATACCTTTTGATGCAAAAGGAAGAGTTTCGACGAAGATCCGTCAAGAAAACACCAAGGATGCAAGGGAGATGACTTGCAGAGGTCTTTGGTTCGTTCCAGAGAGTTTGGAGGCAGCAAATACGAAGTGGACTCGAGATTGGACTTAAATAGAGCAAGAAAAACCTAATTGCCAAAGACAGCACTCATTGGTCGAGTGGATTGGTCGACTGGCCCAGTCGACCAATCAGTCGACCAATGCTGACAGCAAGACCAAAACAGGGAATTGAAGGCCCAGATCAAATCCAATCCTAAAGGGGTTTTGCACACAAGTCAAGTGACTTACCTAATAGGTAGAAATGCCTTCAAACCAAGATAGAGAGCACTCCAAGTCCATCAACTAATCCGATCTTCATCAAGATTCAGTTCCATAAATAGAACTTCATCATCAACTTTCATGGATTCAAAGCCAGACACCAAGTCCTCCACTGGGATGGCCCAAAGCTGACTTCTTACTTTACTCCGGGTCATCGAACCTACAAATAACAAGGTTTCCGGGTCAAGGTTAGGGCTGGGTTTTACAGTACTTGAGTCACTTTTGGATTTGTGACTCGGAATGTTCCGTCACCGTTTCTGTGGTCGGGGTTTCACTTGATCTTGGGCTCTGATACCAATCTGTCACATCCACCCAGCCAGTACCCCATTTGGAATACCCGGGAGTGTGATCCATAGTCCAAGGATCAAGATTCGTAGGTCCATGCCTCCCACATACACAATGACATAATCATGAACAAAGATAATCAAAGTAAAAACATTTAATACTAAGTATCATGAATAAGATAAGATTAAATAAATAAGAGTGTGGAAGACAATAACAGTAAAGTGTGAACATAATCATAAAGGTGAGAGAAGGTATGATAACCACTCTCTCAGAGCAGCGGAAAAGAAGTGTGATTAAGTTAATTACAAGTTCAAGAACCAAAAGATAATCCCAAACACAAGTTAGTTACATGACCAAAGGTTCCATAAATACACTAGAGAAATGGGGCACTAAGCTAGGGTTTCCTCTACTCTAATAACAGTCTCCTCAATGGTACGGATGAAGTAAACCCAGCTTTGCCGCTCCCTCACAACCGGTAATCCTCCTCGGCACCAACACTCGGATCTTCACAGATGCCACTACCCGAAGGGTAGTATGCGGAATCATAGTCCGTCTCGAAGGGGGTGCCGTCATGTCTTCGGTACCTATAGGATAATCTAAAAACATTTGTAAAAAAGGAATGAGTTCGAAGAACTCAGCAAGGTAGTTATTCCATAATTAGAAATCATACACATACAGAACATACATAATGCAATGTGATATGGAACATATGATGCAGTATGATTCTAACTCTATAAATGCTAGTCTCTAGGGTAGACATGCTTTAAGTCATAGCACCATACTTCTTTGGGTGGTCAGTCACTCCCCCTCAATCATACAAGATATCTTGGGTCCCGACGCGGAAGTTCGATAAAGTCATCTCAAAAACCATGGTAAGGGAATAGGTCACCACTCTCTCACATCACTATTTGGTATAAGTACTGGCGCATGTCACAGTAAAGCCTAGCCCAATGCAAATCATCTACTCAGTCAGTCAAGTAAGATCCAGATACATCCATTCCTCGCCCCCGGCGATCCTTTCCGGTATCCTTCACACTAGAGTCAGCGAAATCCCGGATTTCGGACTCATCAACCCTATTGGTCATCCACAAATAGTAAACGGGAAGCTCTCACATCCTCTCACGGATTGGTTACCGATCTTGAGCGCCCGTGAGCCCAAGTCTAGCCATTTGCAACCCTACCAATAAATGGCCCCTTTCGGGTATCCGTAGCATGGTTTATGCCCCCTACCGGATTGGTTACCGGCCTAGAGCGCCCATCCAACCATACACTACCACGGGTTGTTCGGTCTCAATGCCCTTCCGATTCGGGTCTGACACGACAAGGATAAACCTAGACAACCAACTAGACAGTCCTATGTATGTCATCCAATAACCCGGGAGAGTGTCGATAGGCACCATCGGAGAACATCCCATACTATTCCCTCCGATGCCTAAGGACAGAAGTGTCAATAGAACACTCCCCAATCCAAAGTCAATACGTAAGCAATCACATATTCAAGTTCATCATCTTTCATGCATCCAATGCATCTTATCATAAAATTTAAATCATGATATTGAAATGAATCATCATAGACATAAGTAAACAAGAATAGTAAGGTAACATGACAAAAGTATGAAGATGTCAATACTACTGTTCTAACACATATATAACGGTCTTATAAAGATTTAAAAGAAATCAAAAAGTTCTATTCATAAACAAGAACATAAATCATAAGTTGGTGATCTATATATTTATGGAGATAACCATCATTCCTTGGGTTGAATTGATGATGAATTGAGAGTACCAAGAAATAGTCCAAAATAATTGTTAAGGCCCTAAACAAACATCAATAATAAGTTAGAGAAGAAATTAGGAAGATTTGATATCAATTGGATCAAAACTAGCCAAGGTTGCTGTCAGCAACAAGTTTGGTCGATGGTTTTGGTCGATGGTTTTGGTCGATGGTATCGACCAAAAGGATCGACCAAAATTTCCTTCGGGACAGAATGATGGATTTTGGGTGTTTTCATCTGAAATTGGTTTTCCGGTGTTCGGATCAATCTGAAACTTGGAGGAACACTTAACAACAATAGTAGGACACTATAAGTCAAGAAATTTACCCAATCCAATGGTCCAAACAAAAAGCCCCAAGTTGAGCTAACAAGTTCAAGTGACAAACATCATGGCATGAGTTGGGATTGATTGCATTGTCATGGAAATGGCATGTAATAGCTAGGGGAACTAATAGGATTTCGATTGGAATCATATAGAAGTGATAAACATGAACATAGCATGCCCTAAAACTCAGTTTGGTTCAAAATGACATGATGTTAAAAGAAAAATGAAGGAATACATATGCTAGGCATGAGGTGGAGGCATAGCATCAATGGATGGCTAAGAAACTCATAGGTTAATCATGTGTAGACACTTGGAGTGGTGGTTGCAAGGTTGCAGCACCATTTCCAATGTCTCACCAGCAAGAAAGGAATAGAAAGGAATAGAAAATGGTAGGATAGAGAGTGGAATGGTGATTCATACCTTAGTGTGGAAGAAGTAGACAAGAATCAATAGTAAACAATGAGTTTTTGATGAGGTGCCCTTCACATTAGCCAAGGAGGTGCCTTGGGAAGCTCTCCCCACGATTTCAGGTGAGAAAATGATTGCACAAGGCTCAAGGCTCGAGGTCATAATAAATAGAATAGGAATATACCATGGAATCTTTAACTTGGCAGACTGGGAAACTTTGGTCGATGGCATCGACCAAAAGGATTGACCAAAATGTTTCTCAGCAGAAAAACAGGTTTAGTTTAGCAACTTCAAGTAGGGATTTGAAGGGCTATACAAGGTCAATTTGAGTGAGGTTTTCTTCCACAATTCAATCAAGAAGTCTAGTTTTGGGGAATACCTTCGGATTGTGTAAATGAGGTCATTAGGTACATCAACTAGATTAATCTTCTCCGATGCGCAGACTTTCCTTAAACACTGATAATGCATTTAAGCAAGGGGTATCATCATCAATGTCCATAGGCTCAGTCTCCGAATCATGATCATCAATCATAATGGTCCATAGGTCTCTTCTACCACCGCTTCAGGGTTTCGGACCTAAATACAACAGTGGATCCGGGTTAGGGTCAGGTTAGAATAGGGCTGAATATTACATCACGGGTGCTCAAGACCGGTAACCAACCCGTGAGAGGACGTGAGAGCTTCCCGTTTACCATTTGTGGATGACCAATAGGGTTGATGAGTCCGTAGTCCGAGTTGGTCGGTGCCATAGGGAAAGTATCCGGATTTGACATGATACGACTGTGTAGATGACTTGCATTAGGCTAGGCTATGCCGTGACATGCGCCAGTACTTATACCAATGGTGATGTGAGAGAGTGGTGACTTAACCCCCAGCCATGGTTTGATGAGGACTTTACCCAATTACCCCGGCAGGCCCAAGATATCTTATATGATTGAGGGGGAGTGACAGATGACCTAAAGAAGAATGGTGCTATGGCTTAAAGCATGTCTACCTTAGAGCCTAGCATACTTAGGGTTAGAATCATATATCATCATTGTCTCATATCATCTTGCATCATATCATGACTTGTATCCAATGAACTGTGTATTATGAAACAACTTGCCTTGCTGAGTTCTTTTGAATTCATTCCTTTCATGCAATTTGTTAGATTATCCTGCAGGTGTAGAAGACTCTGATGGCGCACTCTACAACCCGAGCTATGATCCCGCATACTACCCTTCGGGTGATGGCTACGATGAGAGTCAGGATTATTGTGCCGAGGATGATTATGGTTCATACCTAGGTTAGCCCCACCATGGTGAGGGAGTGGCCACGCTGGGTTCACTTCATCCACACTTACGAAGAAACATTCATTAGGATAGAAGAAACCTTTGCGTAGTGCCCCATTTCCCTGGATGACTGTAAACATTTGGATATATTGCTTTTTACTCTTATTGATTTACTCTTAATACTGGTTGTAATTAAGTTTAATTAACCACTTTCCGCTATTATTGAAGGAGTGACTCCTGATCACTCTTTCTCCTTGAGATCATTATTATGTGAAGTTAATACTTGATAATTCCGCACTCTGATTTATTTTCTTTTCTTATTCATTTGATCTGTTTATTGCTTACTTTAAACATTGATTATACTGTTCATGATTATGTTACCGTGTATGTGGGAGGCATGGCCGCTCGATCTGGATCTTCGAGCTGTGGATCACATCCCGGGTATACAAGATAGGATACCGGCTGGGTGGATGTGACAGGAGTCATCAGGTATAGTCAATACTAGGGCACTTGTCAGTCTATCCTTCAACTCTTGGAAGTTCTTCTCACAAGTATCGATCTAAACAAACTTCTCTTCTTTTCTAGTTAGCTTAGTCATAGGAGCAGCCAACCTAGAAAACTTCCCAATGAATCTTCTGTAGTATCCAGCCATTCCCAAAAAACTTCTTATTTTAGTTACAGTTTTCGGTCTTTCCCAGTCGGCCATTGCTTTAACCTTCTCGGAATCAACACGAAAACCTTCTGCTCAAACCACATGGCCTTGACTACTCTTGATAGCCAAAAGTCACACTTGCTAAACTTAGCAAAAAGTTGTTTTTCTCTCAATCTTTGCAAGGTGATACTCTAAGATGTTTCATATGCTCTTCTTCATTCTTTGAGTAAATCAGTATGTCATCAATGAATACGATCATAAATTTATCAAGCACATCATGAAATACTCGATTCATAAGGTCCATGAAAACAACAGAAGCATTATTCAAACCGAAGGGTATGACTCTAAACTCATAATGACCATATCGTGTTCTAAAAGCTGTCTTTCAGATATCACTAGACTTCATTTTAAGCTGGTGATATCCAGACCTCAAATCAATCTTCAAGAGCACTACTACACCTTTCAACTGATCGAAGAGATCATCAATCCTGGGCAGCGGATATCTATTCTTTATGGTCAACTTGTTCAACTCCCGGTAATCAATGCATAGACGCATGCTACCATCTTTCTTCTTCACAAATAGGACCAGAGCTCCCTAAGGTGATACACTAGGTTGTATAAAACCTTTATCTAAGAGCTCATTTAGCTGGTTCTATAGTTCTTTCAGTTCGGTAGGTGCCATTCTATACGGAGCTTTTGATACCAGAGCAGCTCCTGGAATTAATTCAATGGAAAACTCCAATTCTCTATCAAGAGGCAAACCTGACAAGTCTTCTGAAAAGACGTCCTTGAGGTCATTAACTACCTTAACTTCCTCAAGCTTATTCTCTTCCTTGACCTTACTTCGATATGAAGCACATTCCACTAATGTACTTCATCAATGCAGTCAAAGTCTTCTTACCGACTCTTCCTTGATCTCCTTGAAATTCAAAAGTTGAATTTCCTTCAGTTTGGAACTGAACTCTTTTCATAGAACAAAGAATTACAGCTTTATGGGCTATCAACCAATCTATTCCCAGAATGACATTGAAGTCTTTCATATTAAGAAGCACCAGATTGGCTTTTAGATTTTCTTCCACAAACAAGGACAGGGCATTCTTCTAACACTTGATCTAGTTGTACTACTGATCTTGTACGGATACTAATCATCAAACAAGTAGATAAGGTTTTTTGGGTGTCATGGCAGTCTTTCTAATGAATACAGATGAAATGAATGAATGAGATGCACCCGTATCAAATAATACAAAAGCGCAAGTAATGTACTTGTCACTACATCATAACTCCCATCTTGTTCAGTACTAGATATACTGAACACTTTCCCTGCCAGAAGGGCTGGGGCACTCTTTGTTATAGTTGCAGGCGGCTGGCTACTCCTTCGATGACAAGCACGAGCAAAATGACCAGTTTGTTTGCAGAAGAAACAAACAAGATCCCTAGGTGTAGCTGAAGGCACTGCTGCCATCAAGGGCTTCTAGCTCAGTGGTCTGGGATTTGCATACACTGGCCTAGCAGCTTGAGCATTCATAATCTATCTGTTACCACTAAACTAACATTTCTATCCGGCTTGTGCATTTCTAGAACATTGTCCTACACTCCTAGGTTGAAAAGTCAAAGTAGGGTAGAGTGTAGGTCTTGTGAACTTCCTGTCAGTTCTGTCAACCAAACCAAGGTTTCTGTTCTGCTAGGGTCTTTGGAAGCGAGAACTCTCCTTCTCAGATTCTTCAATCTTCATCGAGTTCTGCACTATCTGAGTATAGCTCTCAATCGGAAGGATAGTGAGATATATCTTGATAGTAGGTCTCAAACCTTTGAAGAACTTCTTTGCTTTAGCACAATCGGCTCTCAAAGATTCGGGAGCAAAGAAAAAAAATTCTTCAAAATTTTATTGATATTCTAGCACAGAGAGAGGTCCTTGCACAAGGGCCATAAATTTAGCTTCCTTTGCATCCTTCACTGCTCTAGGGAAATAGTTCTTACAGAAAGCTTCTTTAAATATTTTCCAAGTAATACCACCTGCATGCAAATCTTCCAAAATAGGGCGAGTAGAATTCCACCAAGCATTTGCTTCATGCTGGAGCTTCTGCTCGGCAATAAGATCTTTTGATCTTCGGTAGACTACAAGTTCCTGAAGGCCTTCTTTAATTCCTCAACCACTATTAAGGAAAAGAGTATCCTTCGACACTCCAGTAAAGGTCGACACTTGAAGCTTTAGGAAACTCTCCATTAGTCTAGTATGAGGAGTTCCTGCCAATCTTTCAGCATTCGGCATAGTGGTCTCATGAGGGTTCACATGAGCAATAGTACGGGTCTCATTATGCAAAGTCATAAACCCGGTCATCATCTGATTAAACTGTGCACTTTGCTGCTACATAATATTTCCCATAATGTTGGCAATATCTTGGAAATTTGCCACTGGTGGAGCATTAGGGAGATTATCAACAGTCTAGCCATTTACAGGCACTTGGTCACCAGAAACACCATCAGGTACAGTTCCATTAGGTACCCTTCTTTTCTCATTATGACCCGCAAAGGTGTTGCTATTTCTTAGGGTAACCATCCTGTAAATCTGAAAAAGATCAAAAGACAAAAATTGAAGAAAATCAATAACAACTTGTTACCACGATTCGAATAAACAAATTAGGCTTAATTTCATCAATATAGGCAATACACATACAATCATGAGCCAAAAATCCAAAATTTCCCAAAATGGCCCAAAAATTGAGCTCACTGACTCTATTGGTCGGTCACCCCTTGGTCGTTTGGAGCGACCAAGCCTTAGCAACCAAACGTGCCCATTGTGCGAAAATCACTTAAATGGCCCACTTCTTCTCATTTCAAATCATTTCTAACTTCCCAAAATTCATGAGAGTGCTCTGGAGAATAGGTTTTTGAGGTCTCTCAAGGCATTTAAGGTTCTCAAAGGCTTCTACAACTTCTCTACTACACACTTTGATTCTCAACTTGTAAGTGATAATCCAACTCTCTAATGGTTGAATTCTTGTCTTGTTTTCTTTCAAATCCATGAGATACTTGTTGTTATAGGTATGAATCATGTTTAGAAACATTTACTAACATGCTCCAAGTAATTTCCATACAATGCCATGCTTCAACAACAAGTTTTGACAATTTTTTCTCACTTTTCACTATTCACATCACAAAAGCCTAGGTTTTCAAATTTATTCCCATTTCCAAATTCCAAGGAATTTTGAAAGAAAATCACTTTCTACATAACTGATTTGATATGATAGAGGTGTACATGCACTTCATTCGACCAAATTCTGCATTTTCGAAATTCCAAAACTTGACCCAAAAGAGGATTTCCTTCTTTTCTTTTTGCTGAATTTTCTTGCATAGACTTGATTTTTTATGGATTTCCCTCAAATAAACCATCCTAACATGTTATTCCAAGTATTCTACACATGCTAGTATGTTCAAATTGCAATTTTTCCAAAATCGAAAATTTTTGAAAAATTACCAAAATACCTTTCTTTCTGAATTTTTCTGCCTGTTGAACTAACTCATTGTACCATTGCCTTATCTCAATAGATTCCCATCATGCCACCACGAGGACGGCACTTATCTTAGTTTGACTGACTCCCGATCATCTTCCCGAGTATGAAGATGGTGAAACCTACAAAAGAGGTTAGATGTGGGCCTGCTAGCATGTCGGGTAGCTGCCTCCGATGGCTAAGTCAGTCGATGATCAGATTAAGGTCTCGTGTGTGTGTGTTGCACAGGAATTGTTTGTGTCTTACCAAAGGAGTGAGTCTTTGTTAAACAATGCATAAGTTACCTTGTTTGGAACAGACATGGTTCCGATAACCGTTCCGCTTGACTTGCCTCTGGGGTGGACCTTCCATTTGTGTCATTGTTGCCTTTTTTCGTTAGCATGGATGGAGCCTTCCATATGAGTTATACATGATCTGTCTATGTCCCGACCATATAGCCGGTCTTATACCCGAATGTGGTTATAGCGAGGTCAGGTACATTCTTCCCGTATCACTAGCCCCCTAGCCCGTGTGATGCTGACATCGTTGGACGGGGTAGACAATGCTAGGAACTGGGTCACTGTGGTATGTTCTCATATTTTCCCGACTCAATTTGTTAGACATTTGACTGTTGAGCTTCCCCAGGAATTAGCCCCAGTCTGGTGTCGCCACGTCATCTACCAGGGCAGTTGGTCATAATGGCTCCTTCGAGAAACTCAAACATCTCGCAACCTAGACCATCGATCTCGTCGCTCTTTAGCCGTTCGATTGAGATTATCTCCTACTAGTCTAGGGGTATAAATACCCCCTCCCATTGTCGTTTGTGAGCACATCACTTTCTTCGCTCTCAACCAAGCTCCCGATCGGTCTTTGCCTCAAGTTGTCTTCTTAATTACCTCGACTAGTAAGTTCATTTTCAATTATGCTTCCGAAAGGTGGTTTTAGATCTGGTCTACCTAAGATCCCTATTCCTAAGGTTCCAGGGAAGAAATGCCTCGCCTTAGAGGGCTATGCTAGTGAGGGTGACAGTGACTAGACGAGAGTTGTCAACCTCACAGTGGATCATCTGAAGGATCTACACGAGCAATCCTCGGAGGATGCGCTTGACTGTTCCTCGAGTGACAGCCTCGTTGACGATGATCCAAGGGTTTTTGAGGAGGTCATTGGGATGCGCGTTCTTTTGCCATGTTGGGTGATCAGGCGGGTTCGTCCTCCCTCCCAGATGAAGAGGACCCTAACACAGTTTCTCAGGATGATTCTGGTTCTGAGGATGGGTCCGCTTCTCTTTCTACTTCTGTCCATAGCGTTCCTTCTCATGTTGATCTGCCGGGTGTTTCCTCCCACTCGAGATCTATATCTTCTTCACAGCCCGGTCCTTCCCAATCTAGGGTTTCTGTTCCCCATCCTCCATTTCAATGCCCGAGTGGGTTTCGTGGTCTCGTTCCTTGTAAGCTTGACAAAAAGAGGCTAAGTGCCCATGCTTTGGCTTGGGCCCAAGCCAAGCCATGAACACCTTGGCACGTGGATTTTGTACAGAGGACCTCGGGACCTGAGTTTTAGCCATGTTCCCTTACTTTGCCTGACCTGAGCAAGTTTCTTACATATTTTCACATTCTCGATGGGTAAGTTTGCCTCCCAGGTGAAGATGATTGGGTGAATAGTCCCCCAAGGGGTTTCTACCCGCTGTATTATGATGCATTCATTGAAGGATTACGTCTTCCCCTTCATCCTCTTTTCGTAGATGTCTTAAATCACTTCTCTCTTAGCCCAGCCAACCTCAGCCCGAACAATTGGCATAACATAATCGGATTTTGTGGTTTTTGACAATTTGGGCATTGTCCTGACTTTCCTCTTGTTTCATAATTTCTTCATGCTCCATCCCCATTCTCAGCGGGGCTGGCACTACTTGGCCAAGAGGCCGTCTTAGGCCCTTGAGTTTCAAAGAAATTTCATCGAGAAGGATTCTATCCTGTCCACTACTAAAAAGTGGAGGGAGATTTATTTGTTTTTCCGTCGTCCTCCCAAGCCCTTCATCATTGATTTCCAAGAGAGGAGACGAGGGAGGAGGTTGACCAGTTAAATATCCCGTTTGGTCTTGATCCCGAGGAGCCCCTTGTGCATGTTGTCTTTTTTATGTGCATTCTGATCTCTAACCTGATCATTTTTCTTTGTTTTGCAGTGTCAAATGAAGTTCCTCTCGATGCCCTGATGGCCGCTGCCAGCGGGGCCATGTCTTTTGCTCAGGCTAGGAAGCCTATGCAAAAACCAAAGCCCACTTCTGCCCTTGCTGCTACTACTAGGCCTTCCATTGTGGCCGTTGAGACTACAAAAAGTCCTAAGAAGAGGGTTGCTTCTGTGATCCTCGAGAGGGGGACATCCCAACTGAGAACCCTCCTCGAGTCGTCCCGACTAAGAGGGTGAGAATTCATGAGCTCGACTCTCACATTGGGTCTTCGAGAGTTTTCACTCCTCAGTGGTACTTAATTGATCGGGACTCGATTTTTGTGGGCCCGATTGTTTCTCAGTGTTGGGTTGAGAGTTCCACCCTCCTGTTTGATCAAGAGTTTTTGAAGAATTCCCGGGAGGAAGTGCTCTTCCCAGATGCTTACAAGTAAATTTTCATGCTTCTTTTGTTTCACTTTAAGCCATTTGTATCCCTATTCTAACCTTGTCTTGTTATTTTTCTAGATATTTGGATGGGGCGGCCCATTGCTTTGTTGAGGTGAGCAATCGGGCCCCCGCCAGTCGGAGGAGTTAAGACTCTCTCAGGAACTCTATTAGTGTCACATCCTCCCAGCCGGTACCCTATCTGGCATACCCGAGAGTGTGATCCACAGCCCGAAGATCAGGTATCGAGTAATCAACCTCCCACATAAACAATAACATAATCATGAACAATCATAATAAAAGTGCGGAAGATAAACCATAGATCCAATAAGGAAAGAATGAACCATAAATAAATCAGAGAACTAGATATAATCAGAGTGTCAAAAACAGATATGTAAAGTGAGGCAAAATCCCACTCCACAACCAGCGGAAAAGTAGCTCTAAAAGAGAATAAACTAGACAAAATCTATTCCCAGTAGCAAGTACAATGGGTAACTAAATTGTTCTCCACTTTATAGACAACATCGTTATAAATATAAGTCTCATAAACAGCACAAGGACGCTTCCACTCAATGGTCGGACTAAGCATCGTACGGAGCATAACCACTCGCGGGATCTTCAGTGTAATTGTTGTAACCGCAATCACCTTCCCGGAGATATGCCTCTTCGCCTTGCGCTTCTTCATAGGGACCGTCATAATATTCGGTACTGCAGAATAGTCTAACAAACATTGTACAATAAAGGAATGAGTTTCAAAGAAACTCGGTAAAAGGCGATTAAATCCATAATAACATAAATGGCAGGATTTCGGAACAAACATAAATGCAATATGATATGAGACAAGCAATGAATGAATGAATCTAACTCTATGTATGCTGGTCTCTATTGGCAGACATGCTTTAAGTCATAGCACTGTACTTCTTTAGGAAGGTCTCAATCACTCATCATCAGTTGGTAATGGGTCCGGCATCCCTCGGGACATTCCATGGCTGGGGGTTAAGTCACCACTCTCTCACATCACCATTGGTCTAAGTACCGGCGCATGTCAGGGTAAAACCTAGCCAAATGCAAGTCTTCTACTTAGTTACATCAAGTCAGATCCAGATACGTCCATTCCTCATCCCTGACGATCCTTTCCGGTATCCTTCACACTAGAGTCCTCATAGTCCTTGACTACGGACTCATCAACCCTATTGATCATCCACATATGGTAAACGGGAAGCTCTCACGTCCTCTCACGGGTTGGTTACCGGTCTTAAGCGCCCGTGAGCCCAAGTCTAACCATATGCAACCCTACCAATAAATGGCCCCCACAATGTGATTCCTGTCCTCTCACGGGTTGGTTACCGGTCTTGAGCGCCCATGAATCCCCATTGCTACCACGGGTCGTTCGGTCTCAATACCCCTCCGATTAGGGTCTGACATAACAGGACATCCTAGCCAAACACTACTAGACAATCCTAGATATGTCATCCAACAGTTTAGGAAGGTGTCCATAGGGCATCTCCGGAAACATCCCATAATATTCCCGTAGTAGTCCAAAGACAGAAGTGTCAAAAGGACACCTCTCCTTTCCAAACCATACTTAAGCATACACATGCATCAATTCATACCATCACATATATGGTAACCTCATATATGGAAAGAAATCAATAATTGCAATCACTTTGTATATAATTGGTAAGTAAATCATACATGAGTCAATTCAATATGAATAAGTAATGCTACTGTAATTAAAGTTATGCAACAATAGTATATCATTGTAAGAATTCTAATTAAGGAAACATATCAATGATATTCAAATATAGAAACTAGATTCATGCTATCTATGTAATTAAGGAAATAACCATCCTTACCTTTTATAACTCGCAAAGGAATCCTAAGAAATCAAGTAAGATCTTGGCAAACTTGAGAAGAAGGTCCTAAACAAGTGTATACAACATATTAGGAAAGATCCGTAACAGAAAAGATACCAAAACATCCAAAACAGACCAATTCTGGAGTTGCTGTACTCATTGGTCGACTGGACTGGTCGACTGGTCTAGTCGACCAATCAGTCGACCAATGCAGACAGTAGCCTAAAAAAACAAAGTTTTAAGATACAAAATCCGGATTTGGTGGTTCAAAAGGGTACTAATCAAGGGGTAAACCACATCAGTAGTATTCTAACATAAAGGGAACCTCAAAACACTAATCAAATCAAGCCATCAAGATCCAAATTAGGAAACAAAAAGTTACCATAATTAGATCAACCATGGATCTTGAAGAATTCTAGATAGAAATCAAAGACAAGAACAATAGGAGGATGGATCATTGCTTCAGGTAAAGGTATCATGAAAAGCATACCTAGATCTTCAAGGAAATAGGCTTAAAAGCATAAATCTAAATAAGGAAACAAAATCTACCATATATGTAACTATCATGATTCATGAAGAACACATAGTATGGTAGAAGAGAACAACTAGAGATTGATAGATCATGAATCATGAAAAGAAAACACAGCAATTGACTACTAACATGATCAATATAGAAGATCCAAGGAGATCAGAATTCAAATCAGAATTTAAACAAAGACTAGATCATGGTTTGATCATGATTCCTTCAAAAGCTTGCAATGATCATGGTTAAGATCATTGTTCTAGCCATTAATCCTTAGGATGATCATGAGAGACAAGTCCAGAGATGTTTGCAACAGAGAATGCAGCATCTCCTCTACTGTCTCAACTCAAAAAGGAAAGAAAATAAGAGATGGTGGAGAAGAAGAGAGTATAGACATACCTTTGATACAAAAGGAAGAGTTTCGACGAAGATCCGTCAAGAAAATCACCAAGGATGCAAGAGAGATGACTTGCAGAGGTCTTTGGTTCGTTCCAAAGAGTTTGGAGGCAGCAAATACGAAGTAGACTCGAGATTGGACTTAAATAGAGCAAGAAAAACCTAATTGCCAAAGACAGCACTCATTGGTCGAGTGGATTGGTCGACTGGTTCAGTCAACCAATCAGTCGACCAATGCTGACAGAATTCCAAAACAGGGAATTGAAGACCCAGATCAAATCCAATCCTAAAGGGGTTTTGCACACAAGTCAAGTGACTTACCTAATAGGTAGAAATGCCTTCAAACCAAGATAGAGAACACTCCAAGTCCATCAACTAATCCGATCTTCATCAAGATTCAGTTTCCATAAATAGAACTTCATCATCAACTCTCATGGATTCAAAGCCAGACACCAAGTCCTCCACTGGGATGGCCCAAAGCTGACTTCTTACTTTACTTCGGGTCACTGGACCTACAAATAACAAGGTTTCCGAGTTAAGGTTAGGGCTGGGTTTTACATTCTCCCCCCCCCCCTTAAAGAAATTTCGTCCTCGAAATTGAAAGCGTACCTGTGCTTCCAAAGAAGTAAGGAAACTTCTCCTTCATGTCTTCTTCCTTCTCCCAAGAAGCTTCTTCAGGGTTATGGTTCTTCCACCGAATCTTAACCAAAGGGATGGTGCGATTCCGCAGCTGCTTGTCCTTCCTATCCAAGATTTCGGCCGGTTCTTCATCGTAGGTCAAATCAGCACTAAGTCCTTCGAGTGCTTGCTGCAAAATGTGTTCTGGATTCTCTATGTATTTTCGGAGCATCGAAATATGAAACACATTGTGAACACCAGCAAGAGGCGGAGGTAATGCTAATCGATACGCAACAGGTCCAACCTTTTCCAAAATCTCGAAAGGTCCAATGAAACGAGGGCTAAGCTTTCCCTTAACATTGAATCTCATCACACCCTTCATTGGTGAAACCTTGGGAAAGACTTTCTCTCCAACTTGAAATTCCAAATCGGTCCTTCTCTTATCAAGCATAAGATTTCTGTCTTGACTGGGCAGACTTAATCCTTTCTCTTATCATATCTACCATAGCACTCGTAGCTTCAATCATTTCAGGACCTAAGACTTTTCTTTCACCTGTCTCAGTCCAGTACAAAGGTGTCCTACAAGTACTGCCATACAAAGCCTTGAATGGAGCCATGCCTATTGTTGCTTGATAACTGTTGTTATAGGCAAACTCAACCGAAGCTAGGTGTTCATCCCAATTACCACCCGTATCCACCACACAAGATCTGAGCATGTCTTCCAATGTCTGAATTGTCTGCTCAAATTGTCCATCAGACTGTGGATGATGAGTTGTACTCAAGTTCAAATGGGTTCCCAAGGCCTTTTGCAAACTATTCCAAAACCTTGAGGTGAACCTAGGATCACGATCCGAAACAATACTCAATGGCACACCATGCAGACGAACCACATTATCCACGTAAAGCCTTGCTAGCTTATCCAGAGTATGAGTGATCTTCATAGGAATGAAGTGGGCTGATTTAGTCAACCTATCAACAATCACCCACACAGTGTCATTGCCTTTACTTGTCCGAGGCAAGCTAGTCACAAAGTCCATAGAGATATCCTCCCACTTCCAACTAGGAATAGGAAGAGGTTGAAGTAATCCAGATGGGGGTTGTCGAACGGCTTTCACACGTTGGCAAGTCTCACACTTGGCAACAAAATCATCAACATCAGCCTTCAGACCAATCCACCAAAAATGTTCCTTCAAGTCCTTGTACATCTTGGTGCTTCCCGAGTGTATAGTAAAGACCGATCGGTGTGCTTCCTTCAATATTTCTTTCTTAATTTCATCGTTTATGGGCACACACGAGTCTTCCTCTAAACAACAAAGCACCATCCATGGATATACCAAAGTCGGGGTCCGACTCGAGATTCGAAGAAATCTTCTCAACTTTGATCAAAAGCTCTTGATCAGAACTCTGCAGAGCAACAATCTTATCTCTAAGACCAGATCTTGCCGTCATGGTAGAAAGAATAAAATCAGAATTCTCAGGGACGATTTCCAAATCAAAACTCTCAATAGAAGACCACAATGGTAAACTCAACGCATTCAAATCCAAAGTCTTCTTCTGGTTCTTCCTACTAAGAGCATCAGCAACCCGCCAATCCAAGAAAACTTCTGTAGGAGCAGCCAACCGAGAAAAGTTCTCAATAAACCTTCTGTAGTAACCCGCCAATCCAAGAAAACTTCTTATTTCCGTTACCGACTTCGGTCTTTCCCAATCAGCCACAGCTTGAACCTTTTCAGGATCGACACGAATACCTTCGGCTGAAACCACATGACCAAGGAATACCACTCTCTTAAGCCAGAAATCACACTTGCTAAACTTAGCGAACAACTTCTTTTCTCGCAACCTTTGCAAAGTGAAACTTAGATGACTCGCATGCTCTTCTTCGCTCTTCGAATAGATCAAGATGTCATCAATGAAAACAATCACAAACTTATCAAGCACATCGTGAAATACTCGGTTCATGAGGTCCCAAGAACACCGCAGGAGCATTGGTCAATCCGAAGGGCATGACTCTAAACTCGTAGTGACCATACCGCGTTCGGAAAGCTGTCTTGAAGATATCACTAGACTTCACTTTCAATTGGTGATATCTGGACCTTAAGTCAATCTTTGAGAACACAACTGCACCCTTCAACTGATCGAAGAGATCATCAATTCTGGGCAGCGGGTATCTATTCTTGATAGTCAGCTTATTCAACTCACGGTAGTCGATGCACAAGCGCATACTACCGTCTTTCTTCTTGACAAACAAGACCGGAGCTCCCCAAGGTGACACACTAGGCTGTACGAAACCTCTATCAATGAGCTCATTCAACTGATTTTGCAACTCTTTCAACTCAGTAGGAGCCATCCTATACGGAGCTTTAGATACCGGAGCGGCACCAGGGACGAGATCAATAGAGAATTCGACATCCCTGTCCGGAGGCACTCCTGATAGATCATCAGGGAAGACATCAACAAAGTCGCAGACAACCCTGACTTCATCGACTCTTTTCTCCACTTTACCCTTGCCTTCAGATGAAGCATCATCCACTAGGGCATAGACTTGCATCAGTGCGGACAGCACCTTCTTACAAACCCTTCTCTTTTCCCCCCGAAATTCTAAGACCGGACTTCCACAAATATGGAACTGAATCTTCTTTGAGGAACAAAGGAACACAGCTTTGTGGGCTGTTAACCAATCAATCCCCAAAATAACATCGAAGTCCTTCATATCAAGAATTACAAAATTGGCTTCCAAGTTCTTCTCACCAATCAACACAGGACATTTAGATAACCCCTTATCTAGTTTCACAACAGGATCAGTAGGTGTTCTAATCAATAAACAACTAGACAACTTCTCAGGGATTAGGTTAGTCTTCTTGATGAATGCAGATGACATGAACGAATGAGATGCACCCGTATCAAATAAGACAAATGCGGAAATAGAAGCAACTAACAATGTACCTGTAATCACTTCATGGCTTGGATCCTGCTCAGACTTTGGAAATACTGAAAACTCTACCGGAGGGAGGAGCAGGAGCACTCTTCACCATTGGAGCGAGCTCTTTGGGCGAGCCGCTTCGGACAGGCACGAGCGAAATGACCAGCTTGCTTGCAGTAGAAGCAAATAGGATTGCTGGGTCCAATAGGGGTGGCTGCAACAGAGGGCTTGAACAAAAGGCCTAGACTTGCACTTGCACTTGCTGGTGGTCGGTTTCCGCCATATTGTCTAAACTGGCCAGGCTGCTGAAAACCCGAGTTCTGACCTACACTCTTAGCCTGAAAGGTAGGAGTGGGGTAGGGTGTAGGTCTCACAAAACGCCGATCATTACGATCCACCAACCCAGAATTCCTTGACTGCGCGGGGCTTTTGCACACGAGCACTTTCCTTCTCTGTTTCTTCCAACTTCTTCGAGTTCTCGCACCACTTGAGCATAGCTCACTATAGGCTGGATCGTGAGGTAAGCTTTAATGGCGGGCGCAGTCCTTTGAAGAACTTCTTTGCTTTGGCGAGGTCATCCTTCAGAGAATCTGGAGCAAAGAAATGAAGCTCCTCAAACTTTTGTTGGTACTCCAACACAGACAGAGATCCTTGTGTAAGAACCATGAACTCAGCTTCCTTCGCATCCTTCACCGCCTCGGGAAAGTAATTCATACAAAAAGCCTCTTTGAACAACTCCCAAGTTACAACTCCTGCATGCAAACCTTCCAAAAACAGGTCGAGTGGAGATCCACCATGCATCGGCTTCTTGTTGCAACTTCTGTTCAAGCAAACAGAATCTTCGAGCTTCCGAGCATTGCGGATGTCGGAAAGCCTTCTCCAACTCACGAAGCCACTTGTTAGGAAACAAGGGGTCCTTGGTAACTCCAGTGAAAGTGGGTACTTGCATCTTCAGAAAACTCTCCATCAAGCGAGTATGAGGAGTTCCAGCTAAACCTCCCGCATTCGGGAGCTGCGGCATGAGGATTCACATTAGCACCAGCTCGAGTCTCATTATGCAGAGTCATGAAACCCACCAACATCTGGTTGAACTGAGTTGCTTGCTGCTGCATCATATTGCCCATAATATTGGCAATATCTCGGAAACTCCCAACATTCGGGGCACCAGGTATCTCATGGGTACCCTGATCAACATTAGGTATCTCACCACCTCCATGAGGTATTTCACCACCACCATGAGGTATTTCACCACCTCCTTGACCACTGGATTCACCACGCCCACTTCTCAGAGTAACCATTCTGCAAAACTGAGAACATCAAAATACCGAATTTCAAAGTTTCAACAAAAACCACAAGTCCAAATGATTTGAAAACTTAAATCATGCTCAAATATATCCATATAGTCATCAAACAATAATCCATAAGGCAAAAATCACATTTTCCAAAAATTCAACAGCAAAAGAGGTCTCTGTGACCATTGGTCGAGTGATTGGTCGATCGACCCGGTCGACCAATGAGTCGATCAATGCAGACAGAATGCGAAAATTCGCATTATAAGCCTCATTTCTACATTCCAACTTCATTCTAACTTCTTCCAAAGGTGAGAGAGCTCTAGGGAAAGTCTCCAAAGGTTCTCACAAGTGTTCTTGAGGTGTTTTGGTGCTTCAACAACAACACAACAACACAAAATCATCACAACAAGGTAAATCTCTCATTCTTTCTTCCATTTTCATCTTCTCATGCTTGCATTTCAATCAAAACCATGTTTTGCTTGTATCCAATGCTAGAAATCATGCTTAGGAATGCTTAGAAACATATTCCCTAGGTTTTAAACACAATGCCATGCATAGACAACAAGTTCTAACACATTGGTGTTCATCTCGCAACGTTTTCATACCGAAATCGTTATCTTTAGAAAAATTTCGTTTTCTCTCAAACCGCTTGAAATTTTCGCACGAGATCAAATGCTACATGCTCAAGATGATACTGTAGATAGGTCCATACAATTTGATTTAACCAATTTCAACTTTTCAAAAATCCCATTTTGACCTAAATTGCAAAATCCCCAAATTTCCTTCTTGCTGAATTTTCCGCTTTATTCCAAGTTTTCGATCGATTTTCTTCAAACAAACCTCATAGACATGAAATTCCAAGTATTGCGCACATGCTAGTATGTTCAAATCAAATTTCCCCCAAATTTGAAATTTTCCAAAAAATTATGAAAATACCCTTTTGGCTCAAATCTTAAGGTAGCACTAACTGGAATTGTCTCTTGTCTCTTTCACAGATACCCACTATGCAGAGGGGAGGGCGAGGACGAGGTAGAGGTCGTGGTCGCATTGTAGGGGCACTTAGGGGCAGAGGTCAGGTTCCTTCAGAGCCTAGACAGGAGGTTAGGAGACCAGACATGTTCGACACACCTCAGGCCGAGTTCCTGTACGAGGCCTACTTTAGTTACTGCAATATCGAGATGGGACGTCTACTTCACTTACGCCAGCTCAGAGTCTTTAGGATTCGGCAGAGATTCGACACGTTGCAGTGGACTCATCTCTTCACCGAGGATCTGCCGGTATACCCGGAGCTAGTGAGGTTGTTCTTCAGCAACCTTACCTACACAGAGGAGGCTCGAGGCCAAGGACATCCACTTAGACTTGTCCTCGGGAGCGGGGTCTTCCGGACTCGGATTCGCTTCTCCACTCGAGCACCGGCTGAGATCTTGCGGGTTCCTTACTATCCACGGCGGTGTGTGTGGATACCTGCAGGAGCAGATCCGGACAGCCATCCGATGCCATACGAGCTTCGCGAGATATGCTCTACGCTATGGGATAGTCGTCGATGCTTCACTCCGTGGACCAGCGGACGGATGACGGATTCTCGCACGGATTATCGGTCGCATAGTCGGCCGAAACATTATGCCAAAAGCCGGACATCACCATCGGGTCACGGTGATGGAGGCCTTAGTCATCTACCGCATCTACATGGGCTTCGAGATCGATCTCTCCTACATCATTCAGCAGGTCATGCTGGACTTGGTTCTGCGGCCTAGCATGCGGAACCTTTGCTATGGGAGGCTACCGACCTTGATCTTCGGGCATTCGGGGTGAGCTTCGAGGATACACCGGTGGACACCGGTTCACGGGGTTACTCTATTGGGACTCGGACCATTCGTCGGATGAGACTACAGCGATCGGAGAGATCTCCTGGTCCAGAGGGTGAGGATGATGAGGAGTCGGAGGATGAGGATCGGGGGTCGAGAGGATGGAGGAGAGGATATCGGTCCCGATAGTGATGATCACGCCGGAGATGATGCGGATATGCACGAGGCTGAGCCGGTGCATCACGAGTTTCCTTCATCACACTTCGAGGCGGTGGCCCTTCACATGCAGTTCCGGAGACTTCGGATCTTGGGGCACAGATGAGATCGATGACTTCCATGCTAGAGAGGATGGAGGTCGGACAGAGCAGATGTATGAGAGGATGGAGTCACGACAGGATAGGATAGAGCATCGGGTGACTCGGCTAGCGGAGGAGTTCGAGCATACGAGAGATCGAGAAGATCACTTAGATAGACTGTACCCTAGGATTTTCATTTATGCATTTCAGATGTAATCGTTGTAAAAAATTTTGAAATTAATGAAGTTCATTTTGTTTCACTTAATTATTGTATATTATGCACCTTTCTTTTCTTTGCATTAGTGACATTTGTTTAAGTATAATTATGGTATGTTATTCAGAAATGTTCTGTTATGCTTCATAGGTTAAGTTTCTAATCCAAGTGTTATATTATTCACTTCTAAGAGTAGAAGAGTCATTTCAGATCCATGACTCAGGAATGTTCAGTTATTGTCTTTTGTGGTTAGGATTTCCTCGAATCCTTGGGTTCTGATACCAATCTGTCACATCCTCCAAGCTGGTACCCTATCTGGCATACCCGAGAGTGTGATCCACAGCCGAAGATCAGGTATCGAGTAATCAACCTCCCACATAAACAATAACATAATCATGAACAATCATAATAAAAGTGCGGAAGATAAACCATAGATCCAATAAGGAAAGAATGAATCATAAATAAATCAGAGTACTAGATATAATCAGAGTGTCAAAAACAGATATGTAAAGTGAGGCAAAATCCCACTCCACAACCAGCGGAAAAGTAGCTCTAAAAGAGAATAAACTAGACAAAATCTAATCCCAGTAGCAAGTACAATGGGTAACTAAATTGTTCTCCACTTTATAGACAACATCGTTATAAGTCTCATAAACAGCACAAGGACGCTTCCACTCAATGGTCGGACTAAGCATCGTACGGAGCATAACCACTCGCGGGATCTTCAGTGTAATTGTTGTAACCGCAATCACCTTCCTGGAGATATGCCTCTTCGCCTTGCGCTTCTTCATAGGGACCGTCATAATATTCAGTGCCTGCAAAATAGTCTGACAAACATTGTACAATAAAGGAATGAGTTTCAAAGAAACTCAGTAAGGCAGTTAAATCCATAATAACATAAATGGCAGGATTTCAGAACAAACATAAATGCAATATGATATGAGACAAGCAATGAATGAATGAATCTAACTCTATGTATGCTGGTCTCTATTGGCAGACATGCTTTAAGTCATAGCACCGTACTTCTTTAGGAAGGTCTCAATCACTCATCATCAGTTGGTAATGGGTCCGGCATCCCTCGGGACATTCCATGGCTGGGGGTTAAGTCACCACTCTCTCACATCACCATTGGTCTAAGTACCGGCGCATGTCAGGGTAAAACCTAGCCAAATGCAAGTCTTCTACTTAGTTACATCAAGTCAGATCCAGATACGTCCATTCCTCGTCCCTGACGATCCTTTCCGGTATCCTTCACACTAGAGTCCTCATAGTCCCTGACTACGGACTCATCAACCCTATTGGTCATCCACATATGGTAAACGGGAAGCTCTCACGTCCTCTCACGGGTTGGTTACCGGTCTTAAGCTCCCGTGAGCCCAAGTCTAACCATATGCAACCCTACCAATAAATGGCCCCCACAATGTGATTCCTGTCCTCTCACGGGTTGGTTACCGGTCTTGAGCGCCCATGAATCCCCATTGCTACCACGGGTCGTTCTGTCTCAATACCCCTCCGATTAGGGTCTGACATAACAGGACATCCTAGCCAAACACTACTAGACAATCCTAGATATGTCATCCAACAGTTTAGGAAGGTGTCCATAGGGCATCTCCGGAAACATCCCATAATATTCCCGTAGTAGTCCAAGGACAGAAGTGTCAAAAGGACACCTCTCCTTTCCAAACCATACTTAAGCATACACATGCATCAATTCATACCATCACATATATGGTAACCTCATATATGGAAAGAAATCAATAATTGCAATCACTTTGTATATAATTGGTAAGTAAATCATACATGAGTCAATTCAATATGAATAAGTAATGCTACTGTAATTAAAGTTATGCAACAATAGTATATCATTGTAAGAATTCTAATTAAGGAAACATATCAATGATATTCAAATATAGAAACTAGATTCATGCTATCTATGTAATTAAGGAAATAACCATCCTTACCTTTTATAACTCGCAAAGGAATCCTAAGAAATCAAGTAAGATCTTGGCAAACTTGAGAAGAAGGTCCTAAACAAGTGTATACAACATATTAGGAAAGATCCGTAACAGAAAAGATACCAAAACATCCAAAACAGACCAATTCTGGAGTTGCTGTACTCATTGGTCTAGTGGATTGGTCGACTAGTCCAGTCGACCAATCAGTCGACCAATGCAGACAGTAGCCTAAAAAAACAGAGTTTTAAGATACAAAATCCGAATTTGGTGGTTCAAAAGGGTACTAATCAAGGGGTAAACCACATCAGTAGTATTCTAACATAAAGGGAACCTCAAAACACTAATCAAATCAAGCCATCAAGATCCAAATTAGGAAACAAAAAGTTACCATAATTAGATCAACCATGGATCTTGAAGAATTCTAGATAGAAATCAAAGACAAGAACAATAGGAGGATGGATCATTGCTTCAGGTAAAGGTATCATGAAAAGCATACCTAGATCTTCAAGGAAATAGGCTTAAAAGCATAAATCTAAATAAGGAAACAAAACCTACCATATATGTAACTATCATGATTCATGAAGAACACATAGTATGGTAGAAGAGAACAACTAGAGATTGATAGATCATGAATCATGAAAAGAAAACACAGCAATTGACTACTAACATGATCAATATAGAAGATCCAAGGAGATCAGAATTCAAATCAGAATTTAAACAAAGACTAGATCATGGTTTGATCATGATTCCTTCAAAAGCTTGCAATGATCATGGTTAAGATCATTGTTCTAGCCATTAATCCTTAGGATGATCATGAGAGACAAGTCCAGAGATGTTTGCAACAGAGAATGCAGCATCTTCTCTCCTGTCTCAACTCAAAAAGGAAAGAAAATAAGAGATGGTGGAGAAGAAGAGAGTATAGACATACCTTTGATGCAAAAGGAAGAGTTTCGACGAAGATCCGTCAAGAAAATCACCAAGGATGCAAGAGAGATGACTTGCAGAGGTCTTTGGTTCGTTCCAAAGAGTTTGGAGGTAGCAAATACGAAGTAGACTCGAGATTGGACTTAAATAGAGCAAGAAAAACCTAATTGCCAAAGACAGCACTCATTGGTTGAGTGGATTGGTCGACTGGTTCAGTGGACCAATGCTGACAGCAATTCCAAAACAGGGAATTGAAGACCCAGATTAAATCCAATCCTAAAGGGATTTTGCACACAAGTCAAGTGACTTACCTAATAGGTAGAAATGCCTTCAAACAAAGATAGAGAACACTCCAAGTCCATCAACTAATCCGATCTTCATCAAGATTCAGTTTCCATAAATAGAACTTCATCATCAACTCTCATGGATTCAAAGCCAGACACCAAGTCCTCCACTGGGATGGCCCAAAGCTGACTTCTTACTTTACTTCGGGTCACTGGACCTACAAATAACAAGGTTTCCGGTTTAAGGTTAGGGTTGGGTTTTACAATTAGCAGGCCAACCACATTTCTCATCGGGCCAACAAGGAGCTTGAGGAGGCTTGGGAAGAAGTGACGTCTCTGCAGAAGGAGAATTCTGAGCTTGTCAAGAACCGGGGGAAGCATAAAGAGAAAAACAAGTCTCTCGGGAAAAAGCTCACAAAGGTCTCCATAAAGCTAGAGAAGGCCAAGACTTTTCGGGATGAGGAGTCGAAGAAGAATGAGGGACTGAGGAAAACAGTAGAGGAGATGAAGGCTGCTTCTCTTAGAGGTACTCCCAAGGCAATGAGGAGGAAGGTGCTGGAGGAATATTTTAGCACCCCTCAGTTCAAGGACCTGAAGTTAGTTCTCTCGATGTCTACTTTTAAGAGGGGAAGGGATCATGCCTTCAAACTTGCCTTGCAACAGACGTCCTCCCCGGACATGAAGAAGTTGCATCCAGTCCTTGACCCGAGTGTTTTCGATGAACTCCAGATTCCTCGCCCAAAGTGTCTTCCCGAGTTGCCTGAGGTGGAGATTCCTGATCATGTATACTTCATAGATCCCCCTTCTCCTGAGGGAGAAGCTGATGTTGTGCCCACTGACGAACCTCAGGCTGATGGTGGCGGAACCCCAAGTGACACCGCTGTTGACACTAACATGTCCTTTGATTAGCACATTTATGTGTGAAATCTTAGGGCATAAAGCATGCATTTTACACACTTAGAGTGGAGCTACCTTGGGTTTTATGTTGTTTTTGCAAATTTTAGGACTTTTCAATATTTAAGCAAATATTTGGAGTTTTGGGTATGAATCATGCAAATTTTATACGTCAAGAGGTCCATTCAAATTCTCAAATGCGAAAATGGGCCTGATCTGTAGCATGATAGGCTAGAGATGTGATTATGGGCCAACTCTGAAATATTTAAGAGATAAAGAAAATTTTGGTCTACGGCTAAGATTATATATTATCAGTAAAAAATACAAAGATATTATTGAGAGAGTCCAAATGGAGAAAGAGTCCTTGAATACCTTAATATCTTATTTCCTATTTGTGATTTGATTAAAGAAAGAAAAAGAGGAAAAAGAATTACATTCATATAAGGATAAAGGAAAAATCATGTTTTTGAGTGTCTCTGTTCAATTTCGATCAAGCCCTTCATCGAACGATCATCTGATGTTCGATCGAGCTGAATTTTGGAGGAGAGCTTCTTGACATCTTGATCCTCAAATCCAACGGTGGAATTGTGCATTTGATCTCTCTAAGTCTGTCCGATTGGTACGCCAAACCCTAATTGGCTGAGTCAGATAAGAACTTTGAGTTTATTCAAATTCAGCCGTGCCTCATATCCCATGTAAACTTTATAAAAGTTTCAGAGAGCATACTCCATCAAGGGGGAACGTGTTCTAGAGCTTAGGAGAAGCACATTTTCTTTTCTCTTTGGTTTATTTAGGCTTTCTTTAGTTTTCTTTGCTTGCATTTGTGAGATTTTAATTTTTAGATTGAATGTTTAGGTTTAATTTTTTTTATGTAATGCAATTCAAGTTCAAGTTTCAAGTTTCAAGTTTTTAGATTCGTTTTTCTTTGGGTCTAGCAATTGCAGATTTAGATCATTTTAGATCTAGATCTGGTTGTTAGGGTTGGTTGAGATTCGAATCGTTTGTTCAATTCGCAAGTAAGTAACCTTTTTTATTAATCTTCTCTCCTCCCTCCATTCCCGCTTCTATCTACCCCTCCATATTCTTAATTTAGGATTTACTTTCAGCATTTATTTATTGTTCTCCCTTCTCCTAGATCCTTGATCAGAGATGCCTACAGTCGTGCCTCTCTTTGGTTAAGGTTTCCATTTTACTTTCTGTTATTTACTTTCAGCATTTATTTATTATTCTCCCTTCCTCTGGATCCTTGATCAGAGATGCCTACAGTTGTGCCTCTCTTTGGTTAAGACTTCATTTTCCTTTTATTGCTTTGTTTATTGTTTTGTTATTTATTTTCTGTTATTTACTTTCTACACTTTTTTTTCTTTAATATCCGTTCCCCCGACGGTGGACTGTAAGCTACGGCAAAGGGTCCATGGTCAAAATCATTATTATTATACTCCCCTTCCCTTGATCTAGAGCTGACACTCGAATCACTTCCCTTTTCCTTTTATTTTTATTTTGTTCGCATCATTTTTTTTCCTATCTTTTATTTATGCATTGAGTGTGTTTGCTTTGTTTTTCATTTCAATTTGATTGCATTAGATGTATGGATTAGGATCATTTAGTTTAGTTAATTAGTTTTAAAAAAATTGAATCATTCCACTCTCACATTACTATTAAGAAGTTGAATTCTAAGTGGCATATCTCCCTGAGATCGACTTGTTAGCCACACGATACTGTGCGCTTGCGGTTACTTTTAATTTCACAAACATCCTCTAACACTAGCCTGCCGACTAACCAAACTACTAAGGTAGTGTCCTCCCCGAGATAGTCTTTGAAGGTATACTGAAGCATCAAAGCAGAGAAACAATGTCGATGTCAAAGAGTTCGAAGAGGCTTCAATATATCAATTACAGCATTCAAGGAATGAAGTCGATGTCAAAAAGTTCGAAGATGCTTCAGTATATCAATTATAGGATGCGTGTGGGTCCTGAGTCGTTTTGTACTTATCCTTTTGTAGTTTTTATGTCTCGAGCTATTGTAGCTAAAACACAAGTTATGGATTCAGAAAGATGTAATACCAACTGTTTTTTGTGAATGAAATTTTTTGACTTCTGGTCGAAGTATTTTGTAGCTTGTGTACTCTCTAGTATTTTCTTATCGTTGAACTTCAATTTATTCTATGATCGTTGTATAACGATGAATGGTCCTCGTGAGGTGCAAGAAAAAAGACATAATCGAGACTGTGCCCGGGACATTGAGTATGAAGTTCTCGTTAAAGGCACAAATATGTGTAACCGGGACGTTACACATGAAGTCCTCAAGAGAGGCGCAAAGATGTGTAACTGGGGCTGTACCCGAGACTTTACACGTGGAGTCCTCAAGAAAGGCGCAAAGACATGTAATCCGGATTGTGCCTAGGACATTACGTATGAACTCCTTGATAGAGGTGCAAAGATGTGTAACTGGGATGTTACATGTGAAGTTCTCAAGAGAGGCACAAAGACATGTAATCGGGACCATGCCCGGGATTTTATATGTGAAGTCCTTAAGAGAGGTGCAAAAATATGTGACCGGGATGACACCTGGGACATTGTGCGTGACTGTACATTAAGTCCTCAAGAGAGGTGCAAAGAGATGTATCAGTGAGATTACCCTGGGCCAAATGTTTATTTCTGAAAAAACTCAGTACAAACAATTGGTAGAATTTCCTCAGGTTGGTGGAGTTCCAAGATCGGTCGATCGGTTTTCCTGTCTCTGGTTCCCTTAGGCGGCATGCTCCCGGTTTTATCTCCTTGTCAATAATGTAGGGGCCTTCCCAGGTCAGGCTCAATTTTCCCTGGTTCCTTGGGTCTGAAGCCCCGGTTCTTCGCAGCACATGGTCTCCCGACCTGTATCTTCGGGTCTTCACCCGGGAGTTGTAATATTCTACCACCATTTTTTGGTACTGTTGGTTCCTGTAGTTAGCCATTTCATGAGTTTCTTGCACGAAATCTAAATTGGTTATTAGTCCTTGTTTATTTTCTCCTTTAGTATAGGTTTAGTAACTTACAAACCCGGGCATGACCTCAGCCAGAACCAAAGCTTCTGTTTCATAAGTCAGGTGGAATGGTGTTTCCCTTGTGGGGTTTCGGATGGTGGTTCGGTATGACCACAAGACACTCGGGAGCTCTTCGACCCACAAAGCCTGGTTGTCTTCCAACCTCTTTTTATCCCGTCTAACAACGTTCGATTCATAACCTCTACTTGTCCGTTACTTTGCGGGTATGCGACCGAGGAGTATCTTGAAATCCAACCCTAACCTTGACCTGGAAACCTTGTTGTTTGTAGGTCCGAAGACCTGAAGTGAAGGAAGAAGGCAACTATGGGTCATCTCAGTGGAAGACATGGTGTCTGGCCTAGAACCCATGAAAATTGATGATGGTGTTCCATACTTGGAAACTTTGTCAGAGTTGGAGAAGAAACTGCACCTTGATGAAGAAGAGCTTGGTTGAGGGACCTAAAGCCTAGTTGGACATGGTTTGAAGGCATTCCTCCATGCTAGGTGAGTCAATTTTTGAGTTAGGAGAAGCCCATTTGAATTTGAAGAGGTTTGGGCCTTGAAGTCCCTGATTAAGGCTTGCTGTCAGCCTTGGTCGATTGACTGGTCGATTGGGCCAATTGACCAACTGCCGACTGAATCTGTGTGAGATCTTCTTATTAGGGTTTTGATGCTCTATTTAATAGGACTTCGTATTTCTTAGCCTCTTTTGTTTCTAAAACCTCTAGAGAATGTGGAGAACCTCTCTCAAAGCCTCTCCTTGGTGTTGTTGAAGGACTTGCAAATTCTCAAAGTTCTTCATCTCTTGTTCATCATTAAGGTTAGAAATCTCATAATCTTTTGATTGATTTACTCTTACTATGATTTGATCTCTTTACTGTGATTATGAAGATGGTATTACATCCTTGCAAACACCTCTTATACAATCTCTACACGTGAGAATGAATCTCCATATTTGATTTTTTTGAAGAGATCATATTGTTTTGATTTCTCTAGCATGATAGATCCATTCTCATGTTAGTTCTTATCTCTGATCTACTACTAATATTCATCTAAAGTGAAACCTTGTTCTCTCTAATTGCTCCATTGATCTATGGACTTGTTTTCTATAAAAATCCTTGTTTTGATCAAATTAGAAAGTTATAATTTTGATCATGGTTGTTGTCTAAGCTATGCTAGTTGATCTTAGATTACTGTTCTAAAGTTGTCCTTGAATTTTCGGAGTGTTTTGAATTCCGGAAGATGAGTCTCGGATCAAAATTTTTATTTCTATTGCGTGCTGTTCATTTGGTCGATTGGTTGGTCGATTGGGCCAAGCTGCCAAGGCTAATAGTATGTGATTTCTTTGTCTGATTTGATCCATTTGACTTCCAATCTTCTAGGGCTTATTCCTAATGGTGTATCTATGTTTGTTTAGGGTTCATTTGCTAACCTTGGACTTATTCTCTTTGATCTCCAAAATTTCTTCGAAGCTAATTAAGGTAAGGACAGTTGTTTCCATAATAACCTAGATTGCATGAATCTTAGTTTCTAATTTGGGAATTTCATGAGTTTACTGTTGTTCTTCCATTTTCTTATTATGATATTATTGTTGTAAGTACTTTAAGTACAGTAGGTCTTATTCATGTAATTTTCTTATTCAATTGATCATGTTTATATGTTTATCTTTCTATATATTGAAATATCAGTTGTGTATGTTATGATTGAATTGGGAATGTGATTGCTTAGGTATGATTTGGGATTGGGGAATGTCCTTTTGATTCTTTTGTTCTTGGACATCAGTGGAAGTGGTATGGGACATTTCCTATGGTGCCCTTTGACTATTTTCCGGATTATTGGTTGTCATACCTAGGGCTTGTCTAGCAGTGTTTGGCTAGGATGTCCCTGTTATATTAGACCCAATTCAGAAGGGTAATGAGACCGAGTAACCCATGGCAGCAGTGTGGGTTTGTGGGCGCTCAAGACCAGTAACCAACCCGTGGAGGACATGGATCACATTGTGGGGGGCATTCATTGGTAAGGTTGCAAGTAGTAGACTTGGGCTCATTGGCGCTCAAGACCGGTATCCAACCCGTGAGAGGACATGAGAGCTTCCCGTTTATTATTTGTGGATGACCAATGGGGTTGAAGAGTCCATAGTCCGAGTTGGTTGTAGCTATAGGATACGCCAACTCTAGTGAGAAGGATATTGGAAAGGATCGCGAGAGGCGAGGAATGAAAGTATCTAACTCTAACTTGATATAACTAAGTTGAAGACTCGCATTTGGCTAGGTTTAACCTTAAAATGTGCCAATACTCAAACCAATGGTGATGTGAGAGAGCGGTGACCTAAACCCCAGCCAAGGAATGTCCGAGAGGGATGCAAGATACCGAGATGGTTGAGGGAGAGTGATTTGAGACCTACCCAGAGGAGTATGGTGCTATGACTTAAAGCATGTCTGCCAATAGAGACCAACATACATAAAGTTAGATTCATACATGCATTGTCTATTTCATATCATCTTGCATTATGTATGTTATGAAATCATGTTTTATTATGTTACTGTAAATATAACTTGCCTTGCTGAGTTCTTTTAAACTCACTCCTTTTTGCAAATATCTTTGTTAGACTATACTGCAAGTACTGACGACTATGAAGGCTAGTACTATGAAGCACAAACAGATGACGCGGGTGAAGACATATTGCGTCAGGATTAGTCGTACTCACGTGCTTGTTACGCATTATTTGGATTCTGAGACTTTTACTTTTAGAAGTTGTATTTATAAATTAAAAGAGACCTTAGTTTAATTTTGATTACTTCTTTTCTATTTCTTTCATTTTTGGGAATCAGTTGTAATCTTTCTTTTGACTTTCGATCTACTATTCCGCTGTGTTATGTGGAGTGTTTTTCCGCTACACTCTACATTGATTATTATATTGGTATCATTCTTTCCGCACTCTGATTATGATGTTTGTCTCTGAATCTTATTTTGATCTCTCTGTTAATGTAATATAACATTTATTATGTCTTGTTCATGATTGTATTATTGTAAATGTGGGAGGTTGGTTTCCTCGATACTGATCTTCGGGGCTATGGATCACACACTTGGGTATGCTAGATAGGGTACTGGTTGGGTGGATGTGACAGTATCAATGTTCAATGTGATACCTTTTACAGAACGCCTTGAACCCGAAGCCTTTGAATTGTTTTCCATTGTTGGTCACTAAGACTCGAGGTATCTCGAATCGGTAGATGATCTTTTCTTCAAAAAATTTCTCCATTTGTTTTTCTGTGATGGAGGCCAAGGGTTCTGCTTCGATCCACTTTGAAAAGTAGTCAATAGCTACGATGAGATATTCCTGACCCCTTGTGGCTTTGAGCAATTTCCCAATTAAGTCCATCCCCCACATGGCGAAAGGGGTCGGGCATAAGATCAAGGAAAGTGGCACAACTGGTCCTTTCGGGACAGTGGCGTGTTTTTGACACTACTCACATTTGCGGACGTATTCGAGGGCATCTTGCTGCATGGTTGGCCAATAGAGTCCCAACCTCAAAAAATTTTGTGCCAGTGCTTTCCCACCCATATGGGCACTGCATATTCCCTTGTGGACCTCCTCCATTGCGTACTTGGCTCAGGATGGACCGATACACTTTAGGAGGGGTTCAGAGAACGATCTTTTATACAATTGGTCATCCCCTCGCAGCTTGGTTTATGATTCTTCTAGCCTCTTTTTGATCGGTCGGGAGTTTGTTGTCATTTAGGTAAGACGTAATCGGGCTCATCCAATCGGATTCCTGCCTGACCTCCATGATCTTGATCTCTTGTATGCTTGGGGAGTCTAGTTCTTCTATGCAAATTGTTGAATCGAGCGTTTTGTACTTGGCCATAGAAAGTCTGGATAGTTCATCGGCTTCTTCATTTTCCTTTTGGAGTATTTGCTTGAAAATTACTCGATCAAATTCCGCCTAGTATTGCCCAACCTTCGCGAGGTATTTTGCCATCCGATCATTCATTGTGCTATATTCCCCTTTGATTTGGTTTACAACCAAGTGGGAATCGCTTATTATTTCCAATTCCCGTGTTCTTAGGCCACGGACAACTCGAAGGCCGGCCAGGACAGCTTCATACTCAGCTTCATTGTTGGAGGCTGTAAAGTTGAACCTTAGTGCATAGCTAATTCTAAAACCTCTCGGGCTTTTTAGGGTCAATTCTACCCCTAATGCCGAGCTATTGCTCAAACCGTCTACATGTAGCAACCAGAGTCTCTCGGTATCATTGGGTTGATCGGGATCCTTGTTTATTGTCCGAGGAATGCTATTTTCCACAATGAAGTCAGCCAGAACTTGGGCCTTGATGGCCATCCTTGGCTTGAACTCGATTTGATATTCACTGAGTTCTACTGCCCATCCAACCATTCTCCCAACCACATATGGTCTATGCAAGATTTTTTTGACCGGGAAGTTGGTCGGCACAATTATTGGGTGTGCCTAAAAATAGGGCCTCAGCTTGCGTGAAGCTACCAGCAGGGCTAGGGCTTGCTTGTCAAAATCCAAGTATCTCGTCTGTACATCGATTCTGTCACATCCTCCCAGCCGGTACCCTAACTGGCATACCCGAGAGTGTGATCTACAGCCCTAAAGATCAAGTTTAGGAACGATCATATCCATTTCGCACAATAACATAATCAAAAGCAAGAACAAATCATAATGTTCAAGTAATTTATAATAAAAGTCAAGAAAGGATCTCAGAAGGATCACTATAGAATATCAGAGTGCGGAATAACAAGATACCAAATCAAAAGACAACTGTAGAGTATAGCGGAAATATACCCTACAAACACATGCGGGAGGTAGATCGAAATAAAAGTAAAGCTCTAAGCTAATACAAGTAAAGTAAAAGATAAGTCTAGAAGAAACAAAAGAAATCTAATCCAAATCTTCAGTCAGCTCTTCTTGCTCTTCAGTCTTCATCTTCTTCACCTTGTGCTTCCTCATACGTACCATCAAAGAAATCTGAACTCTGTAGAGAAGTCTAACAACAGATTGTACAAAAAAAGGAATGAGTTTCGAAAGAAACTCAGTAAGGCCAGTTAATCCATAACAACATAAATAACATGGAAGCGAACCATAACAAGATGCAATGCAATATGAAACAGATAATGTATGAATGCATCTAAACTCTATGTATGCTGGTCTCTATGGCAGACATGCTTTAAGTCATAGCACCGTACTTCTTTGGGAAGGTCTGCTCACACCCTCAACCATTTAAGATATCTTGGGTTCCCTCAACCATTTAAGATATCTTGGGCAGCCGGTTGGTAATGGGTCCTGCATCCCTCAGGACAAACCATGGCAGGGGGTTAAGTCAACACACTCTCTCACAACCATTTGGCATAAGTACCGGCGCATGTCAAGGAAAAGCCTAGCCCAATGCAAGTCATCTACTCAGTTACATCAAGTCAGGTCCAGATACTTCCATTCCTCGCCCCGGGCGATCCTTTCCGGTATCCTTTCCACTAGAGTCACGGATATTACTCACTGGACTCATCAACCCTATTGGTTATCCACATATGGTAAACGGGAAGCTCTCATGTCCTCTCACGGATATAACTCACCGGTCTCGAGCGCCCATGAGCCCAAGTCTAGCCATATGCAACCCTCCAATAAATGGCCTCTTTCGAGTATCCACAATGTGATCCATGTCCTCTCACAGGTTGATTACCGGTCTTTAGCGCCCACGAATCCCCATTGCTATCACGGGTCGTTCGGTCTCAATACCCTTCCAAATCGGGTCTGATATAACGGGGACATCCTAGCCCAACACTGCTAGGCAGCCCTAGTATGACAACTAATGATTCGGGAAAGCGTCGATGGGCAACCCCGGAAACATCCCATACTATTTCCGATAATGTCCAAGGACAGAATTGTCAAAAGGACACCTCCCAATCCCAAACCAAACTTAATCAAACACAATCTCAGATTAGTCATGACATACACAACCAGTAGTTCATCATATAAAAGAGAATGTAAAAGCAAAATCAGATTAAGCAGTAATAAGTAATTCATATAACATGAATAATGAAAAAGATGATATAAACAAGTGCTACTGTTCTCACAGTAGGAGATCAGAATTAAAGTACAACAACAATAGGTAATCTCATAGTTTCACAAAGTAGAAACCAGAGAACAAGTAATCTATGCAGTTAAGGAAATAACTGTCCTTACCTTGATTATCGCCGAAGATAATCCAAAGATCAAAGAGAGAGACACCAAACATGGCAAATAAACCCCTAACAAGCATAGATACAACATTAGGAAAGATACCTAAAAGATCGGAGAGCAAACAAATCAAACTGAGCGAAAATTGAAGCTACTGACTTCATTGGTCGATTGATTGGTTTACTGACCCAGTCGACCAATCGAGTCAGTACGGGATAGTGAAAATTGTTTTGGCCATAACTTCTTCGTTTGAAGTCGGATTGATCCGAAATTCGAAGGGGAACTTCCTAGGATGTATTAGAATCATATGGGAAGATAAAATCCTCAAGTCATGGTAAAAATATGGGTTCTTGATTTGACCCAAGAAACTAGGGTTTCAACCTTATGGTTCCCATAAAAAGGTTATGATCACGAAAAGAGAGGGAATGATTGTTATCAAGAAAATAACAAGATATCATAGGAAATCTAATTTAGGTTATCACAAATATTACCCATGAGGTTTCCCTCACATGGGAGGTTACCAAGGGTTTCCAGAAAGATCATTCAAGGGTTAGGGTTAAGGTTTCAAGAATCTATTGGCTAGGGTTAAAATCATGATGATGATCATAGATCTCAAATAATAGAATGAGATCATGGAATAGATGGTTGCAAGGATGCATCATCTTTTTCCTGATCTCAATCAAGAACAAGAATGAAGAAAGAATAATTTAGAAATCCTAATTAGGTTAAACATGGATCATGAAGAAAATATAGTATGATCAAGGATAAAGAATTAAAGATTGATAGGTTACAATTCTAGTAAGGAAAACACATTGATTGGACGTTAACAAGATCAAACTAAGAGTTCTTGGTTTGATCCAAGAAGTTAGGGTTTCACCTTTTTTTGGCTTGCAGGAAAAGGTTGAGATCGCAGGAGGGAGGGAATTGATGATTGGCCAATTACAACAAGAAGAATTAAAGAATATTGAATTTAGATCAACCTCCACATTACCCATGAGGTTTCCCTCATATGGGGGTTACCAAAAAGGTTCTCATGATGACCACACAAAGTTAGGGTTTCAAGGGTTAGGGTTTCCAGATTAGGGTTTCAAGAATTCAACTGGCTGGGGTTGAGATCATGATGATGATCATAGATCTCAAGGAACAAGATGAGACCATGGAGTGGATGGTTGGAAGAGTGCATCATCTTCTTCCTGATCTCAGCCAAGAACATATTAAAGAAAGAAAATCAGAGATGGAGAAGAAAGAGTGAGTATACACATACCTTTGCTGCAGGAGGATGAAGATTTCTTCAAGTCTTGTGAGAGATCACCAAGGAATGCAAGGGAATTGATTAGATTAGGGTTCTAACTCGTTCCAGAGGCTTAGGAGGCAGATGAGGCGAAGAAATCCCGAGATTTGGACTTAAATAGAGCAGCCACGACCTAATTAGCAAAAACAGAACTCATTGGTCGATTGATTGGTCTACTGGTCCAATCGACCAATGAGTCGACCAATCAGGACAGTAAGGTTCAACAGGGATTCGGAGGGTCAAATTGAGTGAGGTTTTCTTCTACGAGTCAATCAAGAAGTCTAGTTTCTAGAAATACCTTCAGATCAAGCATGGGAGTTCATTAGGTCCACCAACTAGGCTCACCTTCTTCAATGCGCAAGCAGGATTTGCCAGACATAGTTCAGCAACTTCAAACAGAGATTTGGAGGGCTATATGGGGTCAAATTGAGTGGGGTTTTCTCCTACAAGTCCATCAAGAAGTCTAGTTTCGGGAAATATATTCAGATTGGGCACAGGAGTTCATTAGATATTTCAACTAATTCACCCCTCTTCGGTGCGCAAATTCAAAACTAACACTGACAATGCTCTCAAGTGAGGGGCATCATCGACAATGTCCATGGGCTTGGGTTCCGACACCAAATCATCAACCAAAAGGGTCTACAAGCAACAAGCTAAGATCAAATCAAGGTCCAACTTTAAGGTGTAACATTTAAACTAACCCTTCTTTACCCAAAACAGATAGGGTGTCCTGGCTAGGTTTGGGCTGGATTTCACAAATGAGCACATGGCTCACATAGTAGACAAGGTTTTGGGTTGCCTCTCCCTTGACTAGGACTGCACTGACTGCGGTCGGGGAGATGGCTAGGTTGAGAGTAAGATTTTCTCTAGGAGTAGGTCGAGCCAAAACGGGGGTTGTCCCGAGCGATCTCTTGAGCTCTTCGAAGGCTTGTTGGTACTCTTCAGCCCATATGCTTTCTCCCTGAGTTGATGTGGCTTTGAGTGCTTTGAAGAATGAGTTACATTTTTCCCCAGCTCGGGAAATGAATCGGTTTACCACGGCCACTCTCCCGGTTAGACATTGGATATCTTTCACTGTTCTAGGGGGCTGCATATCTATCAGGGCTTTGATTTTCTCGGGGTTCACTTAGATCCCCTTTTGGGATACCATAAAACTAAGGAATTTCTTGGATGACATCCTGAATGCACAGTTGTCCGGGTTCAATCACATTTGGTAAGTCCATAGCATGTCGAATGCTTCTTCTAAGTCTGCCAAGTATTTTGCCTAGGCCAAGCTTTTCACGAGCATGTCATCAACGTATACCTCCATATTCCTCCTGATCTACTCTTTGAAAATTTTGTTTATGGATCTTTGATAGGTTGCGTTGGCGTTCTTCAACCCGAACGGCATCACCTGGTAGAAGTAGCTTTCCCGATAGTTCATAAACGAGGTGTGTTTTTCATCATCCCGGTTCATGAGAATTTGGTTATACCCGGAGTATGCATCCATGAAACTGAGAACCTTGTGCCCGGCCGTTGCGTCGATGAGTAGATCTATTATCGGTAGTGGGTAGTAGTCTTTCAGGCGGGCCTCGGTCTATGTAATCGACACACATCCTCCACTTCCCGTTTACCTTTTTGACCATTACTATGTTTGCTAGCCAGGTCAAGACTCGATCAGATCAATGAAGCCTGATCGCTCTAGTTTATCTGTTTCAACCCTGATTGGCTCGTGTTTTTCTATTGAAAAGTTTTGCCTTCTCTAGATGACCGGGGTTGCATCTTTTTGAATCCACAGTTTGTGTTCAGCCACCCTCTTGTCAATCTCGAGCATGTCATTCGCCTATCATGCAAAGACGTCTACATTGTCCCACCATAATTCGGTCAACTCCTTCTTGAAGGTCTCAGGCTGTTTGACCCAATCATTGCCCCGTGTTTTGGGTTGTCCTGGTGTAGTTGGATCCTTTCTAACTTCTCCACCAATTCAGCTCTTTGCATATTGTCCTCATCCCAATCGTCTCGGACCTCAATGGTTAGGACGGTTCCCAACCTTTCGGACATGTGCTTCTGTTTTAGGTAATTGACATAACATTGTCAGGATGTGGACTGGTCGGACTTGCACTCCCCTACCCCGACTTCGGCAAGAATTTGAGTTTCATATGTTTGGGTGAGATATTGCTTCTAACGCGTTGAGCGTTGGGCGCCTGAGTATTACGTTGTATGCTAACAAGTCCCTCACCACCATGAAATTGACTCGAACTCAAGGTGACGTCCCTATCTTCAGGTCAAGTTGGATCGTACCTTTTGTAATGGCCAAAGATCCTGCGAATGGTTGTGCAAGGAGTTAGCATATTGTCATCCAGTTTTAACCTTCTGAAGGCCTCATATGATACTAGGTCGAAGCTAGAGTGTCATGACCCGCTTTTCATTTCCATAGACAGCACCAAAGACTGTTGTGTCTCAGATCTGATCCTGGTCCCAACTTAGTCGAACTGACTCCTGGTCATCTTCCTGAGTATGAAGATGGTGATACCTACAAAAGAGGTTAGACGCGAGCTAGCTAGGATGCCGGGTAGCCGCCTCCAATGGCTAAGTTAGTTGGTGATCAGATTAAGGTCATGTGGGTGTGCTGCATAGGAATTCACTAAGGAAGTGTTCGTGTCTTACCAAAGGAGTGAGTCTTCATTAAGTAATGCATGAGTTACCTTGTTTGGAACTGACACGGTTCTAATAACCGTCCTGCCTGACTTGCCTCTGGGGTGGACCTTCTATTTGTGTCGTTGTTGCCTTTTTGCCTTAGAGTGGATGGAGCCTTCCATATGAGTTATACATGATCGATCTATGTCCCAACCATATAGCCAGTCTTATACCCGAATGGGGTTATAACGAGGTCGGGTACATTCTTCTTGTATCATATATATGGGGTTATAACGAGGTCGGGTACATTCTTCTTGTATCATATATATATAGCTAAAAAACCCTAAATATATTAGGAAAATAAAACAATTCAAATTAGAAACCCAAATCTCCCAAACCCACTAAACAATGGAATTTGGCAATCAGAATGACACCTACTAGATGAAACCCAGTAGGGATTTTGTAGAGCTTTCTGAACTGTTTATTTTGATATGATGTGGGTCATGTAACTCCTCTCGAATCAAAAGTTACGGCCACTTGAAGATTTACTGTAAAACTAGGCATGTGCCAATCAAGAACACTAATTTAAGTGATGTTTTAGACGAAACTAGCAATCCAACAGTCTCAGTGTGTTTATTAACATTAAATTAGGCTAGACACCAAATTTGGACCCCAATGACCTAAAATACCCCTAGAAATGCGGGGGCCAAAATTTCAGCGAAATTAGCCAGTTTGCCAATTTCGCCAAGGGGCAAACCGGCAAATTTCGCCAAAAATTCGCACCTTGCTTGAGGTAACCCCTGTACAATACCAAACCAAAAGAGGAGCTAGACAAAACGGCCAAGTTCTTTCCACAATATTAGGTAAAAGCTCAGTTAGAAATTGACTACCAGATCATACTTATTGCAAACTGATTCCTTTAGTCTCTGCCACTCTCATCCCATGTAGGATCCCATCAAGGACAACTTCCAGCTTTGTCTCAAAATTTGAAGCATCCACCTGCCTATGTTCACATGAGCCATTATGGACTAAAAAAAGAGCCCCATCTCCATTGGTTCACTGAGTAGGATCTGCCACCTGTAACCACCGAAGTAGACATCCGAATAAGATGCCAGTCCAAAGAATAGAGAACCCACCCCTACCTATAGGAGTAACCGTAGGAGAGAGAGAATTTGTACCAATGCAACAGAGAAGACATAATTGCAGTTCTTCAACCCAGAAAAGAATAGTTTGCTAAACCTTACCTGGGTCAAAAGACTATTTGTTACATAAACATTGCTAGCTTCCAGATATAGTAAAAAGACAGCCAACATAGAAAATAACCAATGCAAGATAGGTTTGTCCCATTTAAGTTTGATGCACCAATTCACAAACAAATCCAGCAAAGGTTGAGCCTTCAGAAATTCAGATCTGAGGTCAAGAGGACCCGCAAACAAAATATGTTTAGCATAACACAACCAAAGAAAAGATGCCAAAGAGATTTTGTTCCATTGCCACAATGACTACAATTATCATCCACCTTAGCAGACTTACCAATTTTACCTTTGACAGCTAAACCATCATTCAAAGCATGCCAAAAGAAAATTTTACATTTAAGATGAAGATTCAACATAGAAAAGAATATTCACCATCTAAAATACTTAACTCTTGGATAATAAGAATGAGTAGAAAAATGAAGAGCAGCCATCTTGGTACAAAACTGAAGCATGTTAAGATCTATAAATTAACCCATGAAAATGCACTAATCGAGTTCTCGAGAAGGGAGAAGTCATTTGTTACATTAAGAAAAGAAAAATCAGATTGCTACGTAGAGCTTCGCAAGTGCAAAACTTCCAAGTGATGATAATCCTTTCACAATCGTTCCACACATCACGATAAGTTCCCAGACATTCATAGTCTCCAAAATCAAACACTAGGAAATGGAAGAAATAGAAAGGAAGAACCCTGAAGGGATCAATCAACAGTTTTCTATTCTTTACCTGTTAATTGTATGAAGACCATGAACTTTTTTGTGTCTAGGTTGGGAAGGCTGGGTGTTAATAGGATTGACCAGGCTTCAAATACCTGAAACTGGAAACCAATTTGCAATAATTTTAATTACCAGTAATCCCCACATGAACAATGGCCTCCCTTGAAGTGATGGAAACGGTTTGAATCCCGTACAACAATATCTCTTCCCTCAATCACTGAAATCAACTTAATAACAGTGTGACAGTCACCACATACCCTTAGGTTCTTAACAATTTGAAGAGGAACACCTGGAGAGGTGATGATTAATCCAAGTGCAATGGCCAGTCTTTCACTATGTTGAGACAGAATGGCTTCTTTATGCTCCTCCTCTACATCATGAAGCACAAAATTTGTATCTGGGCGGTATCCAGCATCCTTTAATCGTGTATTCAGTTCTTCAAGTTTTGCATTTATGCAACTTGACAAGGGATGTGATTGATCACATGCCATGAATGAGTGTATCTGGTTCTTTATTTCAATCCAGCTGTACCCTGCCTCTTTCTTCACTTTTCTTTCATCCATTAGCTTCCTCACCTTTGCTCTGTCCTCCCATTTTCCAGCTGCTGCATACATATTTGATAACAACACATAGGCAGCTGAATCTTGTGGCTCAAGAGACATGAGGTTTTCTGCTGCGAGCTTCCCCAACTCTAGATTACAGTAAACCCTACAAGCTCCCAATAATGTCCGCCAAACAGTTGCACCTGCTGGAAATGGCATTTCTCTTATGAGGTCCATGGCTTCTTTTAGCTTACCTGCTCGACTATAGAGATCAACCATGCAGGCATAGTGTTCCATTGTTGGATTGATAGGGTTATCTTTGATCATTGAATCAAAGTATTTTTTACCTTCATCCACAAGACCTGCATGAGTACAGGCCAAGATAACACCAATTAATGTTATGCCATCCAGTTCTAAGCCTTGGCTCTCCATTTCCTCAAAAATTTGAAGGGCCTTATTACCACAACCATGCTGTGCATAGCCTGAGATCATTGAATTCCATGCAACTAAATCTCTCTTTTCCTGATTCTTAAAAACTTCATAAGCACTCTCTATATTCCCTCTCTTTGCATACATGGTAACTAGAGCACTGCTTACACATATGGAATTTTCCAAACCAAACTTGATTAAACTCCCATGAAGTTGTCTCCCCTGCTCTACTGCAGCTGTAGGACGTGCACAAGCATTAACAACACTAGAGAAAGTGAACTCATTTGGCCGAACACCCTCTTTGCACATCTCACAGAAAAGGTTAATGGCTCCTTCAGAATCCCCAACCTGAGCGTATCCTGCGAGCATAGCTGACCAAGCTACGATGTCTTTCTCATTGATTTGTCCGAAAATAATTGCAGCTTCTTGGATATTTCCAATCTTAACATGGGCATCCAGTAGAGCAGTACCAACTGATGGCGAGTTCTCATAATTAGTTTTGATAATTTGAGTGTGGATTTGAAAGGGTGAAATAGTGGGTGAGGCTGTAAGGATGGTTGAGTAGGTGAAGTGGTTTGGCTTGACACCCTCTCTGATCATCTCACAAAATAGATCAGCAGCTTGATCTATTCCACCATTTTGCAAGTACCCAGAAATGATAGCTGTCCAGGAGACCACATTCTGTAAGCCATCCATCATTGAGAACAAAATAGAAGCATCATCCATTTCACCACACTTGGCATATGCTACCATAACTCCCGTTCCAATGTTGTTATCAGAATCCAACCCATTCTTCAGAACCTGGCAATGCACCTGTTTTGTAAAAGGCAGCTCCGTAAGGTTAGAGCATAATTTAGTAATTGATGCAAAAATCGATTGGGTCAACTTAACACCCACAAGTCTCATCTGGTAGAAGAGCTGGAGTGCTTCAGTATCAAAACCATTCAATACAAATCCAGCAACCATGGAGTTCCATGAAACTGCATCCTTGTTTTCCATGCCTGCAAACACCGCTGTAGCATCTCTGATTAGTCCAGACTTCAAGTACATATTAATCAGTGAGTTGCAAACATATGTGGCGGACTCAAAACCAAGTTTTATAACCAGCCCATGCACTCGAATTCCGTCCTCCATAGAGTGAGTGGCAGAAGCAGCAGCAAGAACACTCGCAAAGGTGAAAGGGTTAGGTTTAACTCCCTCAAGTTGCATCTGACAAAAGAGTTCGAGAACACGGTCAGCCATCCCGTTGACTGTATAACCTGAAAGCAATGAAGTCCACGACAACACATTTCTCTCTGGCATCCTATCAAAGACTTTCTTTCCGTCCTCAACTCTATTGATTTTCATGTACATGTCAACAAGAGAAGTGCCAACGCTAACATCAGCTAGGAAACCGGATTTGATGCAGTGGGAATGTATCTGTTTGCCAAGCACTTGATCAAGTAAGCAGCTGCAGACCTTAAGAACAGAGGAAAGAGTAGAGGCATCAACAGGAACTCCTGATTGGCGTATCTCCAAGAAGACATTCAGGGCTTCACGATTGAGATTATTACGGGTGTAGTGGAATAGCAAGTTATTCCATTCAGACAGGTCTCTCTGCGGAATTTTGTCGAACATTGGGAGTACTTGAATCTCTGAATCCCAGGCGAACGCTGAAGATCCGTAGAATAATGGGTAAGAGTGTAATGAAATTGGGAGTTGCGGGAGGGTTTTCAGAATTTGCCTGATTTGGGTTTCTTTCATTTTGAGAAGTTGTCTTAGAATCATGTCGAGTCTTCCTTCTAACGTTTTGTGGTGGTAAATGGTGAGGGCTTAAAGAATGATAGGGAACTTGTAGAGTGCAAAGAGGTGCCTGGAGGAAAAGGAGGCCCATTGTCATTTGTGAAGGGGCGGCCTAGAATTATTTTTGTACATGAGGAATGCTGAATGCTTGCCCAATTGAGGAAACGACCTATCTTCCCATGTTGACATATTCACTTCACTTCACTATGAATCTCTTCGTTGAAAAAATCTGAATCAGGAATCTCGGATGCAAGTCCCAACCAAGGTTAGAAAATTCGGTGTCAGTAACCATCGAAACCCTTAAATGTCGGCTATATTTCGCGGACAAATATTGCCGACATTTAAAAGGGTTAAATACTTAAATTTAAATTCATGAGGGTCCCAGCCTCCCAGCAACACGCACGATTCCAGATTTTTCTCTCCAGTACGCAACACCAAAAGGCTAATAGCCTAATACATGTCACTCAGAACTCTTACATCCGCGAATCTCGGATGCAAGTCCCAACCAAGGTTAGAAAATTCGGTTAAATTTCGGTGTCGGTAACCTTCAAAACCCTTAAATGTCAGTGATATTTCGCTGACATTTAAAAGAATTAAATACTTAAATTTAAAATCATGCGGGTCCCAGCCTCCTAGCAACACGCATGATTCCAGGTTTTTCTCTCCAACATGCAACACCAAAAGGCTGATAGCCTGATACATGTCACTCAAAACTCTTACATCCACCTCTCTCTCTCTCGCTCTCTCTCTCACGCCCTTACTTTGCAACCTCTCATTCATGAACGGAGATCCCTTACTTTGCAATTTCTGCAATCATCATTCATGAACGGAGATGAAGTTTAGCCCACCGAAATTCATGAACAGAGATGAAGCTTAGCCCCTGAAGAAGAGAGAGTCGTCTTTCATGTAGAGACTTAAAAGGAAATTTTTGCAGAGACAAGAGTATATATATATATATATATATATATATATATATATATATAAGAGAGAGAGAGAGAGAGAGAGAGAGAGAGAGAGAGAGAGAGAAGGGTTCTTTGTTCCTTGTTTGCTAGAGATGACTTTTTGCAGAGAGAGAGGAAAATAGAGAAATAGTGGTAGGTTGTAGCGGTGACAGACGTCACTCATGACTCGTCTCTGAGCGTGGTTCGAAGTGCTTTCCTCTCTTTTCTGACAATTCCCATTCTTAATCCTCTGATCTAGGTTTCACAAAAGAGGCAACAACAAAGATGGAGGCGGTAGCAGAAGGCAGAACAAGTGAAAAAACTCGCTGGAAAATGCAGAGTAATGGTGATTCTTGCCGACATTTCACCGATTCGGCGAAATTAACCGATATGTCGACGAATTTTCGGGTGGTTTTTGGTAAATTCCCTAATAAAGGTTGTTTGGGGGGGGGTTTTGGGGGAAAAAAAAAAAAAAAATAAAAATATTTTTTTGTTGTTGGTGGTGAAAAAAAAAAAAAAATTATTTTTGGTTTTGTTTTTTTGTGTTTTTGAAGTCGGGTTTTATTTAATGTTGACTTTGAAGTTTGACCGTGATTTCAGTTTTTCTATCTTTGAAAATCTTAGGAAGATGTCTTTGTGGGCCATCTCAGTTGAAGATATGGTGTTTGACCCAAAACCCATGGATATTGATGATGGTGTTTCCTTATGGAAACCTTACTTGATTTGGTGTTGAACTATTTATTTGTGAAGAAGAACTTGATTGATGGACCTAAAGCTTAGTTGGACATAGTTTGAAGACTTCCCTCCATACTAGGTAAGTAGTACGATGTATTGAAAGAAGCCCATCCAAAAATATTGAAGTTTAGCCCATTAAATCCCTATTTTTGAATAAGCTGTCCAGGCAGTGGCATTTTGGTAAATATCTGTTTTGAAGGTTTTCAAAAGCTTTATTTCTTTTAATTTCGTGGTAAAATATTCCCACCATGTTTCTAAACCTCTTGATAGTGTGGGATCGACCTTTGAACTTCCTCTTTGGCAACCAATCAACCACCGGGGTCAATTTGGTCAGTTTGGTGAAACCCTAGTAACTCTTGAACTCTTTGTGCTATTTAAAAGGGGGAACTCCATGTGTTTCACTCTCAATCTGTTTCTAAGCCTTGGGAGAACGTGGGAAGATCCCTATAACCTCTCCTTCGAAGCCAAGAAAGATCCTCAAGCATCTCTTCAGATTTCTTCATCAGTTTCTCTTCTAAAATGTTGGTATTCAATTCGCTTCTTCTTTAATTCATTCTTTCTTCTCTACTTCTGATTTTCTGATCATGAGAAGGGTGTTACACTACTGTAATGACCTCTTCTTTAATTCTTTTAACCCTAGAGTGAATCCCCCAATTCACTCTATGATCTTGAAGCCATATGGCGATGATCCTTGAATTTGATCCCACCAAAGCTCTTAATGATACTTTCCCTAATTTCCTACCTATCTTTATTATTGTGGGGAAGGTCTCATATTATTACCATGACCTTCCCTTGTGTCCTCATGATTGAGGAGTTGATCCTTGTTTTTCTTTGGAACAATTGACAACCCTTTTATTTTCTATTAATTCATTGGACCCTCCCCAAAACCTTTCTTGATTGTAAATTCCTTGCCCTAAGGGTGAATCTTTATTCTCCTTAGTCTTTTCGTGGGATACACGGATTCTTGTTAGTAAATCCCTAATTGTATGATTTGAATTTGTTTCCCTTCACTTTAATTGAGAACCTTATTTTTCTCTCATTAGTAGACCCTTCCTAATTCCATTCTTTATTTTGAAATACTAATGAGATGTTCCTTTATCTATCTTGGGTTGTTTTTATGAGAATTAATTATGGGTAACTCTCATGGGAGGTAACCAACTCTCATGAGAGGTAACCATATATGAAACCCTATTGTTCTTTTATTTGTTGGAAACTTCCCAACACTTTTTCAGATTGTGCATTCTTTGTTTCTCTTTCCCTTGGGTGATATTTGTGTTTACCTAAACTTGATCACTATATTTTCTTCATGATCCATGTTTAACCTAATTAGGATTTCTAATTATTCTTTCTTCGTTCTTGTTCTTTTTGAGATCAGGAAGAAGATGATGCATTCTTGCAACCATCTATTCCATGATCTCATTCTATTCTTTGAGATCTATGATCATCATCATGATCTTAACCCTAGCTAATAGATTCTTGAAACCTTAACCCTAACCCTTGAATGATCTTTCTGGAAACCTCTTGTAACCTTCCATGTGCGGGAAACCTCATGGGTAATGTTTCGTTAACATAAACTAGATTTCCTATGATTTCTCGTTATTTTCTTGATAACAATCATTCCCTCTCTTTCCGTGATCATAACCTTTTCATGAGCCATATGTTATGATGAAACCCTAACCTCTTTGTTACAAACCTATTATGATTGATTTTTCGGACTATGATCTCCCCCATGTCTTCATTTGGGTTAGGTTGTACTTGGTCTTCAACCCCATGAGCAAAGCACCCTTGTACAGCAATATACTTGGGGGCGGTTACTAGTGGCGGTTGATTAAACCAAGCGACCGCCTTAAGCGACCGCCCGGTTCTGCTTGCGGGAAAATGCCCTCTTTTGCCCCCTGTTCGTTATAAATAGCATCCCTCGCCCTATTAACGCATTATTATGTTCGGGATTGCTATTTTGGGCGATTAGGCGGCAGTGGAATCGTGCAGGATTCAGGTCTGAAGTGCTGTTAATGATATGAAACCTTTTCTCTTCTATTCTTGGTGATTCTTATTAAGGTAATGAATCTCCATCTTCTATTCTCTTCTTTTTAACCTCTGATTGATATGAACCCATCCCCATTTTGTTAGTGGTTACCCAATTGATTTGTTGTATCTCCCTTTTCAATGTTCTTGATGAGATCCTCGTCTTAAACGAATCCCCGCATTTGTTTAATGGATGGATCCCATCAAGGGGAATGATTTGGGTAATAAATCTTTGTTAATTCTAGGGTTTCTTGTTACCCCCTTGTTCTAGACTTATTAAGCTTGAATTTCGGACTAAGATCATCCCAAAACGGATTGAAATCGGATGATAAAAAGTCTGATTTTCGGAGTTGGAAACTGTCTAAAACAGGGGCGGTCGCTTGTGGAGGTCGCTTAACTTAAGCAACCGCCACAAGCAACCGGCTGGTTTCCAGTAACTGTGTAGGTTTGATTTTTGAATTGTTTTGACTCTTGACTCTTATACATTCTTGTAACCCTATGCCTAGGTGTTCTCTGTTTCAAATAAAAGTCTTATAATAGGTTTTGGATTGCAAGTTAGAGGACTTCTACTAAATTACAGGTAAGGACATGCATTCTTATTTATATGCAATTACATATACATGATGATTCTGTTGTTCTATTTACTATTCTTTGATCATGTAACTTGCTGTAATTGTATAAAGTATGTGAATCTTATTGTATACTTGCTGTTAGTGGTGTTCTTTGATGTACTTCATCTTTCATGATATTGCACAACTGTTCATGGTATGATAAAGAGTGATTGTAGTGTAGTTGTGATGGAAGGGGTATTCCATTGGGATATCTTGGCTTGGGATATCAGAAGGCTGTGGAATGGGACACATGCCCGCCGATGTCTCCAAAGACTATCATGATTACTTGATGACATACTTAGGGAGTCTAGAATTGCATGGCTAGGTACCCCACATGCTATTACCCTTTCGGCAGGGGAATTGAAGCCGGGTGACCCGTGACAATGGTGACGTGACTATGTTTCATCCAACAGCGGTAACCAGTCCGTGCGGAGACTCAGTGGTCCACTATTGGTCATGTAATGGTAGGGTTGCATATGTTAGGGTTGGGCTCATGGACGTCCAAGGAGCGGACCGGGTGTCGCGAGGAGTCATGAGAGCATCCGCCCCAATAATATGTGGATGACCATAGGGTTAAGGAGTGGAGTCCAACAGAGGTAGCCAGTCCGTGAGGATTCACACTCCTAGGTTGCGAAGGATACTGAACCGAGTTGGTTGGTGCCATAGGGGAAGTATCTGGACTTCATATAGTATGTTACCATTATGACCTTGCATTGGATTAGAAACCCCGACATGCGCCAGCACTCATTGCCAATGGTCGTGGTGAGAGAGTGTTGACTTAACCCCCAGCCACGGTTTTGAGAGCCAGGTGTGGACTTACCCCTTTGCCCAGGATCCCTACAGAGGTAACCAGTCCTTGCCGGATCAGAGTGATGAGACTTACCCAAAGGAGGGCTGGTGTATATCTTAAAGCATGTCAGCCATTAGAGACTTGCATAGTTAGATCTTAGTAGCATTCATATTTCTACATATCATCCATATCATTTCATATGTGCATTCGTGGATTGTATTGACATATATATGAGAATTGCTTGTTCCTTACTGAGTTCGTTGGAACTCATTCCTTTCATTGTATGTATTATATAAACTGTACAGATGGTTGCACAACGTCGGAAGTTGGAGATGATTCGTATGAAAGAGCCTTCTCGTTTGAAGCTGATGTGGCACAGACAGTGATACATGGACTTGCAGAGCATGAAGCCTCCTGAAGATGAAGATTATCTAGTTATTTATTTTGCTTCCGCTGAACTCGATATTACAATTGATTCTTGATTCTTTCCTTTGATTATTTCTTGGATATTTATCGGAGTATTTGGACTCCTGTAACCTGTTTATTAATTATTGCGCTATTCTTGCTCTTGATTACAGGTATTTGTATTTATTATTATTGATAGACTAAAACCATGGATCCTGTGACGGATCGCACCCACGGGTCGTCGGGCGGGTAACCGGGCCTGGCGGGCGGGGTGTGACATCGGCTACATATTGTTCCTTGGTCCCAACAGGACTTGACAGGTTTGGGCTGTTTGTCTATAGACTACTACAATTGTTTCCATTGTTGAATCTTCTTCCCCTCCTTTTATCTATTTATTTATTTATTTTTATTTTACTTTTTTAGAGAAAATTACACCGCACCCATTTTATTTGGGGTGAAACCAACGAACAACATTTCACCGAAATTCCACCGTTTCTGTGAGTATCGAACCGAAAAGGTGGGCAAATCTCAAAATTGTTAGACACCACCGATTCTTCCGCGAGATAATCGACGATATCTCACTATTTATCGCCGAATCGATTTTTCTCAAGATATCGCTGAAAATGGCAATATTTTCGGTGATATATTTCGAATATTCGCCAAAATTCTTGCGAATTATCATTTGATTTTTTGTGATTTTCTCTCTTCTTGAAATGATGCAAAGAAAAACTCTAATTTTGATAAGTAGGTTACTTAACTTGATGGGTAAGTCTTATGTATTTAAAAATAAACATGGCTGTTGTACAAGATTTGTTTACAATATTCAAATTTGAATTCAAAATTAAAAAACTTGAATTCAAATTAAAAAACTTGAATTCAAAACTTGAATTCAAAAATCAAATTCAAACCATAATAGATCCGTTATGGTCTTTCATCCCCCCTCAAACTCTACATTGGCAGGTGCAAGAGTTTGTCTCTATGCTTGAAGAAAGCTTGTGATGTTAAGCCCTTGAACACATCTACAATTTGATCATTAGACCGAACAAAGTGCACTTTTATGGTGTTGTTCTGAACCAAGTCTCAGACAAAATGATAGTCCACTTCTATATGTTTTGTGCGAGCATGTAGCACTGGATTTGCAGCCATTTGTGTTGCAGACACATTATCACAATAAATGTCCATTCCTCTTGGAAGTTGTACTTGCAAATCACATAGAACATAAGAAAGCCATAGTAACTCAGATGCTGTGACAACAAGGGATTTGTACTCAGCTTCCGTACTTGATCTAGCTACTGTAGGTTGTTTCTTGGAAGACCATGATAACAAATTATCCCCAAGAAAAGTGCAAAACCCACTAGTTGATCGGCGTGTGTCTGGACATCCTACCCAATCTGCATCAGTGTAAGTAGCTATGAAAGAAAGTTTGGTTGGTTTCAAGAGAACACCAGCACCAATAGTGTGCTTGACATAACGTAAAATACGTTTTGTTGCTTATAAATGATCTTCTGTGGGAGATTGCATTAACTGACACACTTGATTGACTGCATATGAGATATCTGGTCTAGTGATCGTCAGATATTGTAAGGCTTCTACTAATTGTCTGTATGGTGTTGGATCAGGTAGGGGATAACCTGTTGTTGATGATAACTTTGTTCCAACTACAATTGGGGTTGTGCATGGCTTTGAAGTCTCCATTCTTGTAGACTTTAATAAATCAATGGAGTATTTACTTTGAGTGAGTAAAAGACCATCTGCCAACACAGATCTGTTCTAGTGGTTGAAACCAACACCTCTTAGTGAAGAGGTCGTGGGTTCGAATCTCGCTGAGGCATATCAATATCCCTATTCACCAGCTTAATTTAATCCCCTTTATACCAAAAAAAAAAAGACCATCTGAACTTCGATTAGCCTCAATTCCCAAGAAGTAATGCAAGTGTCCCAAATTTGTTATTGCAAATTCTTTGCTCAAGCTTTGAATAACCTCTTGAATTGCAGCTTCATTGGCTCCTATAAATATTATATCATTTACATATAACAACAATACTATCAGTGTACCTTGGGTTTTGCGTGTAAACATGAAAGAATCTGCCATGTTTTGCTTGAAACCTTCTCCTTGTAGGTATGTTTTGAATATGTGAAACTACTAAGCTCGTGGAGCTTGCTTGAGACCATAAATTGCTTTTCGTAGATGACAAACATGTGTTGGTTTAGATGTGGAAACAAACCCCTGTGGTTGTTCCATGTAAACATCTTCTGCTAAGTTGCCATTCAAGAAGGCATTTTTCACATCAAGTTGATGTATTGGCCATGACTTTGAGAGTGCAACGGTTAATATTGTCTGAATGGTGGCTGGCTTTACAACTCTAAATGTTTCATGAAAGTCCACTCCTGCCTGCTGGTTGAACCCCTTGGCAACTAATCGTGCCTTGTATCTCTCAATGAAACCATCACTTTTTGTCTTGATCCTGTACACCCACTTACAGCCTACAATATTCATACCCTTGTAATAAGGCACCAAGTTCCAAGTCTGATTGTCTATCAAGGCTTTGTATTCTTTTTGCATTGCATCAATCCACTTTGGGTCTTTTGAGGCTGATTTGTAGGTTTTAGGTTCAGTTGGGATGTTGGAGATGGTGGTAAGAAAGGTTTGAGGTATTGGGTGTCTAATAGTGAGTAAAGAGAGAGGGGTTTTTGATTTGGCAAAATTGGTTTTACTCCTAGTAATCATAGGATGAGATGGTTGGGGCTGTGGTTGGTCTATTGTTGGTGGGGATTGATTAACATCTTGGGTTGGATTTGCCATTGATATGGCTGGTGATGATGTTGTAGGGGTTGTTTGTGATGGTTGGTTGTTTGAAATAGGTGAAGAAGAATGAGAAGTGAGTGGAGGCACATTTGATGGGGTATGTGGGATGAAAACAGGTAGATAAATAAGTTCGACTAGTGGTTTGTTTGATGATTGGTGTGATGGGGGATTTGAAAAGGGAAATTCCTTTTCTTTAAAAATAACATGTCTGGATAAATATACATTGCCAGTGTCCTTATCTAAGCATCTATAACCCTTGTGAAAGACCATAATGGATCTGTTATGGTTTGAATTTGATTTTTGAATTTGTTTTCAAAGTTGAAGAGCCTATATGAGTTATAGGGACTGTCTAACCATCACCAACTGAAACCTGGTCTTCTCCTTTGTAAGTAGCAGATCGTTGTAGCATGGCTGGATCAAATGACATGGTTGGTAGCACCTGAATCCGATATCCACTGTGCATCATTTTGTGGTGTAATGTGTTGGGTATTTTGGGTACCATGTAAGCCAGCAATAAGGAATATGAGGTGGTAGATCAGGATTATTTTAGCTCTGGGCATAACGGAAATAGCATCTATTGGCCGAATGGCCTTGCTTAGCACATATTTGACATTTGAAGGAATTAGTAGTAAAGGTGTTTTGGTTTGGTCGGTTATAGGAATTTTGAGATCTTGGAGGGCCATTTGATGAATTTCGGAAGTCAGATCTAGGTGGGTTTCGGTTGTTGGGTGGATAAGAATTAATACTATTATTGGGCCGATTAAATTTAGGCTGATCTGTAACAAGTAATGCAGTAGAGGAATGTGAATTAGTTAAAATTGATTGAGTGTTCCCATAGCCACGGCATAACCGTTGCTCATGAGTAAGTAGTTTGGCTCTTAGGTCGGTAAAGGTAACGGGTGGGGTAATATTTTCCATAGTGATGATGAAAGTGAGATAATCCGAATCAATACCATTTAATGTATATGCTACCAAGTCAGAGTCATTCACCTTGTCATTGATTGCTGCTAAGGAATCAGCGATGGACTTAATTTTGTGAAGATAGTCCGTAATTGTGCTCGTTCCTTTATTGATCATCTGCAATTCACTGTGAAGATAAGTCCTTCAAGCAGTGGACTGTTGTTGGAAAAGTTGTGCAAGAGAATCCCATACATCTTTCGTTGTTTTAAGGCCAATAATATGAGAATAAAGAGACGGTATGAGGGTGGCATTGATTAATACTCGAACAAAATGATCATTTTTTTCCAGGTTTGAAATGCTGGATTCGGCGTTTGAGTTCCTCCAGTAGTGATAGTTTAATTTGGTCCAGTACCATCAAGATGAGGCATATCCCAAGTAATAAAAATGGATTCTAATTGTTCTCTCCACATGAGATAATTTGCTCCATCAAGCTTGACAGAAAACAAGGTTGGAGAGATTGGTAATGGGGAATGTTGTGTTAACAGTGGCCATTGAAAATGTAGTGTTTTGGGGAAAAAAAATCTCAAAACTTTAGCTCTGATACCATGATGCAAAGAAAAACTCTAATTTTGATAAGTAGGTTACTTACCTTGATGGGTAAGTCTTATGTAATTATAAATAAACATGGCTATTGTACAATATTCGTTTATAATATTTAAATTTGAATTCAAATTTAAAAACTTGAATTCAAAAATCAAATTCAAACCATAACAGATCCGTTATAGTCTTTCACTTCTCAAGAACTCCCCTAGACCTTCTCTCTCCTACTTATTGGCATTCTTGTTATATTCTCGTTCGATCTTCGACATATAATTGTAGGTCTCACTTCATTCTTGACGGGTACATCATTGTTTGCAACGATCAAGTAAGATTTCCCATAGATCTGGGAGTTTTGTGGAGTTTTTCAACGGAAATGTAACCATGGTTCTCCAAACTGTTTTTCTTTTCTTTTCAAAATGCATGCTATAATGTTGTTGAATATGTATGAGATTATAGATATTGAACACCATAGACCGATCTACAAACTCATGGAGTCATAATTTTTTTCCCTAAGTAATTCATTTATTTATTTTAGAGCATAAAAAATTGTATTTTCTACACTATAAATGTTTACTTTTTGCATGATATGTGTTGTATTTTGATCGAAAAAACATGTGGATCTCCATAGGCCAATTTATAAATCACAAAATCAGATTTTTCTTTACCCAATAAATAATTATTTTATTTTTGAAAATTATTAAAACATTAATATAAAATATAAATAATTATGGAAAAAAGAGAAAAAAATTAGGAACAAATAAGGGAAATGATTTTGAAAATTAAAGAAAATTATGGATTAACTACATAAGTATTTTCAAGTGCTGCTCGTGTGGTTTCATTGTCGGTTTTGATATGACAACCTTTTCTTTTGTCAAAAAAATTGTAAATATTCATTTTGTAGAAAATATTATTTTGGTATTGTTTAATTGCATAAGCTATCATTTTCATGCAACAATTATCATGTCTGGAAGTAGGAGAGGAGCAAGTTCACAGGGAGATAGGGCTAGGGACAGGGAAAGCCACAATGAGCTATAGTGAGGGGGAGGGTTGATCCAACATGGCAGTATTGTATTTGTGAAACCCGACCCTAACCTTAACTCGGATACTCTATGGTTTGTAGGTTCGAAGACCCGAAGTAGAAGTGGAAGTCAACTATGGGCCATATCAGTAGAAGACATAGTGTTCGACTCCGAACCCATGGAGATTGATGATGATGCCCCATACTTGAAGACTCTGTTGGATTTGGAAAAGAGACTGCACCTTGATGAAGAGAAGATTGGTTGATGACCCTAAAGCTTGGTTAGACATGATTTGAAGGCATTTCTCCATGCTAGGTAAGTTATAGTTTGTGTGTTTAAAAGCTCATTTGATTCCGATAAGAGATAGGCCCTCAAATCCCTAATTCAGACTTTGTTGACAGACTGGGTCGACTGGGTCAATCTAGTTAGCCAATCGACCCAAGCAGACAGAATTTAAGCAGAATCTTCTGTTTAGATTATATTGCTATATATACCATAGGACTTTGTATTTTTAGTATCCCTAGCCTCCAAAACACTTAGAGAACGAAAGGAACTCCTCTCCAAGCCTCCAAGAGTGTGGAAGAAGATCAAACCTTGCAACTTTCAAGTTCTCTCTCTTGTTCTTCAATCAAAGGTTAGTAATCACTCTAATATGTTATTGATTCACTCTTACTATGATCATTCTCTTCTTTGAACTGAGATCATGAAGAAGATGCTGCATCCTTGCAATCATATCTTCTAGAATCTCTATTCATTCTCTTATGTTATGATCTTCATATTAAATTCTCAACATGATTCTTATGATTTCTTCTTAAATCTATGATTATATCTTATTTTGATTTCTCTAGCATTATAGATGCATCTCGATGATCATTCATACTCTTGATTTACTGTATTAGTGTACTAGAATGAGATCATCATCTCTAGTCCATCTCTTTCATTCATAGCATGTTTTCATTGAAAACGATGTTTTCTACCAAATTAGAAAGTATGATTCTAAATTAGTAAGTATTGGTTTTTATCATCGTTTGATGTCTAACATAGGCTAGATAGTCTTAGATTACTGTGTTAGACATTCCCTCCAAGTTTCATAGCATTCCGGATCATGTATAATAGGTTTCGGACTAAAAATCTGATTTTGGATTCTTACTGTTCACTGGGCAGACTACCTGGGTCGATTGGACCAATCTACCTGGCATAACAGCAAGGGATTTCTTCGTTCGTTTCGATTCATTTGATGCTTATTCTTTTAGGACTGCTTCTTAATGACTGTATGATGCTTATCTAGGGTTTGTTTGCTAACTTTGGATCCATCCCCTTGTTCGTCCGGAATATCTTCGAATCTATTTAAGGTAAGGACAATTGTTACCATATTAACATAGATTGCGTGAATCTTAGTTTCTAAATTGGGAATCACCTAGATTTGCTACTGATGTTGTAGTTTCTATTATGATATGAATGCTGTAAGTACAATAGGATCTTTTTTTCTTATTTCCTTTATGTATTCGATCATGTATGAATACTTACTTATGTATGTTGCTTATTCATTTGATCTTGTCTTTATATACTCTTTCATTTGATGAGATATTAGTTGTGTGTGATATGACTGAATTGGGAATGTGGTTGCTTAGGTACTTTGTTAATCGCTTCTATTCCTGCATTTGTATTGTTTGATACGGGTGCATCTCATTCATTCATTTCGTCTGCATTCATTAGGAAGACTGACTTGTTACCTAAGAATTTGTCTAGTTGTTTAATGATTAGTACTCCTACTAGATCAGTTGTGAAACTCGATAAAGTGATAGAAGATTGCCCCGTTATGATTTGTAAGAAGAAATTGAAAGCCGATTTAGTGATTCTTGACATGAAAGATCTTGATGTGATTCTTGGAATTGATTGGTTGACAGCCCATAAGGCTGTAATTGTTTGTTCTTCGAGGAAAATTCAATTTCAGATTAGTAGTAATTCAGCCTTTGAGTTTCAAGGTGATAAAGGAAGAGTTAGTAAGAAGACTTTGTCTGCTTTGATGCAAGTTTGTGCACTAGTGGAAAGTGCTACAGCTGAAAGTGAAGTTAAGGAAGTGAAGAAGAAACTTGAAGAAGTTGAAGTTGTTTGTGATTTCAAGGATGTCTTTTCGGATGATTTATCAGGATTACCTCCGGATAGAGAGTTGGAATTTTCGATTGAATTAATTCCAGGAGCCGCTCTGGTATCTAAAGCTCCATATAGAATGGCGCCTACCGAGTTGAAAGAACTACAAGACCAGCTGAATGAACTCTCAGATAAAGGTTATATACAGCCTAGTGTATCGCCTTGGGGAGCCTCGGTTTTGTTTGTTAAAAAGAAGGATGGTAGTATGCGTATGTGCATTGATTACCGTGAGTTGAACAAATTGACCATTAAGAATAGGTATCCGCTGCCTCGGATTGATGATCTTTTCGACCAGTTAAGAGGTGCAGCAGTGTTCTCGAAGATTGATTTGAGATCCGGATATCATCAGTTGAAGGTGAAAGCTAGTGACATTTGTAAGACAACTTTTAGGACAAGATATGGTCATTTTGAGTTTAGAGTCATGCCTTTTGGTTTGACTAATGCTCCTGCTGTGTTTATGGAATTGATGAATTGAGTATTTCATGATGTGTTAGATAAGTTCGTTATTGTCTTTATCGATGACATTTTGATTTACTCAAAGAATGAAGAAGAGCATCGGAAGCATCTTGGTATTACTTTGCAAAGATTAAGAGAGAAGAAGCTGTATGCCAAGTTTAGTAAGTGTGATTTCTGGCTTCCAAGAGTGGTATTTCTTGGTCATGTTGTTTCAGCCGAAGGTATTCGTGTCGATCCTGACAAGGTTAAGACAGTTGCCAAGTGGGAAAGACCAAAGACGGTGTCAGAAATAAGAAGTTTCTTAGGTTTGGCTGGTTATTATAGGAGATTTATTGAAAACTTTTCTAAGTTGGCTGCTCTTATGACTAAGCTAACTAGGAAAGAAGAGAAGTTTGTTTGGTCTGACACATGTGAGAAGAATTTTCAAGAATTGAAAGATAGATTGACAAGTGCCCCGGTTTTGACAATACCCGATAATTCCAGTGGTCTGACAGTCTATACTGATGCATCTAAGATTGGTTTGGGTTGGGTTTTAATGCAACATGGGAAGGTGATAGTTTATGCTTCAAGGCAATTGAAGGAATATAAGCGGAATTATCCCACTCATGATTTAGAACTTGCAGCCGTTGTTTTTGCCCTAAAGATTTGGAGACATTACTTGTATGGTGAGAAGATTGCGATTTTCACAGATCATAAGAGCTTAAAGTATTTCTTTACCCAAAAGGAGTTAAATATGAGACAAAGAAGATGGTTGGAATTAGTCTCCGATTATGATTGTGATATCCAGTATCATCCTGGTAAAGCAAATGTTGTTGCGGACGCTCTTAGTAGGAAAAGTAACAAGAAGGATCTAGATTTGAATGCTTTGAGCAAGTCGTTGTTGAAGTCAATCTCAGATTTTGAATTGGAAGTTGTTTCGCAAAAGTTCAGATGTTGTGCTTTCAGCCATGACAGCAAGATCCACCCTTAGGGATCCAATTGTTGCCTTGCAAGATTCGGATCCGGAATTGAAAGAGAAGATAGAGAAGATTTCTTTAAATTCTGATTTGGACCCTGATTTTAGTATATCTATGGATGGTGCCTTATTGTTTAGAGGAAGACTTTGTGTGCCTGCAATTGAAGAAGTTAAAAAGGAAATTTTGAAGGAAGCACACCAGTCGATCTTTATCGTACATCCAGGAGGTACAAAGATGTATAAGGATTTGAAAGAACATTTTTGGTGGATTGGATTGAAGGCTGATGTAGAAGATTTTGTAGCTAAGTGCGAGACTTGTCAACGTGTTAAAGCTGTTCGACAACCTCCGTTTGGATTATAGCAGCCCCTACCCTTACCTGGTTGGAAATGGGAGAACATTACTATGGACTTCGTGACTAGTTTGCCTCGAACAAGTAGAGGTAATGACACTGTGTGGGTAATTGTTGATAGATTGACCAAATCAGCCCATTTTATTCCTATGAAGATCACTCACACTATGGATAAGTTAGCTAGGCTTTATGTGGACAATGTTGTTCATCTGCATGGAGTGCCTGTGAGTATTGTGTCTGATCGTGACCCTAGATTTACTTCAAGATTTTGGAATAGTTTGCAGAAAGCTTTGGGAACCTAGTTGAATTTGAGTACTGCTCACCACCCTCAGTATGAGCGGACAATTCAGATTTTGGAAGATATGCTTAGATCTTGTGTTGTTGATATGAGTGGCAATTGGGATGAACATTTAGCTTTGGTTGAGTTTGCCTATAACAATAGTGCCTATAACAATAGTTATCAGTCTACGATAGGCATGGCTCCTTTTAAAGCTTTATATGGAAACACTTGTAGGACTCCTCTGTATTGGACTGAAACTGGAGAAAGGAAAGTGTTAGGACCAAAAATGATTGAAGCTACAAGTGTGATGGTAGATATGATAAGAGAAAGGATTAAGACTGCTCAGTCAAGACAAAAATCTTATGCTGATAGAAGAAGGTCAGATTTGGAATTTCAAGTTGGTGAGAACGTTTTTCTAAAGGTATTGCCTATGAAGGGTGTAATGGGGTTTAATGTTAAAGGAAAGCTTAGTCCTCGTTATATTGGACCTTATGAGAATCTTGAAAGGATTGGATTAGTTGCTTACCGTTTAGCTTTGCCTCCGTCACTCGCTGAGACTCATAATGTATTTCATGTTTCAATGCTTCGAATGTATGTTGAGAACCCGGATCACATACTACAGCAAGAACCTGAAGCACTTTGTGCTGATTTATCTTATAAGGAAGAACCGGTTAAAATCTTGGATAGAAAGGACAAGTAGTTAAGGAATCGAACTACCCCTTGGGTGTGAAACCCACCCCTGACCCTAATTCGGAAACTCTGTTTATTGTAGGTCCAGTGACCCGAAGTAAGGCAAGAAGTCATCTTTGGGCCATTTCTGTTGAAGACTTGATGGCTGGATTGGAATCCATGAGTGTTGATGCTAGTGTTCCAATGGTGGAAACTGTACCCAGATGAAGATTTGATTAGTTGATGGTCTTGGAGTGGTCTTTGTATTGATTCAAAGGCATTTCTAACTCCTAGGTATGTCACTCTAGAGGTGTGCAAAACCCCTTGATGTTTGGACTTGATCTGAGCCTTCAATTCCCTGTTTTGAAGTTGCTGTCTTGATTGGTCGACTCATTGGTCGATTGGATCAATCGACCAATCAATCGACCAATTGATTCTGTTTTTTAAATTTGAATCCTGTCACTTCTATTTAAGTCTAATCTCGGGAATACTCCGCCTCCTCTGCCTCCTAAGCCTCTAGAACGAGTTAGAACCCTAATCTAACCCATTCCCTTGCATTCTTTGGTGATCTCTTTCAAAGACTTGAAGAATTCTTCATCTTCCTACGGCAAAGGTATGATTTCACTCACTCTCTCTTCTATCTCTGATTTCTTTCTTTTATTATGTTCTTCATTGAGATCAGAAAGATGATGAAGCATTCTTGTAATCATCAATTCTCTGATCTCACCATATTCTTTAAGACTCATGATCATCATCATGATCTTAAACCCTGCCTGTTGAATTCTTGAAAACCTAACCCTAATCCTTTGAAACCCTAACTTGTGTGATTGTCTGGAGAACTTTTGGTAACCTACCTTGTGAAAGGGAAATCCTTTTTGGGTGACCTTGTGTTAACCTAAAACTTAATCATCTATATTTTCCTGTTTTGATTTGTCTTTGTTCATCCAGATCTCACAATTATTTTCCGAGGGAACCAAAAAGGGTGAAACCCTAATTTTCTTGGATCAAACCCAGGAACCCCCTTGTTGATCATGTGAACCCAATTATTATGTTTTCTTTACTAGATCTGAATTCTTTCATATCCTAGTTCATTATCTTTAATTTTTCTATTTTTCCCTCCCAACCTATGTTCAACCTAATTAGGTTAACCTCATGATTTCTAGGTTGTAACTTGAGAACTTGTTTTGAGTTATGATTTGATATCCTCTATACCCTAGAATACTACCATGATAATTCCCCTTTGAATTGTACCCTTTTGAACCATCGAATTCGGTTCTGGATTCTCAAAATTCGGATTCTTGCAGGCCACTGTCTGCATTGGTCGACTGGTCCAGCAGACCAATCAATCGACCAATGAGTACAGCAACCTCAATCTTGGTCTGTTTCGATTGATTTATGATCTTTTCCTTTATGCATCTTTCCTAACATGTTGTGTGCACTTGTTTAGGACTGTCTTCTCAGGTTTTGTCAAGATCATACTTGATTCTTTAAGATTCCATTCAAGTTAGAAGGTAAGGACAGTTAATTCCTTAACTACATAGATTGCTTGTTCTCTGGTTTCTACTCTATGAAACTATGAGATTACCTACTGTTATTGTATTTTAATTCTGATGTCCTACTGTGGGAACAGTAGCACTTGTTTATATCATCTTTTTCATTATTTATGTTATATGAATTACTTATTACTGCTTAATCTTATTGATGAGCACATTTATGTGTGAAATCTTAGGGCATAAAGCATGCATTTTATACACTTAGAGTGGAGTTACCTTGGGTTTTATGTTGTTTTTGCAGATTTTAGGACTTTTCAAGATTTAAGCAAATATTTGGAGTTTTGGGCTTGAATCATGCTATTTTACACGTCAAGAAGTCCATTCAAATTCTCAAATGCGAAAATGGGCCTGATCTGGAGCATGATGGGCTAGAGATGTGTGATTATTGGCCAACTCCGAAATATTGAAGAGATAAAGACGGCAAATTTGATCTACGGCTGAGATTTTAAATCAAATCTACAGAGATATTATTGAGAGAGTCCAAATGGAAAAAAGTCCTTGCATACCTCAATATCTTTTCTCTTATCTTGGATTTAATTAAAGAAATAAAAAGAGGAAAAAGAATTATATTCAAAAAGAAAAAGAGGAAAAATTCCGTTTTTGAATGCCTCTGTCCAGTTTCGATCAAACCCTTCATCGAACGGTCATCCGATGTCCGATCGTGATGATTTTTGGAGGAGAGCTTCACGAATACTTAAACCTCAAATCCAACGGTGGAATTATGCATCTGATTTCTCTAAGTCGGCGCGATTACTACGTCAAAATCCTAATTGGTTGAGTCAGATAGAAACCCTGAGTTTTATTCAAATTCAGCCGTGCTTCATATCTCATGTAAACTCTATAAAAGGAGAGCATACTCCATCAAAGGAGAACATGTTCTAGAGCTTAGTAGAAGCATTCTTTCTTCTCTCTTCAGTTTATTTAAGTTTTCTTTAGTTTTCTTTGCTTGCATTAGTGAGATTTAAATTTCTAGATTAAATGTTTAGGTTTAATTTTTTTATGTAATGCAATTCAAGTTCAAGCTTCAAGTTCAAGCTTCAAGTTTCAATTTTTTTTAGATTCGTTTTTCTCTGGGTCTAGCAATTGCAGATTTAGATCATTCTAGATCTAGATCTGGTTGTTAGGGTTGGTTGAGATTCGAATTGTTTGTTCAATTCGCAAGTAAGTAACCTTCTTTATTAATCTTCTCTCCTCCCTCCATTCCCGCTTCTATCTACCCCTCCATATTCTTAATTTAGGATTTACTTTCAGCATTATTTATTGTTCTGCCTATTCATTCATAATCTCGGACCACATAACCGGAGCAAGCCTACAGTCGTGCCTCTGCTTCTGGTGACGGGTGGTGTTGCATCTGCATTTTAGTTATTTCCTTTTCCTTTTATTGCTTTGTTTATTGCTTTGCTATTTACTTTCTGCCTATTCATTCATAATCTCGGACCACATAACCGGAGCAAGCCTACAGTCGTGCCTCTGCTTCTGGTGACGGGTGGTGTTGCATCTGCATTTTCCTGTCTTTTATTTATGCATTGATTGTGTTTAATTTATTGTTCGTTTCAATTCGATTGCATTAGACGTATAGATTAGGATCGTTTAGTTTAGTTAATTAGTTAACAAAAATTGAATCATTCCACTCTCGCATTACTATTAAGAAGTTGAATTATAAGTGGCATATCTCCTTGAGATCGACCCGTTAGCTACACGATACCGTGCGCTTGCGGTTACTTTTAAAATTTCACAGACACTTATGTTGCTTTTACATTCTCTTTTATATGATGAACTACTGGTTGTGTATGTCATGACTGATCTGAGAATGTGTTTGATTAAGTTTGGTTTGGGATTGGGAGGTGTCCTTTTGACACTTCTGTCCTTGGACATTATCGGAAATAGTATGGGATGTTTCCGGGGTTGCCCATCGACGCTTTCCCGAATCAATGGTTGTCATACCTAGGGATGTCTAGTAGTGTTTGGCTAGGATACACCCCTGTTATATCAGACCCGATTCGGAAGGGTATTGAGACCGAACGACCCGTGGTAGCAATGGGGATTCACGGGCGCTCAAGACCAGTGAGTTATATCCGTGAGAGGACGGGAATCACATTGTGAGGGCCATTTATTGGAGGGTTGCATATGGCTAGACTTGGGCTCATGGGCGCTCGAGACCGGTGAGTTATATCCGTGAGAGGACATGAGAGCTTCCCGTTTACCATATGTGGATAACCAATAGGGTTGATGAGTTCGGTGAGTAATATCCGTGACTCTAGTGTGAAGGATACCGGAAAGGATCCCGAGAGGGGAGGAATGGAAGTATCTGGAACTGACTTGATGTAACTGAGTAGATGACTTGCATTGGGCTAGGCTTTTCCCTGACATGCGCCGGTACTTATGCCAAATGGTTGTGAGAGAGTGTGTTGACTTAACCCCCTACCATGGTTTGTCCGAGAGGGATGCCCAGACCCACTACCAACAGGAGCCGTATGCGTGACCTTCCCAAAGAAGTACGGTGCTATGACTTAAAGCATGTCTGCCATAGAGACCAGCATACATAGAGTTAGATGCATACATACATTACTTGTTTCATACTGCATTGCATCATGTTATGTTTTACCACATGTTATCTATGATGTTATGGATTAACTACCTTACTGAGTTTCTTCGAAACTCATCCCTGTTGTATATTTCTTTTTGTTAGATTATCCCGCAGCATGAATACTATGACGAGCAGTACAGAGAAGCACAAGCTGGTGAAGCGTATTACACGCAAAGTGCTGGCAACGATCAAGATTACTTTGATGATCCCTCGGCGGATCAAGCTGCGAACTACTTTTGAGAACGGCATAGAGTTAGAACGGATTCATTGGATTGATGAAGTCCATACTTATGAAGACGTTATCTATAGACTTGAAAACACTTGATGTTAGTTTATTTATTCGTACATTTGTTTCAGTTGTAATCCCTTTTTGATTTTTATACTACGTTCCGCTATTTTGGTAAAGTGAGTTTCCGCCTCACTTCACTCATTTTTGATATCATTGGATATCTGGTATCTTTCCGCACTCTGATTATTCTGATTGTTCATTTCTTGTTTTGAACCTTGTTTATAATATTAAACCTTGATTTATTTCTGTTCATGATTATGTTATTGCATATGTGGGAGGATGATTTCCTCGATACTTGATCTTCGGGGCTGTGGATCACACTCTCGGGTATGTAAGTTAGGGTACCGGCTGGGAGGATGTGACATTGGGAGAAGGAAGAAGACATGAAGGAGAAGTTTCCTCATCTTTTTGGAAGTTCAGGTATACTTTCAATTCCAAGGATGAAATTTCTTTTAAGGAGGGGGCAATGTGAAACCCGGCCCTAACCTTAACCCGGATACTCTTTGATTGTAGGTCCGAAGACTTGAAGTAGAAGTGAAAGTCAACTATGGGCCATATTGGTAGAAGATATAGTGTTCAACTGCGAACCTATGGAGATTGAAGATGATGCCTCATACTTGAAGACAGTGTTGGATATAGAGAACAGACTGCACCTTGATGAATAGAAGATTAGTTGATGACCTTAGAGCTTGGTGAGATATGATTTAAAGCCATTTTTCCATGCTAGGTATGTTATAGAATATGTGTTTAAAGTTTCGTTTGATTCCGAGTAGTGGAAGACCCTCAAATCCCTGTCTTTGGCTTTGCTATCAGCCTGGGTCGAGTGCTTGGGTCGACTGGGCCATGCTACCCAGCCAATCGACCTAGAGATGCTGAACTCAAACAGAATCTTTTGTTTTGAGTATCTTGCTATATATACCCCATGACTTCGTGATTTTAGTATCCCTAGCCTCCATAACACTTAGAGAACGAAGGGAAACCATCTCCAAGCCTCCAAGAGTGAAGAAGAAGACCTAATCTTGCAATCTTGCAAACTCTCTCTCTTGTTCTTCAATTAAAGGTTAGTAATCTATCTTTTATGTTAATGATTTATTCTTTCTATGATCACTCTCATTTCTGAACTGAGATTATGGTGAAGATGCTGCAACCTTGTAGTCATATCTTTACAATCTCTTTTCATTCTCTTGTACTATGATCATCTCATTCATTCTTGACATGATTCTTATGATTTCTTCTTAAACTATGATAATATTCCTATTTTGATTCATTCTAGCATTATAGATGCTTCTCTATGATTATTCATACCTCTGATCTACTGTGTTCTTGTACTAGAATGAGATCTAATCATCTCTAGTTCATCTCTTTCATTCATAGCATGTTTCCAATGAAAACTATGATTTTTACCAAAATAGAAACTATGATTTTAATTTAGTAAGTAATGTTTTAATGGTGGTTTGATGTCTAAATTATGCTTTTTAGTCTTAGACTACTGTGTTAAACAATCCCTCCAAGTTTCGTCGCATTCCGATTTGTGTAGCATAGGTTTCGGATCAAGATTCTCTTTTTATTTTCGGATTTGCTCTTGGGCAGATTGCCTGGGTCGACTGGAGCACTCAACCCAGCCAATCAACCCGCAAGAACATAATCTATTTTCTTCGTCCAATTCGATTCGATTAATGCTTATTCTTTTAGGACTACTTCCTAATGATTGTGTGATGTTATTCTAGGGTTTATTTGCTAACTTTGGATTCATCCTCTTGTCCCTCCGGAATACATTCGAATCTATTTAAGGTAAGGAAATTTGTTACCATATCAACATAGATTTGTATAGATTTAGTTTCTAAATTGGGAACTACTTAGATTTGCTACTGTTATGTTAGTTTCAATTATGATATGAATGCTGCAAGTACATTAGGATTTTATTTCCTTATTTACTTTATGTACTTGATATGGTATGAATACTTACTCATGTATGTTTTCTTATTTATTTGATGATGTCTTATTATACTCTTTCATATGATGAGATATTTGTTGTGGATGATATTACTGAATTATGATTGTGATTGCTTAGGTATGATTTGGGATTGGGGAATGTCCTTTTGACATTTCTGTCCTTGGACCTCATTGGGAGTAGTATGGGATATTTCCAATGTTGCCCTTTGACACCTTCCCGGATTATTAGTTTTTATACCTAGGACTTGTCTAGCAGTGTTTGGCTAGGTTATACCCATGTTATATCAGACCCAATTCGGAAGGGTATTGAGACCGAACGACTCGTGGTAGCAATGGGGATTCATGGGTGCTCAAGACTGGTGAGTTATATCCGTGAGGGGGCATGAATCACATTGTGGGGACCATTTATGGGTAGAGTTGCATATGGATAGACTTGGGCTCATGGGCGTTCAAGACCGGTAACCAACCCGTGAGAGGACATGAGAGCTTCCCGTTTACTATATGTGGATGACCTATAGGGTTGATGAGTCCGTAGTCCGAGTTGGTTGTAGCCATAGGATACACTGACTCTAGTGTGAAGGATACCAGAAAGGATCGCCAGGGGCGAGGAATGGACGTATCTGGATCTGAGTTGATATGACTAAGTAGAAGACTTGCATTGGGCTAGGCTTTACCTTGACATGCGCCAATACTTAGACCAAACGGTGATGTGAGAGAGAGGTGACTTAACCCCTAACCATGGATTGTCCAAGATGGATGAAGGACCCTTTGCCAACCGGCGTTGTGAGATGAGACCTACCCAAAGAAGTATGGTGCTATGACTTAAAGCATGTCTGCCTATAGAAATCAACACACATAGAGTTAGACTCATACAAGCATTGTTGTCTCATATCATATCACTATATGCTTTGTTTGTGATACTATGTTATTTATGCTATTATGGAATAACTTGCCTTGCTGAGTTTCTTTTGAAACTCACTCCTTTTTATACAATATCTTTTGTTAGACTATTCTATAGGTTTTGATGGCTATGAAGCGCAAGATGAAGAAGCGTACCATACGCAAAGTGTTGGCGATTACGAAGATTACTGTGAGGATCCCTCAAGTGGTCTCTCTTGTTACCAGGATTAGCCCTACTGTGGAGTGGGAGCGTCTGAGCATAATCGATGAAGTTTATGTTTATGAGGACATCCTTTATAAAGTAGAAAAGACTCTAGTTTAGTTAGATTATATCTTTCTTTGTTGTCTTTAGAATCAGTTGTAATCCCATTTGATTTTCGAACTACATTCCGCTGTACTCGTGGAGTGATATTCCGTCTCACTCTACTTTTGATTTATATATCTATTGGTATCTTTTCCGCACTCTGATGATTATCTCGTTACTTATCTATGATTCATTTGAATAATATTGTTAACATAGATTTAGTCTTGTTCTTGATTATATTGTTGTGAATGTGGGAGGATGATTTCACTAACTACTGGATCTTGTGGACTGTGGATCACACACTCGGGTATGCCAGATAGGGTACCGGCTGGGTGGATGTGACACCTTCAGAGAACATCCCATACTATTCCCTCCGATCCGATGCCCAAGGACAAAAGCGTCAATAGAACACTCCCCAATCCCAAGTTATACCTAAGAAACCACATACTCAAGTCCAACATCTCACATACATTTGATACATCACCATAATAGAAGTTCAGTCATAATATTGAAATGATTCATCATAAGTATAAGTGACAATAATAATTAATCATTATAACAAGAATATATGAAATCACAATACTACTGTTCTAAAGCATGTATAATAGTCCTATGATGTTCAAAAGTAATAAAGAGACCATGTTCACCAAATTATGAAAATCAAGGCATAAGCCCATAGCCTATGTATTTATGGCGATAACCATCCTTACTTTAATCGAGTCGGAAATAATACCAAGAATCACTAAGAATAGCCCAAAAGTCAGTGTTTGTACCCTAGACAACACATAAGTAACATTAGAGAAGAAAACAATCGAATCAGAGGTCAAACGAAGCAATTCGGCCAAGTACAGAGCTGCTGTCATATGCTGGTCGATTGGCTGGTTGACTGTCAGTCGACCAGGCAGTCGACCAAGGCATGACAGTAACGGGCAGAAATTGAGATTTGGCCCGAAACTGATCTTTCGGTGCTCCGATCGATATGACACTTGGAGGGAATTGTGAAACCCGGCCCTAACCTTGACCAGGATACTCTTTTGTCTGTAGGTCCGAAGACCCGAAGTAGAAGTGAAAGTCAACTATGGGCCATATTAGTAGAAGACATAGTGTTCGACTCCGAACCTATGGAGATTGAAGATGATGCTCCATACTTGAAGACAGTGTTGAATATAGAGAAGAGACTACGCCTTGATGAAGAGAAGATTGGTTGATGACCATAGAGCTTGGTGGGATATAATTTAAAGCCATTTTTCCATGCTAGGTAAGTTATTGAATATGTGTTTAAAGTTTCATTTGATTCCGAGTAGTGGAAGGCCCTCAATTCCCTGATCTTGGCTTTGCTATCTGCCTGGGTTGACTGCTTGGGTTTACTGGGCCAGGCTACCCAGCCAATCGACCCAGAGATGTTGAACTCGAGCATAATCTTCTATTTAGGGTATCTTGCTATATATACCCCATGACTTCATGATTTTAGTATCCCTAGCCTCCAAAACACTTAGAGAACGAAGGGAAACCATCTCCAAGCCTCCGAAAGTGTAGAAAAAGATCTAATCTTGCAATCTTGCCAATTCTCTCTCTTGTTCTTCAATCAAAGGTTAGTATTCAATCTTTTGTGTTATTGATTCATTCTTTCTATGATCACTCTCATCTCTGAACTGAGATTATGATGAAGATGTTGCAACCTTGTAGTCATATCTTTACAATCTCTTTTCATTCTCTTGTGCCATTATCATCTTATTTATTCTTAATATGATTTTTATGATTTCTTCTTAAACTATGATCATATTCTTATTTTGATTTATTCTAGCATTGTAGATGCCTCTCTATGATTATTCATACCTCTGATTTACTGTGTTCTTGTACTAGAATGAGATCTTATCATCTCTAGTTCATCTCTTTCATTCATAGCATGTTTCCAATGAAAACCATGATTTTTACCAAAATAGAAACTATGATTTCAAATTAGTAAGTAATGGTTTTAATAGTTGTTTGATGTCTAAATTATGCTTTTTAGTCTTAGACTACTGTGTTAGACATTCTCTCCAAGTTTCATCGCATTCCGGATTGTGTAGCATAGGTTTCGGATAAAGATTCTCTTTTTGGATTCGGATTTGCTCTTGGGCAGACTGCCTAGGTCGACTGACTCAGTCCACCCAGCCAATCAACCCGCAATGACAGAATTGGATTTCTTCGTCCGTTTCGATTCGATTGATGCTTATTTTTTTAGGACTACTTCCTAATGATTCTGTGATGCTATTCTAGGGTTTATTTGCTAACTTTGGATTCATCCTCTTGTCTGTCCGGAATATATTCGAATCTTATTTCCTTATTTACTTTATGTACTTGGATCATGTATGAATACTTATTCATGTATGTTGCTCATTATTTTGATATTGTCTTATTATACTCTTTCATATGATGAGATATCTGTCGTGGATGATATGACTAAATTATGATTGTGATTGTTTAGGTATGATTTGGGATTGGGGAATGTCCTTTTGACATTTTTGTCCCTGGACTTCATTGCGGATAGTATGGGATATTTTCAATGTTGCCCTTTGACACTTTCCCAGATTATTGGTTTTCATACCTAGGACTTGTCTAGCAGTGTTTGGCTAGGATATTCCATGTTATATCAGACCCAATTCGGAAGGGTATTGAGACCGAACGACCCGTGGTAGCAATGGGGATTCATGGGCACTCAAGACCGGTGAGTTATATCCGTGAGGGGACATGAATCACATTGTGGGGGCCATTTATGGGTAGAGTTGCATATGGATAGACTTGGGCTCATGGGCGTTCAAGACTGGTAACCAACCCGTGAGAGGACATGAGAGCTTCCCGTTTACTATATGTGTCACATTCACCCAGCCGGTACCCCATCTGGCATACCCGGGAATGTGATCCACAGTCCAAGGATCAAGAATTGAGGGACCATGCCTCCCACATACACGATAAGACAATCACGAACAATAATAATCAAGGTAAAAGCAACTAATACTAAATATCACGAATAAAATAAGATTCAATAAATCGAGTGCGGAAAACCAGATAATGTCAAAGTATAACTATGATCATAAAGATGAGAGAATGTGTGATAATCACCCTCTCAGAGCAGCGGAAAAGAAGTATAATTAAGTTAGTTACAACTCCAAGTATCAAAAGATAATCCCAAACAAGTTAATTACATGTCCAAAATGTTCCATAAATAAACTAGGGAAATGGGGCACTAGACTAGGGTTTCTTCTATCCTAATGATGGTATCCTCAATGGTGTGGATGAAGAAAGCCCAGCTCTGCCGCTCCCGCACTATCGTGGGGCTAACCCTGGTGCGAATAGTAATCCTCCTCGGCACCAACACTCTGATTTTCACCGAAGATACCACCCGGAGGGTAGTATGCAGGATCAAAGTCTGTCTCGAAGGAGGTGCCATCATAATCTTCGGTACATGTAGGATAATCTAAAAATATTTGTACAAAAAGGAATGAGTTTGAAGAACTCAGCAAGGTAGATATTCCATAATAACATGATGCAATATGATATGAAACATATGATGCAAATATGATTCTAACTCTATGAATGCTAGTCTCTATGGTAGACATGCTTTAAGTCATAGCACCATATTTCTTTGGGTTGTCAGTCACTCTCCCTCAACCCATTCCGAATCTTGAGAATGCCGTGGTAATTGGGTAAAGTCCTCTCAAACCATGGTAGGGGAATCGGTCACCGCTCTCTCACATCACCGTTTGGTATAAGTACTAGCGCATGTCACAGTAAAGCCTAGCCCAATGCAAGTCATCTACTCAGTCGTATCAAGTCAGATCCAGATACGTCCATTCCTCACCCTTGGCGATCCTTTCCGGAATCCTTCACACTAGAGTCAGCATAATCCCAGATTATGGACTCATCAACCCTATTTGTCATCCACAAATAGTAAATGGGAAGCTCTCACGTCCTCTCACAGATTGGTTACCGGTCTTGAGCGCCCGTGAGCCCAAGTCTAGCTATTTGCAACCCTACCAATAAATGGCCCCTTTCGGGTATCCGTAGCATGGTTTATGTCCCCTACCGGATTGGTTACCGGCCTAGAGCGCCTATCAAACCATACACTACCACGGGTCGTTCGGTCTCAATGCCCTTCAGATTCGGGTCTGACACGACAAGGACAATCCTAGCCACCCAACTAGACAATCCTATGTATGTCATCCAATAACCCGAGAAAGTGTCGATAGGCACCTTCGGAGAACATCCCATACTATTCCCTCCGATGCCCAAGGACAGAAGTGTCAATAGGACACTCCCCAATCCCAAGTTATACGTAGGCAATCACATATTCAAGTTCATCATTTCTCATGCATCCAATACATCTTCATAATAAAAGTTAAATCATGATATTGAAATGAACCATCATAGACACAAGTAATCAAGAATAATAATTTGATATTGACAAGAGAATATGAATTGTGATATTACTGTCCTAACACATGTATATCAGCCTTATAGTAATTAAAAGCAATCAAGAGATTCTATTCTTTAAGTATGAACACAAATCATAAGTTGATGGCCTATATGTTTATGGAGATAACCATCCTTACCTTAGGTTGAGTTGATGATGAATTGAGAATACCAAGAAATGGTGCAAAAGAATTGTTAAGACCCTAAATAAACATCAATAATAAGTTAAAGAAGAAATTGGGAAGATCGGATGTTAATCGGGTCAAAATTGGCTAAGGTTGCTGTCAGCAACAACTTTGGTTGGTGGTCTTTGGTCGATGGCATCGACCAAAGAGGATCGAGCAAAACTTCTTCGGGACAGAATAGTGGATTTTGGGGGTTTTCATCCGAAATTGGTTTTCCAGGGTTCGGATCAATCTGGAACTTGGAGGAATGCTTAAGAATAGTATGAGGAAACTATAAATCAAGAAACTAACATAATCCAATGGTCTAAATAGAAAGCCCCAAATTGAGCTATCAAGTTCAAGTGACAAGCATCATGGCATGAATTGGAATTGATTGCATTGGCATAGAAATAGCATGCAATAGCTGGGGGAACTTATAGAAATTCGATTGGAATCATGTGATAGTGATAAACATGAACATAGCATACCATACAACTCAGTTTTGTACAAAATGGCATGATGTTAACATGAAAATCAAGGAATACATATGCTAGGCTTGAGATGGGGGCATAGCATCAATAGATGGCTAAGAAGGTCATAGGTTAAGCATGAGTGGACACTTGGAGTGATGGTTGCAAGGTTGCAGCACCACCTCCAATGTCTCAACAACAAGAGAGGAATAAAAAAGAATAGAAAAAGGTAGAATAGACAGTGGAATGATGATCATACCTTGTAGTTGTAGATGGAGACAAGAATCAATGATTAACAATGAGTTTTGGTGGAGTATCCTTCACATATGCCTAGGAGTTGCTTTGGGAAGCTCCCCCACGTTCTCAGGAGTGAAAATGATTGCAATAGGGCTCAAGGCTCGAGGCTATTATAAATATAATAGGGAATATTCCATAGAATCATTAACTTGGCTGACTGGGAAACTTTGGTCGATGGTCCTTGGTCGATGGCATCGACCAAAGAGGATCGACAAAAATATATCTCAGCAGAAAAACAGGTTAGTTCAGCAACTTCACACAGGGTTTTAAAAGGCTATACAAGGTCAAATTGAGTGAGGTTTTCTTCTACAATTCAATCAAGAAGTCTAGTTTCGGGGAATACCTTCAGATTGTGCACGGGAGGTCATTAGGTACCTCAACTAAATCAATCTTCTCCGATGCGCAGACTTTCCTTAAACACTAACAATGTATTCAAGCAAGGGGTATCATCGTCAATGTCCATGGGCTCAGTCTCCGACTCATAGTTATCAATCAAAAGGGTCCATAAGTCTCTTCTACCACTACTTTGGGTCTTCGGACCTAAATACAATAGTGGATCTGGGTTAGGGTCAGGGTTAGAATAGGGCTGGATATTACAATATTTGGATGACCTATAGGGTTGATGAGTTCATATTTGAGAAAGTCGGATACGCTGACTCTAGTGTGAAGGATATCAGAAAGGATCCCGAGAGGGGAGGAATCAACGTATCTGGGTCTGAGTTGATGTAACTAAGTAGATGACTTGCATTGGGCTAGGCCTTACCCTGACATGCGCTAGTACTTAGACCAAACGGTGATGTGAGAGAGAGGTGACTTAACCCCCAGCCATGGATTGTCCGAGAGGGATGAAGGACCCTTTGCCAACCGAGGATGAGTAAATTGAGACCTACCCAAAGAAGTATGGTGCTATGACTTAAAGCATGTCTGCCTATAGAGACCAGCATACATAGAGTTAGATTCATACATGCATTGTCTGTCTCATATCATATCACATTATGCTTTGTTTATGCGATCATGTTATTTATGCTATTATGAAATTACTTGCCTTACTGGGTTTCTTTTGAAACTCACTACTTTTGTACAATATCTTTTGTTAGACTATTCTACAGGCATTGATGACTATGAAGCGCAATATGAAGAAGCGTACCATACGCAAGGTGTTGGCAACTATGAAGATTACATTGAGGATTCCTCGAGTGATCTCACTTGTTACCAAGAATAGCTCTACTGTGGAGTGGGAGTGTCTGAGCGTGATTGATGAAGTCTATATTTATGAAGACGTTCTTTACAAATTAGAATAGACTTTAGCTTAGTTAGATTATATATTTCTTTCTTGTCTTTAGAATTAGTTGTAATCTCCTTTGACTTTCGATCTACATTCCGCTGTACTTGTGGAGTGAGATTCCGCCTCACTCTATATTTGATTTTATATATCTATTGGTATCATTTCCGCACTCTGATGATTATCTTGTTACTTTACTTTGATTCATTTATATAATATTGTTAACCTTGATTTAGTCTTGTTCTTGATTATATTATTGTGAATGTGGGAGGTTGAATTACTCGATACTGGATCTTGTGGACTGTGGATCACACACTCGGGTATGCCAGATAGGGTACCGGCTGGGTGGATGTGACAGGAATGATCATGGCAATATGAGGACACTACACACTAAATTTTATCACGATCCAATGGTCAAATCGTGAATACCCAAATCGAAACCCTATGTTCTATATGCTAATTATCAAGAATTGAATTGGAATTGATTGTAATTGCAAGGAATGATGGGGAATCAATCAAGGGAATGATAAGAACTAAATTAGAATCATTGGAGAACAATCTTGCAAGGGTTTTCAAGGAGATTCCAAGTGGTTTAGAGCTTCAACAACATCAAGACAACACACATTGAAGATCAAAGCAAGGTAAACATTATTCATCATCTTCTCAAGTTGGGTTCTTCATTTAGATTTCTTGAAATACCATGTTAAACTTGTTGTTCTAGGTTAGAAACATGTTCATGCATGCTTTGCAACATATTCCCATAGTTTCCTTGCAAAACCAAACCTTAAACATCAAGTATAAACACAAACACCAACTTGCTTTCGCTAACGCAATTGAAATCCCCAAATTTAGTAAAATTTCGATTACTCTCAAACCGCTAGGAATTTTAACACCAAATCAGTTGCTACATGCTAGAAATGATATGCTAGATGTACTCATGCAATTCATCTCAACCAATTTTGATATTTCCAAAAATCCAAATTTTTTACTTAAATGCAAAAATTCCTCTTTTGAAGTTACTGAATTTTTGGCTTTAGACCGCAATTTCGATGGGTTTTCTTCAAATAAACTTCATAAGCATGCAATTCCAAGTATTAAGCACATGCTTCTAGTATGTTCAATTTGAATTTTCCCCAAAATTGAATTTTTTCGAAAAAATACGAAAATGCCCTTCTTGCTAAACTTGTAGGTAATTCTCTGACATTTGACTTGTTTCATCTTTTCTATAGATACAGACACTATGCAGGGACAGGGACGATGACGAGGTCGAGGACGAGGTTGCTTAGTAGGGGCCAGGAGAGGTGGAGGTCCGGTTCCTGTGCAGCTACGAGTGGAGGTTATAGATCGACACCGCTTCATTACTCCACTGGCGGAGTTTCTTTACGAGGTATACTTTGGACACTGTTGTATTGAGTACAGGTGACTACTGCAGTTACGAGAGTTGAGCACATTCAGGATCAGATGCAGATTTATACGATGCGATGGACACACTTGTTTACGGAGTATTTACCAGTGTATCTTGAGTTAGTACGGTTGTTTTACAGCAATTTGACATCGTTCTAGGAGGGTCATGGAGGAGATCAGCTTCAGTTAGTGGTGGAGAGTCAGATCAGAGAGACATGGATCAGATTCACCACACGCACAATTACAGAGATTTTCGGGGTACCTCACTACCCGCATGCATGTGTATGGATATCAGCAGGTGAGGAGTTTGGTAGACATCTACTTCCCTATGAGTTACATGAGATCTGTACTACCTATGGGATGATCGTCAATGCTATCGTCCACAGATCAGCGGTGAGATGACTCTGTCAGCTAGGGTTATTGGCCGGATAGTGGGTAGGAACATCATACCGGGGGCAAGACATCACCAGAAGGTGTCCATGATGGACGCCTTCGTCATTTATCTGATCTACATGGGATTCGAGATAGATTTGGCCTACATTATACAAAATGTCATGATCAAGATCGTCGAGCACCCGAGTACCAGGAATCTTTGTTTTGGGCGACTATTGACAAGCATCTTCAGGTATTTCAGGGTCAGATTGGATGACACAAAGGTGACTGCCACTAGGGATATGGGTTACCCCCATCGGAGCTAGGACCGTTGGATTGATGCAGCTAGATGATGCTGTGAGATCACCAGGTCCAGAAGATGAGTCGGAGTCAGAGTACAAGGATGATGTTACTAGTGTATGAGGGGTAGGATGATCCAAATTCAGATGATCAGGATGGAGATGATGCGGAGATGCGTGATGCTGGTCCGGCTGATCATGGGATTCCCGCACCACACTTTGAGGTCGGAGGTCCATCACATGCAGCTCCTGAGACACCAGACTTGTATGCCCAAATGCTTTCCATGACTTCCATGCTAGAGAGGATGGAGGTCAGGCAGGAGCAGATGTTCGGCATGCATGAGAGGATGGTGGTGAGACAGGCACAAATAGAGTCGAGATAGGAGAAGATGCAATCTCAGCTCACTCAAATTTCCGATGATGTCAGGGCACTTAGAGATCAGAGGTGGTCCCCCAGATAGATTGATAGTACTAGGATTTTAGTTTATGCTTTTTAGATGTAACTTGTTGTAAAACTTTCTTAACTTAATAAAGTTCACTTTATTATTGTGTATTATGCACTTTCTTTTTTATTGCATTAAGTGATGCTTGTTAGATCATAGTTATGGTGTATTATTCAACAACCAACTTATGCTTCATTAATTAGGTTTCTAGTCCGAGTTATCTATTACTCACATCTAAGAATACAGGAGTCACTTTTGGATTTATGACTCAAGAATGTTCCGTTATCGTTTCTGTGGTTGGGGTTTCACTTGGACTTGGGCTCTGATACCACTCTATCACATCCACCCAGCCGGTACCCTACCTGGCATACCCGAGTATGTGATCCACAGTCCCGAAGATCAAGTATCGAGGAACCATGCCTCCCACATACACGATAACACAATCATGAACATTATAATCAATGTAATGACATATAAACAATGAGATCAAGACAAGATTAAAAGAGATAATATAATCAGAGTGCGGAAGTAAAAGGTCTCCATGCATAAATATAATCAAAGTATATAGAGAGTGAGCGGAAATCACTCCCTAATTGTAGTGGAAAGTAGTTCGAATCACAATTAAGGGTTACAAATCCAAGTCTCAAAAGATAGAATAAATAGTTAAACATCTAAACTAAGGTTTCTTCAGTTTAATACAAAATGTCCTCATAGGTGTAAATAAAAGGCACTAGACACGGCCGCTCCCACTCCAGGGTAGAGCTAATCCTGGAATGTAGCATAATCACCCGTGGGATCTTCAAAGTAGTCTTCGTAGTAGCCAGCACCCGGAGGGTAGTATGCTTCATCAATGGTCTCCTCATAGTGGGGGCCATCAATGTCACATCCTGCCCAAATACACCCAGCCTATACCCTATCTGGGTTATCCGGGGGAGTGATCCACAGCCCAAAAGATCAAGTTTAGGAACGATCATATCCATTTAGCACAATAACATAATCAAAAGCAAGAACAAATCATTGTATTCTAATAAGTTAATAATAAAATTCAAGAAAATATCTCAGAAGGATCACTAAGAATATCAGAGTGCGGAAAACATGATACCAAATAAAAAGGCAACTATAGAGTATAGCGGAAATATACTCCACAAACATATGCGGAAGGTAGATTGACATCTAAGGTTAAGCTCTAAGCTAATACAAGTAAAGTAAAAGTCTAGAAGAATGTAGAGAAAACTATTCCACATCTTCAGTAAGCTCTTCTTCTTCTTCACCCTGTGCTTCCTTGTACATACCGTCATGGTATTCCGAACCTGTAGAGAAGTCTAACAAAAGATATGGTACAAAAGGAGTGAGTTTCGAAAGAAACCCAGTAAGGCCCCAGTAAGGCAAGTTAACTCATAACAACATAAATAACATGTTGCAGAACATAACAAGATGCAATGCCATATGAAACAGATAATGTATGTATGCATCTAAACTCTATGTATGCTGGTCTCTATGGAAGACATGCTTTAAGTCATAGCACCGTACTTCTTTGGGTAGGTCAATCACACAACGCCTTTTTGTAGTGGGTCCGGCATCCCTCGGGACATTCTATGGCTGGGGGTTAAGTCACCACTCTCTCACATCACCATGGGTCTAAGTACTGGCGCATGTCAGGGTTAAGCCTAGCCCAATGCAAGTCATCTACTCAGTTACATCAACTCAGGTCCAGATATGTCCATTCCTCGCCCCTGGCGATCCTTTCTGGTATCCTTTCTACTAGAGTCCTAATAGTCCCTGACTACGGACTCATCAACCCCATTGGTTATCCACATATGGTAAACGAGAAGCTCTCATGTCCTCTCACGGGTTGGTTACCGGTCTTGAGCGCCCAGGAGACCAAGTCTAGCCATATGCAACCCTCCAATAAATGGCCCCCAAAATATGATTCCCGTCCTCTCACGAGTTGGTTACCGGTCTTGAGCGCCCGTGAATCACATTGCTGCCACGAGTCGTTCGGTCTCAATACCCTTCCGATTCGGGTCTGATATAATGGGGGCATCCTAGCCAAACACTGCTAGACAGCCCTAGGTATGACAACCAATGATTCGGGAAAGCGTCGATGGGCATCTTCGGAGAACATCCCATACTATTCCCTCCGATGTCCAAGGACAGAAGCGTCAAAAGGACACTTCCCATTCCCAAACCATACCTAGTCAAACACATTCTCAGATCAGTGATGACATACACAACCAACAGTTCATCATATAAAAGAAAATGTAAAAGCATAATCCGATCAAGCAGTAATAAACATTTCATATAAGCTTGAATAATGAAAAAGAATACATAAACAAGTGCTACTGTACTTACAGTAGTATATCAGAAGTATAAAGTACAAGAACAGTAAACAACTCATAGTTTTTTAAAGTAGAAACCAGAGAGTATGTGATCTATGTTATTATGAAATAACTGTCCTTACCTTGATTATCGCTGAAGATAATCTAAAGATCAAAGAGAGAGACACCAAACTTGGCAAATAAACCCCTAACAAGCATAGATACAACATTAGGAAAGATACCTAAAAGATCAGAGAGCAGACGAATCAAATCGGACAAAAAATGAAGCTACGGACTCCATTGGTCGAGTGCTTGGTAGACTGGCCCAGTCGACCAAGCAAGTCAGTACGGAAAAGTGAAAACTGTTTTGGTCATAACTTCTTCGTTTGAAGTCAGGTTGATCCGAAATTTGAAGAGGAACTTCCTAGGATGTATTAGAATCATATAGGAAGATAAAAACATCAGGTCATGGTCAAAATATGGGTTCTTGATTTGACCCAAGAAACTAGGGTTTCAACCTTTATGGCTCTCATGAAAAGGTTATGATCACAGGATGAAAGGGAATAGATGCTTGGCCAATTATAACAAGAAAACCATAGAAAATCAACTTTAGATTAACATAAATATTACCCATGAGGTTTCCCTCGCATAGGAGGTTACCAAAGGTTTCCAGAAAGATCATACAAGGTCAGGGTTTCAAGAAATTATTCGGCTAGGGTTAAGATCTTGACGATGATCATAGATCTCAAAGAAACGAAGGAGATCACGAAGGGATGGTTGCAAGAATGCAGCATCTTCTTCCTGATCTCAATCAAAAATAAGATTAAAGAAAAGAATTTCGTAATGTCGAAGTGATTACTAACCTTGAATTGGCAGATCAGAGATGAGAAGCTTCAGATCCTGAGAGGAATCGTTCTAATCACCAAAGAGAGTTTCGGAGAGGTCTTCTCACATTCAAAAAGTGTTTTGGAGGCTGCCGTAACTAAGAAACTCGAAGTAGAGTTTAAATAAAAGTGAAAAACCCTAAAATTTCATTTTCTCGGATTTAGCAAACCTTTGGTCGAGTGCTTGGTCGGCTAGCCCTGTCAACCAAGGAGTCAACCAAGCAGAACAACAAGGTTCAAACAGGGATTCGAAGGGCTATACAGGGTCAAATTGAGTGGGGTTTTCTCCTACAAGTCAATCAAGAAGTCTAGTTTCTAGAAATACCTTTGGATTGAGCACGGGAGTTCATTAGGTACTTCAAATAATTCACCCCTCTTCGATGCGCAGATTCTCACTAAACACTGACAATGCTTCCAAGTATGGATCACCATCAACAATATCCATGGGTTTTGGGTCACACACCATGTCTTCTATAGAGAGGGCCAACAAAGACTTCTTCCTTCACTTTGGGACCTTGGATTTACCCTAAGGAAAGGTTTTACATGACTTCCCAAGCCTTTCAAAGGGTAGCAACACTGTTATCAAGGTCCAACTTCAAGGTGTAACATTTAAACTAACCTTTCTTTACCCAAAACAGATAGGGTGTCCTGGCTAGGTTAGGGCTGGATTTCACAATCAAGTTCTTCGACACCTGGAGGATAGTTAACAAAACATTTGCACAAAAAGGAGTGAGTTCAAAAGAACTCAGCAAGGCAATTATTCCATAATAACATAGAACATTATACAAAACATAACATAATGCAAGATGATATGAAACAGATGATGTAAATATGATCCTAACTCTATGTGTGTTACTCTGTATGGTAGACATGCTTTAAGTCATAGCACCATACTTTTCTTGCGTAGGTCCAGTCACTCGGCTCCGGTAGGCAATGTGTCCTGCATCCCTCAGGACAATCCATGGCTGGGGTTTAAGTCACCACTCTCTCACATCACCATTTGGTATAAGTATTGGCGCATCTCACGGTAAAGCCTAGCCCAATGCAAGTCATCTACTCAGTCGTATCAAGCCAGATCCGGATACTTCCATTCCTCCCCCTTGGCGATCCTTTCCGATATCCTTCACAGTAGAGTCGGCATAGTCCCTGACTACGGACTCATCAACCCTATTGGTCATCCACAAATAATAGATGGGAAGCTCTCACGCCCTCTCATGGGTTGGTTACCAATCTTGAGCGCCCAAGTCTAGCTATTTGCAACCCTACCAATAAATGGCCTCTAACGAGTGTCTGCAATGTGAGCTATGTCCTCTCACGGGTTAGTTACCAGTCTTGAGCACCCACAAATACACATTACTACCACGGTTCGTTCGGTCTCAATACCCTTCCGATTTGGGTCTAATACAATAAGGACATCCTAGCCAACACCATTAGACAAGTCCTATGTATGATATCCAATAATCCGGGAAAGCGTCAATGGGCATCATCAGAAACATCCCATAACAAGGACATCCTAGCCAACACCACTAGACAAGTCCTATGTATGATATCCAATAATCCGGGAAAGCATCAATGGGCATCATCAAAAACATCCCATACTATTCCCTTCGATGTCCAAGGACAGAAATGTCGAAAGGATATTCGCCAATCCCGAATCATACTTATCCAATCACATTCTTAATTCCATCATATCATACATAAATGATATTTCATCATATGTAAAGAGATATAATATATCATGGTCAATCACATATGTAATTAACAAGAATAGATAATCATGATAACCAAAATGATATATAACATGGTACCAGTACTTGCAGCCTAGACAATCATATGTGCAATATCAAAAGAAGAATCAAGCAAATCGGAGGTCAAACGGATCAAATCGAGCAAAATCATCATTCTGTGTTCAGCTGGTCGACCGGCTTGGTTGACTGACTCGGTCGACCAAGTGAACAGTGTCGGGGCTGAATAGTGATTTTTGGTCTGAAACCTATCTTCCGGAGCTCGGATCACTCCGAAATTTGGAGGGAATGTTAGGAATAGTAAATGAAGACTATCTAGCAAAGAATTATCATCAATCAATGGTCTAATTAAGAATCCCCAATTTGAAACCCTAACATCTATATGGTAAACATCATGTTCTATAATGAAATCAAGTGTAATTGCAAGGAACATTAGGGAATCAACTAAGGGAAAGATAAGCAATAGATTAGAATCATATACTAAGAAGAAATCAGACTTAGCATACTATACAAATAAGTTTAGGCTAAGAAATCAAGTTGCTATGAAGAGAATCATGAAAAAGTATAGATAAGAATCAAAATGGGAGCATAGCATAGCTAGATTGAAAGGGGCTTATGCAAATGGAAAGGGAGAAACACATGAAGAGGTGGTTGCAAGGTTGTAGCACCATCTTCATGGTTTCAACAGCAAGAAAGAGAAGAGGTGAGAGTAGACTGGCTTGGTCAACTGGCTTGGTCAACCAAGCTAGTCCAGAATATGAATTTTGGGCTTTTAACTTCATTTCTCAAATCATTTCTCACTTCTAACTCAAACTTCTTGAGAAAGGGCTCTGGAGAACCATCTTGCCAAGGTTTTCAAAGAGATTCCAAGTGATTAAGAGCTTCAACAACAACAACACAACACACTTAGAAGATCAAAGCAAGGTAAACACTATTCATCATCTTCTCAAGTTGGTTTCTTCACTTAGATTTCTTGCAATACTATGTTTAACTTGTTCTTCTAGGTTAGAAACATGTTCATGCATGCATAGTAACATAATCCCATAGTTTCCATGCAAAAACAAACCTTAAACATCCAGCAAACACAAAAACACCAACTTGCTTTCGCTAACGCAACTGAAATCCCCAAATTTAGTAAAATTTCGATTACTCTCAAACCGCTGGGAATTTTAACACCAAATCAGTTGCCACATGCTAGAAATGATATGTTAGATCTATTAATGCAGTTCGTTTCAACCAATTTCGATGTTTCTCAAAACTCCCAATATTGACCTAAAAGCAAAAATCCCTCTTTCTAGCTTGCTGAATTTTTCGCTTTAGGCCGCGATTTCGACGGATTCCTTCAAATAAAGTTCATAAGCATGCAATGCTAAGTATCACGCACATGCTAGTATGTTCAATTTTAATTTTCCCCAAAAATAAAAAAATTTCCAAAAAAATTACGAAAATGCCCTTCTTGCTAAACTTTTAGGTAATTCTCTGACATTTTACTTCTTGATCTTTTTCTACAGACACATGCACTATACAGAGATAGGGATGAGGAGGAGGTTGGGGACGAGGTGGGCTAGTAGGGGCTAGGAGAGGTAGAGGATAGGCTCCAGCTCAGCCACAAGCAGAGGTCATAGACCGACATTGCTTCACTACACCACAGGCAGAGTTTCTTTATGAGACATACTTTGGGGACTGCTGTATCGAGCACGGTTGAGTACTGCAGCTACGAGAGTTGAGGACATTTAGGATCAGATAGAGATTTGACATGATGAGATGGACACACTTGTTTACGGAGGATTTACCAATGTATCCCGAGTTGGTTCGGCTGTTCTATAGCAATTAACTTCGTTCGAGGAGGGTTTGGGGGTGGATTTACTTCAGCTAGTGGTAGCGAGTCAAGTCCGAGGGGCAGGGATTCGCTTTACTACCCGTACACTCGCGGAGATCTTTGGGGTGCCTTTTTACCCACATGCTTGTGTATGGATACCACCCAGTGCTAGGGTGGACAGACATATCCTCCCCTATGAGTTACATGAGATTTGTGCCACACTATGGGATGACTATCAATGTCACCTTCCACGGATCAGTGGTGAGATGACTCCGTTAGCTAGAGTGATTGGCCGGATTGTGGGTAGGAACATCATGCCTAAGGCTGGACATCACCATAAGGTGTCAGTGATGGTTGCCTTAGTCATTTATTCGATATACATGGGATTTGAGATAGATCTGGCTCTTATCATTTAGAATGTCATGATCGATATAGTTAAGCGCCCGAGTATGAGGAATCTTTGTTTTGGACGACTATTGACGCTCATCTTCAGGCATTTCGGGGTGAGGCTAGATGATGAGGAGATGACGACCAAAGACATGGGATAGCCTATTGGCACGAGGACCATTGGACTGATGTTGCTAGATGAAGTTGTGAGATCACCAGGTCTAGAGGATGAGTATGAGTCAGAGTATGAGGACGATGTCTTACCAGTGGATAAGGGACACAGGCTGGTCTATATTCAGATGATCAGGATGGAGATGATGTGGAGATTGTTGGTGCTATTTCTGTCGATCGCCTTGAACCGTAGTTTCTCGCACCGAACTCCTCAGATCTAATTCGATCTGGTTTGCTCTTCGATCAATCAACCTCTCACTCCTGAAAGAAACAGAATTACAGTAAGAAACGGAGCCGATCGTCTTGATCGGTGTCTCGTCTCTGACGGTCTAGTCAGTATGGTGTCGATGGTGTTTTCAGAGCTCTCTGGAGCTTCTCAAATGCTAGTAACGGAGTTCCATCAGAGTGAGCTTAAAGTTTTGGTTGATTCTAGAGACTTACCATCCTACGGATCTTCTCGGCTTTTATCACTGGCTTTCCCGCTTATAATTCTCTTTCAATTATGACCATCAGATCATCGCTCCTTTTTGGACGTCTCTGATCATCTTGCCTTTATCTCTCAATCGAACCCGGTTGAAGTTGGTTTGACCAGTATAAATCGGTAATGAATATATTAGTTACAACATAAGCCCCCAAGCCTGCTGATCAGGTTGAATCTAAATGAGACTCTGATCAACAGGTTTTATCCTTTTCATCAAAATCACAAAGTATTCCTTGTCCAGCTATTACGCCTTTTCCCCAGGTAATCCTCGGTTTCTTCAAAACCTTGATGACGAGTTATCGTATCATATCATCATTATCTTGAAAATCTTCTTATAATCATATCTCTCATGAAATCATGTCCTTTGTATTGGTTGAAATTATATTATTGTACTCAGCCCCCAAATTATCTTAAAACCGGCTGAAATCACTGTCTTGTCAGATCTTTTCTGAATTTTCAAATATAACTTTTTAACTTCCTTAACGTTACCGCCGCTTGATCACTGACTTCGTCTTTTTCCCATGCATTGCCATCATATTGTTCCCTTGCCCTTTCACACATCATCTTCATTCTTTTCAACTGCTGTTTTTCATGCGTTAGCCGATTAATCCCACGCGTCGGTTACGAAAGGTAATGACCATTGATTTTGGACCATCGTGTATTTCCCCCTCCTTTCAAGAAATCCTCTCTCATTCTTTATATATATCTGTCAACTGTCGCCTTTTCCTTTCCGTACTCTGTTCTTCTTCGCGAACACCAACATACCTATCTGCTAACTCCTTTATTACTCCTTTTCAGATTTTACCTTTTCAATTTTCTTCTTCTTCCTTTCTTATCTCCGCCATGGATCCTGCTTCCAATCCTTCAAGACCTAAGTATCTCTTCCCAACCTGATATACCTCCAAACAGAGAGCAAATGAAAAATGTGTCTGGTGCTTCTTCCTCCTCTCAACATAATCCTTCAGACTGGAAACCGGTCCCGTATGCTTATGACGAAGCCATCCTTCTTTATACTCCTGTCAACATGTCCAGAGAAAAAATGGACCCAAAGCATGCCGGTCCTGAATGGTATCCCACTAAAATAAATAAATCCCACCTGGATTCTTATTTGGAAAGTTACCATTTTCCTTCTGATGCTAGAGTATGGGTTCCCGACTCCTCCGACCGTCCTTACTCAGTTGATCCTGGTGTTATCACCATCTACCTTGATCACCTTGATTCAGGTTTTAGAATCCCCCTGATTCCCGTAGTTCAATCTTTATTGGACTATTATCATGTCTGTCCTTCTCAGCTTACTCCAAATAGTTGGAGGCTGGTTTACTGTTTTTTTGCGTTTATTCTCCAGATGAATCGTGTCCCGTCTGTTGATCTCTTCAGAAGTTATTACACCTTGAAAGTATCCCGCGAACGCGGATATCTTCATTTTGCCAGAAGAACTTGCATTTTGGGTGAACTGGGAAGAGAATCCAAAATTTTCATTGATTCTTCCTTTCCCCATGACAATAAGCAATGGCGGGAAAAATACTTCTTCTGCGCTATTCCAAATCCAAACTTCCGGTCTCGATGGTGTCTTCATTCCTTGGAATCCTTATCCCCTCTAAAAGTACGTCCTGTGCTTACTGAATATGACCGAATAACCTGGAGTATGATTCCGACTGGAACTCCCATAGATGCGGCCAAGTTGAAGACAGATGCAGGTCTCATTAGTCACGGCCTTTTTCCAGGTAAAGATAATAACTGTTGTATACCTTTCTATCTTTTTGTAATCCTTACTCATTATCATATATTTTTGCCATCAGAAGTAATTGCTCATCCCATCCTTAATGTTGCTGACCTACGGAGAAGTGTTTCAGAGGAAAAGAAGTCTGATTCTAGGGTTATTAAACCCTCCAAGAAAAGAAAACACACTGCCCGTCATCCTTCAAAAAGAAAAACTGCTAAGAGAGATTCCCCTGATCAAGAGAAAACTACCCCGGCTCCAGAAAGTGCCATCAGAGAAGATGCTGATGTGAAAATTGTGAAAACAGTTGCAAGTGAAATCCCTGGTCCCAAGATGAGGACCTCTAGAACCTCCAATACACTGAGATGTAGACTTAGGTCTACAGGTCCAGTCTCTGACCAGGTCCCATCTAGCTCAAAGAAGAAGAAGAAAAGAAGAAAAGAAATTCATACTGCCCCCAAAGAAATTCCCACTGTTGAAGATAATCCACGTGAAGAAATTCCTCATGATACTTCCGTCTTCCCAGAAAAAATGGTTGAGGACGAAGGTCAAGGTAAGGATTTATTTGACTATTCTTCTGACCACCTGAAGAAAATTGCTGAAGACATACTAACACATGCTGCAGGTGGTGTCACATCCTCCCAGCCGGTACCCTATCTGGCATACCCGAGAGTGTGATCCACAGCCCGAAGATCAGGTATCGAGTAATCAACCTCCCACATAAACAATAACATAATCATGAACAATAATAATAAAAGTGCGGAAGATAAACCATAGTTCCAATAAGGAAAGAATGAATCATATATAAATCAAAGCACTAGATATAATCAGAGTGTCAAAAACAGATAAGTAAAGTGAGGCAAAATCCCACTCTACAACCAGCGGAAAAGTAGTTCTAAAAGAGAATAAGCAAGACAAAATCTAATCCCAGTAGCAAGTACAATGGGTAACTAAATTGTTCTCCACTTTATAGACAACATCCCTATAAGTATAAATCTCATAAACGGCACAAGGGCGCTTCCACTCAATGGTCGGACCAAACATCGTACGGAGCATAACCACTCGCAGGATCTTCAGTGTAATTGTTGTAACCGCAATCACTTTCCTGGAGATATGCCTCTTTGCCTTGCGCTTCTTCATAGGGGCCGTCATAATATTCAGTACCTGCAGAATAGTCTAACAAACATTGTACAATAAAGGAATGAGTTTCAAAGAAACTCAAGAAGGCGATTAAATCCATAATAACATAAATGGCAGGATTTCAGAACAAACATAAATGCAATATGGTATGAGACAAGCAATGAATGAATGAATCTAACTCTATATATGTTGGTCTCTATTGGCAGACATGCTTTAAGTCATAGCACCGTACTTCTTTAGGAAGGTCTCAATCACTCATCATCAGTTGGTAATGGGTCCGGCATCCCTCGGGACATTCCATGGCTGGGGGTATAGGTCACCACTCTCTCACATCACCATTGGTCTAAGTACCGGCGCATCTCAGGGTAAAGCCTAGCCAAATGCAAGTCTTCTACTTAGTTACATCAAGTCAGATCCATATACGTCCATTCCTCGTCCCTGACGATCCTTTCCGGTATCCTTCACACTAGAGTCCTCATAGTCCCTGACTACGGACTCATCAACCCTATTGATCATCCACATATGGTAAACGGGAAGCTCTCACGTCCTCTCACTGGTTGGTTACCGGTCTTGAGCGCCCGTGAGCCCAAGTCTAATCATATGCAACCCTACCAATAAATGGCCCCCACAATGTGATTCCTGTCCTCTCACGGGTTGGTTACCGGTCTTGAGCTCCCATGAATCCCCATTGCTACCACGGGTCGTTCGGTCTCAATACCCCTCCGATTAGGGTCTGACATAACGGGACATCCTAGCCAAACACTACTAGACAGTCCTAGATATGTCATCCAACAGTTTAGGAAGGTGTCCAGAGGACATCTCCGGAAACATCCCATAATATTCCCGTAGTAGTCCAAGGACAGAAGTGTCAAAAGGACACCTCTCCTTTCCAAACCATACTTAAGCATACACATGCATCAATTCATATCATCACATATATGGTAACTTCATATATGGAAAGAAATCAATAATTACAATCAATTTGTATATAACTGGTAAGTAAATCATACATGAGTCAATTCAATATGAATAAGTAATGCTACTGATATCAAGATAGTACCACAGTAGTATAACATTATAAGAATCTAATTAAAGAAATAAATTAACAAGATTCAAATATAGAAACTAAGATATGCAATTTATGTTGTTAAAGAAGTAACCATCCTTACCTTTTATAACTCGCAAAGGAATCCTAAGAAATCAAGTAAGATCTTGGCAAACTTGAGAAGAAGGTCCTAAACAAGTGTATACAACATATTAGGAAAGATCCCTAACAGTGAAAAGATACCAAAACATCCAACACAGACCAATTCTGGAGTTGCTGTACTCATTGGTCGAGTGGATTGGTCGACTGGTCCAGTCAACCAATCAATCGACCAATGCAGACAGTAGCCTAAAAAAACAGAGTTTTAAGATATAAATCCAAATTTGGTGGTTCAAAAGGGTACTAATCCAATCAAGCCATCAAGATCCAAATTAGGAAACAAAAAGTTACCATAATTAGATCAACCATGGATCTTGAAGGATTCAAGATAGAAATCAAAGACAAGAACAATAGGAGAATGGATCCTTGCTTCAGGTAAAGGTATCATGAAAAGCATACTTAGATCTTCAAGGAAATAGGCTTAAAAGCATAAATCTAAATAAGGAAACAAAACCTACCATATATGTAACTATCATGATTAATGAAGAAAACATGGTATGGTAGAAGAGAAACAACTAGAGATTGATAGATCATGGATCATGAAAAGAAAACACAACAATTGACTACTAACATGATCAATACAGAAGATCCAAGGAGATCAGAATTCAAATCAGAAGTTAAACAAAGACTAGATCATGGTTTGATCATGATCCCTTCAAAAGCTTGCAATGATCATGGTTAAGATCATTGTTTTAGCCATTAATCCTTAGGATGATCATGAGAGACAAGTCCAAAGATGTTTGCAACAGAGAATGCAGCATCTCTTCTACTGTCTCAACTCAAAAAGGAAAGAAAAACAGAGATGGAGGAGAAGAAGAGAGTGTAGACATACCTTTGATGCAAAAGGAAGAGTTTTGACGAAGATCCGTCAAGAAAATCACCAAGGATGCAAGGGAGATGACTTGCAGAGGTCTTTGGTTCGTTCCAAAGAGTTTGGAGGCAGCAAATACGAAGTAGACTCGAGATTGGACTTAAATAGAGCAAGCAAGACCTAATTGCCAAAGACAACACCCATTGGTCGAGTGGATTGGTCGACTGGTCCAGTCGACCAATGCAGACAGCAATTCAAAAACAGGGAATTGAAGACCCAGATCAAATCCAATCCTAAAGGGGTTTTGCACACATAACAAGTGACTTACCTAATAGGTAGAAATGCCTTCAAACCATGATAGAGAGCACTCCAAGTCCATCAACTAATCCGATCTTCATCAAGATTCAGTTTCCATAAATAGAACTTCATCATCAACTCTCATGGATTCAAAGCTAGACACCAAGTCCTCCACTGGGATGGCCCAAAGCTGACTTCTTAATTTACTTGGGTCACCTGGACCTACAAATAACAAGGTTTCCGGGTCAAGGTTAGGGCTGAGTTTTACAGGTGGTATTATTGAAGAAATAGCCGATCAATTATGTGATGAAAATGTTGATGTTCCTGTCTCTCCCTTGGATGTTGTTGCCGAGGATCGTGTGAATGAAATTTCCATTTCTGTTTTACCTTTATCCATCCCTGTGTTGGATGTTGCTGTCCCAGATACTGATGTTGTTGCTCCTCTAGATATTGATGTTCTTGCTCCTCCAGATATTAATGTTCCCCCTCCTGAGAAAAGTGATGAAGATGTTCCTCCCTTGGAGGACAATAACCAAAATGTTTCCCATGGAATTCATGAAGTAGTTCTCCCAGAGAATAATCCTGTCCCTTCTGAAGCTCTCATGGTAATTGACCCTCATGTCGGTCATGAAGACCAAGAAAATATCATCATGCAGACTGGTTCAAATGATGCTGCAGTGAATGTTAATCCTGAGAATATTTTTGAGATAGCTGATCTCCAACCAGCCCCTGATCAGGTTGATGATACCATGAGCAATGCTGATTCCGGGAATCCTTTCCACCCTGAGTGGTTTTTAAAAGAAAATCGGACGACCGACCGTAATTGGGAGGCTGCTAGAGAATGGGATACAAAAGGCAGAATCCCTCGTGACAAGAAGAATACTGCACGGATGTCTGATTCTGATCTTTATTCTCATGGGTGGGGGTAAGAATTAGACCCCTTTATTTATTTATTTATTTAGAACTAATTTACTTTTGATCTGATTATTTATATTGTCTTTAATATATACGTATATATTGATTGATAAACAGATGTTTTGGGGCTGCCTTCAATGCATTTTCTGAAGTGTTGGAGAGAGAAAAAACTTTGTCTCAGGAAAATGATGAACTGATCAAGAAGAACTTCGAATTGGTTAATGAGGTACGGGATCTTCGAAGAAAATTGGGATCTTCAGAGAGAAAATTAACAAAGAATTTGAGTTCGGAGAAATAGATTTGATGAATGATCTTGATAGTTTGCATAATGATTATGAAATTTGCTCTGACCATTGTGCTGAATTGCAGGAAGAAGTTTCTATGTTGAGAGAAGCCGTTTTGAATCATAGGAATGAGCTTTTTCAACTTAAAATGTTAAAGGATGATGCCCTTGACAGGGCCAAAATTGCCACAGGTGAAAGAGAAGATTTTAAAGGAAAGCTGACCAGAGCTTTGGTCTGGTCACAAAGTATTGAGAAGGAAAAGAATGAACTCCAGGAAAAGTTTGATGAGATTGAGAAGCTAAATACTGCTTTAGAGTTGGCACAAGAATATCATGTGAAAGCTTTCAGTTCAATTCTGCTGGAGAAGTCTGCTTTGGAGGATAAGAGTAATGGTTTGGAGTTAAGGCTCGATGAGATAACAGCAGAAAACGATAATCTCAATGCTTCCTTTAATTTGGTTTCTAAAGAGAAAGAAAACCTTCATGCACTCCTGGATGAAACTTTAAAATTCAAAACTTTGCTGCATGAAGACTTAGAGGCAGAGAGGAAACAGTTTGAAATTGAAAAGAGAAGAATACAAAGTGAAAACCAGATAGTTTTAAATTCGGTTACCTCCTCTATGAAGGAAGTTGGAGATAATCCAACTTTCCTAGGGTTTTGCAAAAATATGGTAAAGGACTGCTCTGACCAAATTTTTTCAGAGATCCTTAAGACTCATCCTGGTTTAGATTTCAAGTTGTTATCTCCAGAGTTTCTCCCTTCTAGAACCTTTTTTGATCTTAGGAATTTGAAGCATCCCAGTTCTGATTGTTCGTCAGAATCATCTTCTGACAATGATATGAGTGACTCCTCCAGCTCTGGCCCAGATCATTCTGGCAGTGGTTCAGATGATAATGATGATGATAACTTACCTGCTCAAGGAGATGAAGATATTGCTGCTAATGATGCTGTTGATGTTGATCCGTCTGGTAATGCTACAGATGTTGATCCATCTACAAAATCACACATATGAAGAAAACACTCTTTTTGCTTTATGAACTTACCTTTTTCTTTCTTGCCTACCTCTTTTGCATATGAGGTTTTTTTTATTTTTTATTTTTTTATTTTTATTTTTTATTATAACTTGTTCAACTTTTATGGGAATGAAATTTTCTTCCCTCCTTCTATTGTGATTATTTTTATATTATATATACTGCTGAAATACCTCTGATGAAAAAGTAATTAAAAGGATTTTTAATACCTGATCAGATACCTTGAGATGTTGATTTAATACCTGATCTGACTTTTGAACTTCAATTAATAGACTTCAGTGTAACCTGATCGTTGAGTTATTTTACTGATTAATTCCGTCGTACTCGATCCGAATGCTGCCTTAGAAAGATGGCTACTGGAGCCTGACTTCAGAAAGTCGGGATCATCCTTGCAAAAGGAATGATCCGTGATCAGCTTCAGAAAGCATGACCAGGCCTCGGAAGGCTGGCTACTTGAGCCTGACTTTGGAAAGTCGGGATCATTCCTCGGAAGGAACAATCCGGGATCACCCTCGCGAAAGGAATGATCCGTGATTAGCTTAGCATGACCTGGCTACCTGAGCCTGACTTACGTAAAGTCGAGATCACCCTCGGTACGGAATGATCCGTGATCAGCTTCGGAAAGCATGACCAGGCCTCGGAAGGCTGGCTACTTGAGCCTAACTCACGAAGAGTCGGGATCACCCTCGGTACGGAATGATCCGTGATCAGCTTCGGAAAGCATGACCTGGCCTCGGAAGGATGACCACTTGGGTCTGACTTCAGAAAGTCGGGATCATCCTCAAAAAGAATGACCCTGGATCAGCGTTGAAATGGCTTGATCAGAAGAAACTGGTTCGCATAGATGTCTTTTGGATTAATAACGAGAAAGAAACTTTGGATGACCACGTTTAATAAAATGCATTCTCCAAGAATACCAGAAAATTCTTTCTACTGATAATATTTCTTAAGGTGAACTACATTCCACGGTCGTTTCAAACAACTTCCATGAGAGTCCTTTAGCCAATATGTGTTTTTGCTCATAGTTTTTGTTACCACATATGGTCCTTCCCAGTTTGCAGAAAGCTTTCCACAGTTCCTTGGATCTGATGCTGATTTTTTCCTCAAAACCAAATCTCCTACTCTGAAAGATTTATGTTTGATTCGAGCATTATAATACGCTGTTGTTCTCCTTTGATATTCCATATTACGGTATAAGGCCTTTTCTCTGACTTCATCTAAAAATTCGAGGTTTGCCCGTAGTCCCTCTTCATTAGTTATTGGATCAAATCCTTCATATCTGTTTGATCCCACCATAACTTCCACTGGAGCCAATGCTTCTGATCCATACGCCAGTCTGAAAGGTGTTTCACCTGTTGGGGTCCTGACCGTAGTCCTATATGCCCATAGTACATGAGGTAGTTCATCAATCCACAAACTATGCGCTTCATCCAGTCTCTTTTTTATCCCCTACAAAAGTGTTCTGTTTGTTACCTCAATTTGGCCATTGCATTGAGGATATGCTACAGATGAGTGTTTGCACTCAATATGATAATCTGCATAGAATTCCTTGAATCTCTCATTGTCAAATTGTGGTCCATGATCAGTCAGTAGAATCTTTGGTAGGCCATATCTGAATATGACATGATTTCTGAAGAACTTTTCAATTTGACTCGTGGTAGTTGTTGCCAAGGCTTCGCTTCTACCCATTTTCGTAAAATAATCGATTGCAGCCACTACAAACTTTTTCCCTCCAGCTGCAATAGGAAAAGGTCCCAACAAATCCATACCCCACATAGCAAATGGGAGAGGATTAAGAATTGATGTTAGCTGCTCTGCTGGCTGGCTCTGAATTGGTGCATGAATCTGGCATTGATGACACCTTCTTACATACTCAATTGCCTCAGATTGCATTCGTGGCCAATAAAATCCTTGTCTTAAAATTTTATACGCCAAAGCTTTCCCACCTAAGTGGTTTCGCCAAAGCTTTCCCACCTAAGTGGTTTCCACAAATTCCTTCGTGAACTTCAGATAAGGCATAAAGAGCATCAGAGGGTCCCAAACATTTCAAAAGTGGCCCAGAAACTGTTCTTTTATATAATAACTCATTTTTTAGAATAAACCTGGCAGCCCTTCTTTTCACAGTTCTGGCCTTTTCCCTATCTTCAGGAAGAATACCGTCCTTCAGATATTGTATAATAGGATCCATCCAAGATATCTCTGCATCAATTTCCATTATCTCTGGCTCTAAATATGCCAGAATATCTAGCTCCTCATAATATACAGTTTGTGGAATAGAAACAGACTTTGCGGATGCCAATTTTGCCAGAGAGTCTGCTTCATTATTTTGATTTTGAGATATCCTTGTGACTGAGAATTGTGCGAACCACTCCTTACATTGTGATACTTTTTTAAGATAGTTGACCATTCGATCATCTTTCGCACCATACGCTCCCGTGACTTGACTGACCACTAGCTCTGAATCACTTTTTACTTCGATGCTTTGAACACGAGAGATCCGGCTAGTCGTAACCCCGCAATAAGAGCTTCATATTCCCGCTTCATTGTTTGAAGCATGAAAATTAAACCGAAGTGCATTTTGAATTACAAATCCGAACGGACTTTGTAAAATCACTCCCGCTCCCGATCCTCGCGAATGACTTGACCCATCTACATGTAAGGTCCACACAGAAGACACCTTACTAGAATCTTTTTCCTCCTCTCGGTGATGAAATACTTTCAGCAATAAAATCGGCCAAAACTTGTGCCTTTATTGCAGTTCTAGGTTTATAATCTATATCATGTTCGTTAACTCTCTCGCCCATGATACCATTCTCCCTGCGCGGATCAGGTTTATGAGTATTTTCTTTAAAGGCCAGTTAGTAAGAACAATAATTGGATGAGCTCGAAAATAGGGCCGGAGCTTCCTGGCTGCTACTATTAAGGCGAAAGCTCTGTTTCTCAAATTCCGGATATCTAGATTCTCGCATCCGACAATGTATGGCTTACAAAGTAGATAGGATTTTGAACAATACCTTCCTCCCGGATTAACACCGCGCTTACCGCCGCCTTTGAAGAAGATAGATATATCTGCAAGCTTTCTCCGGGCTTTGGTCGAGATAAACTCGGTGGACTGGTCAACCTCCTCTTCACTCTTCAAATGAATTCGACGGTCCTTCGACCATTTGAATTCGTTGAGTGCATTTAGATTCTTCAAAGCCTTGAAGAATGGTGCACACTTATCTCCCGATCTGGATATAAATCTACTTAATGCTTGCAACTCTTCCTGTTAAGCTTTGAATTTCTTTCATATCACGGGAGCCGTCATATTTAAGATAGCCCCGATTTTTTCTCGGATTTGCTTCAATGCCCCTCTGTGTGACCATGAAACCTAGGAATTTACCGGATGAAACTCCAAATGCACACTTCTCGAGGATTGAGTCTCATTCCATTTCTCCTCAATACATCAAACCACTCTCTTAAATCGACGAGATGATCAGATTTAAATTGACTTTTTACAAGAAGATCATCTACATAAACCTCCATATTTCTTCCAATCTGATCAGCGAATAGCTTGTTCATTGCCCTTTGGTATGTTGCACCAGCATTTTTTAACCCAAAAGGCATAACTTTATAACAATAGCTTTCCCGATTGGTCATGAATGCCGTGTGAGGTTGATCCTCCTTCTTCATAAGAATTTGATTATAACCTGAATAAGCATCCATAAAACTCAACATTTCTTGACTCGATGTGGCATCGATTAGCTGATCAATTCGCGGCAAAGGATAGCAATCCTTGGGACATGCCTTGTTCAAATCAGTGTAATCTACACACATTCGCCATTTTCCATTATGCTTTTTCACCATTACCACATTTGCTAACCACCTTGGACACTCGATTTGCTCAATGAACTCAGATCTCTTAAGTTTGTCCACTTCAACCTTAATTGCATCATGCTTTTCTGATGAGAAATTCCTTCGTCTTTGTTTCACTGGTTTGATAGATTTATCTATCCATAAACAATGCTCGCCACCTCTCTCGCTTAAACCTGGCATGTCTTGTGCTTGACCAGGCAAAGACATCTGCGTTTCTTTGAAGAAATTCTTTCAATTGCTCCTTGTCCTGACTGTTCTGATCAGCTCCTATCATGGTCCCTTTTTCTGGATTCTCCAAACCAAAACAAATTTTTTCTAGCTTTTCTACTGGTTCACCTCTTTGAATTTTTTCCTCATCCCTATTATTTGTAACTTCAACAGTAAAGGCAAGTGCCTTACCTTGTGCTTTCAAATCCTTCAAAAAAGTCGTATAGCTTTGCCTTGAAGTTTTCTGATCTGATTTACATTCTCCAATGCCTCCTTCTGTTGGGAATTTGACCTTCAAATGTCTTGTCGAAATTATTGCACCAATAGTATTCAACGTTGGTCTCCCAAGAATTATATTGTATGCTGATAGACTTTTTATTAACAAAAATTTGGTAACTGTAGTTACCGTTTGTGGATGTGTTCCAAGTGTTATCATTAGTTCCACAGTCCCCTCTACCGAAGTAGACTCTCCAGAAAATCCAAATAGTCTTGTGCTGCAAGGTTTTATCTTGACCGTATCCAACTTCAATCGTTGAAAAGCTTCGTAAGACATGATGTCTACAGATGATCCTGTGTCTACCAGAACTCTATAAATATCTCTGTTTGCCACCTCGATGACTACCACAACGGCGTCATCGTGTGGTTCTTGAATTCCTTCCATTTCTTCCTCCGTGAAGACTATTTCCTTCATCATTTTGATTCTTCTAGGAATAACATGAGATTCGACAGTATTCACATACCTGGCATGAGCCTTAGATTTTGAAATTGAATTTAAGTCCAAACTTCCCAGGATGGTCATGACGGGGGACTGCTTCTGTTGAATCTGCCGATTTTCCTGCTGTTTAGTATTTTCCTCTGGAGAGTTATACTGAAAATCTTCCTTGGCTTGTTCTTCTCTAGCTGGTGTTCGATTGTTCCACCTTCTTGGCTGATCAGCAACATTTCTTCTATTTCCCCCATTTCTCTTTTGAACATATTGGTCCAATCTTCCTTGGTTGATCAGTCGTTCAATTTCATTTTTCAGAATTCTGCAGTCATCAGTATCATGACCATGATCTTTGTGATATCTACAGAATCTATTCGGATTCCTCTCATCCGCCTTTGCTATCATAGGTAGTGGCCATTTCACAAATCCCTGATGCTGAATTTGCATCAGAATTTCCGATCTTCTTGCGTTGAGAGGAGTATAGTTTTCTTGGAATGGTTTGGGAATGTCCCTTCTGTATTGACGATCAGGAATATTTCTTGAAAAGCTCCTGCTATTCCTTCGCTCTCTCTGGTCTCTCTGATCAGATTTCACAACTCCATCATCTTTCCTTTTAACTCCACTGCTATCAGTTTCTTTTCTTGCTTGGAGGATGTCTTTCATATTTGCATACTGATTACAGCGAGTCGTCAATTCTGCTATATTCGCTGGCTTGTTCATGATCAGGAATTCCAGAAGATGTTCATCTGTTAGGCCTCTGAACATAGCGTCATATGCCACCGCCTCATTCAAATTTTTAATTTGAATTGACTCCTGATTGAATCTCTTCATATAATTTCGAACTGATTCTCCCGATTTTTGACGGATTGCAGCTAAGTTATCAACAGTTTTGTTGCTTTTCATGCTACTTTGGAATCTTGACAAGAATACTTTCGTCAAATCCTTAAAATCCTTAATGGAATCTGGTAATAAGCTGAAGAACCAGGCTGTTGCAGATCCTTTCAAGGAAGATGGAAATGAGCGACACTTTAAAATATCAGAGTTACCTGCTAGCATCATAACAGAGTTGAACTGAGCCAGATGTTCCATTGGATCTGTACTTCCATCGTACATCGTGAATGTTGGAAGTTTAAAATTGCGCGGCAATGGTGCTGACATAATGTCTTTAGCAAATGGATTTTGGTTCATTATTTCCTCAGCTTTTTCTCCACCATCTTTATTCACCAGTCATTGGATCTGATCATCAAGGACGCGAAATCTTTTACTGATTTCCGATCCATAAACTTCAGATCTGCAATCTCCTGATTTTCCTGTTTCTCTCTTATCTCTCCAATTCCCAACGCTCTTGCTTTTTTTGCTCCAGATATGACTCAATTGATCATCTTTGGATGATTCTCGATCTTCAGTCTCTAGTGGAATATAGTTTGGATCCGCACTTTCTCCTGATCCTTCCTTCAGAAATGATCTCCTTCGGCTTCCTCCTGACTTTTGAATCTGAGAGTTTGGGACAGAGGTCGCTTTTGCTCGGGAAAGAGTTCGAGATCTTCCAGCTAATAAGACCGGAACTCTTTCCTCAGGATGTACTCCGATCTGTTTGATGAAAGTCCTCATCAGATTTTGTGTCTCCAGTATTTGATGCTGCATGCTCTCAAAACGCTCAGCGATCAGATTTGGATCTAACTCTGGACGAGATGTCGCCAATGTATCTGCTAATTGTTTCTCTTGCCTTTCAAACTGATCAGTTGGACGAGGTGGAGAATGATCCTCCAGCATTCTCTACCTCTGTCGAGTTTGCATCACTTGAATTTGCGGTATCGGAACCACTTCTCTCGTTCTTCTTTTTGGATTTACTCTCCTTGGCTCCCTCTGGCTTGTTTCCGCCATTTCTATTGGTAATTCCTCCTCTCGCTCAGGTGATTGAGCCATAGCTTCTGTTTTGACTTGTTTCCCACAGACGGCGCCAAATGTTGGTGCTATTTCTGCCGATCGCCTTGAACCGTAGTTTCTCGCACCGAACTCCTCAGATATGATTCGATCTAGTTTGCTCTTCGATCAATCAACCTCTCACTCCTGAAAGAAACAGAATCACAGTAAGAAACGGAGCCGATCGTCTTGATCGGCGTCTCGTCTCCAACGGTCTAGTCAGTATGGTGTCGATGGTGTTTTCAGAGCTCTCTGGAGCTTCTCAAATGCTAGTAACGGAGTTCCATCAGAGTGAGCTTAGAGTTTTGGTTGATTCTAGAGACTTACCTTCCTACGGATCTTCTCTGGCTTTTATACTGGCTTTCCCGCTTATAATTCTCTTTCAATTATGACCATCAGACCATCGCTCCTTTTTGGACATCTCTGATCATCTTGCCTTTATCTCTCAATCGAACCCGGTTGAAGTTGGTTGGACCAATATAAATCGGTAATGGATATATTAGTTACAACAGAGATGTGCGAGGCTTATCTGGATTATCATGGGATTCCCGCACCACACTTTGAGGTCAGAGGCCCATCACATGCCGCTCCTGAGACACCGGACTTATATGCTCAGATGCTTTCCATGACTTCCATACTGGAGAGGATGGAGATTAGGTAGGAGCAGATGTATGAGAGGATGGACTTGAGACAGACACAGATAGAGCCGAGACAAGAGCAGATGCAGTCTCAACTCACTAAAATTTCCAATGATGTCAGGGCACTTAGAGATCAGAGGCGGTCTCCTAGATAGATAGATTGTACTAGGATTTTTGCTTATGCTTTTCATATGTAACTTGTTGTAAAACTTTCTTAACTTAATGAAGTTCACTTTGTTTCACTTTATTATTGTGTATTATGCATTTTCTTTTTATTGCATTAAGTGATGCTTGTTAAATCATAATTATGGTATATTATTCAACAAACAACTTATGCTTCATTAATTAAGTTTCTAGTCCGAGTTATCTATTATTCACTCTAAGAACACATGAGTCACTTCTGGATCTATGACTCAGGAATGTTCCGTTATCGTTTCTGTGGTTGGGGTTTCACTAGAACTTGGGCTCTGATACCACTCTGTCACATCCACCCAGCCTGTGAAACCCGGCCCTAACCTTAACCCGGATACTCTTTGATTGTAGGTCCGAAGACCCGAAGTAGAAGTGAAAGTCAACTATGGGCCATATTGGTAGATGATTTAGTGTTCGACTCCGAACCTATGGAGATTGAAGATGATGCCCCATACTTGAAGTCAGTGTTGGATATAGAGAAAAGACTGCACCTTGATGAAGAGAAGATTAGTTGATGACCTTAGAGCTTGGTGGGATATGATTTAAAGCCATTTTTCCATGCTAGGTATGTTATAGAATATGTTTTTAAAGTTTCGTTTGATTCCGAGTAGTGGAAGACCCTCAAATCCCTATTTTTGGCTTTGCTGTCAGCCTGGGTCGAGTGCTTGGGTCGATCGCCCAATGCTACCCACCAATCGACCCGAGTTCTTGAACTCGAACAGAATCTTCTGTTTTGAGAATCTTGCTATATATACCCCATGACTTCGTGATTTTAGTATCCCTAGCCTCCATAACACCTAGAGAACGAAGGGAAACCATCTCCAAGTCTCCAAGAGTGAAGAAGAAGACCTAATCTTGCAATCTTGCAAACTCTCTCTCTTGTTCTTCAATTAAAGGTTAGTAATCTATCTTTTATGTTAATGATTTATTCTTTCTATGATCACTCTCATCTCTGAACTGAGATTATGATGAAGATGTTGCAACCTTGTAGTTATATCTTTACAATCTCTTTTCATTCTCTAATACTATGATCATCTCATTCATTCTTAACATGATTCTTATGATTTCTTCTTAAACTATGATAATATTTCCTATTTTGATTCATTCTAGCATTATAGATGCTTCTCTATGATTATTCATACCTCGATCTCTGTGTTCTTGTACTAGAATGAGATCTAATCATCTCTAGTTCATCTCTTTCATTCATAGCATGTTTCCAATGAAAACTATGATTTTTACCAAAATAGAAACTATGGTTCTAAATTAGGAAGTAATGTTTTAATGGTGGTTTGATATCTAAATTATGCTTTCTAGGCTTAGACTACTGTGTTAGACAATCCCTCCAAGTTTCGTCGTATTTCGGTTTGTGTAGCATAGGTTTCGGATCAAGATTCCCTTTTTACTTTCGGATTTGCTCTTGGGAGACTGCACTGGTCGATGGCCAATGCTACCCGACCATTCAACCCATAGCAAGCAGAATCTGTTTTCTTCGTCCGATTTGATTCAAATCATGCTTATTCTTTTAGGACTACTTCTTAATGATTGTGTGATGCTATTTTAGGGATTATTTGTTAACTTTGGATTCATCCTCTTGTTCTTCTGGAATATTCTCAGATCTATTTAAGGTAAGGAAAGTTGTTACCATATTAACATAGATTGCATAGATTTAGTTTCTAAATTGGGAACTACTTAGATTTGCTACTGTTATGTTAGTTTCTATTATGATATGAATGCTGCAAGTACATTAGGATCTTATTTCTTTATTTACTTTATGTACTTGATTATGTATGAATACTTACTCATATATGTTTCCTTATTTATTTAATCTTGTTTTATTATACTCTTTCATATGATGTGATATTTGTCGTGGATGATATGACTGAATTATGATTGTGATTGCTTAGGTATGATTTGGGATTGGGGAATGTCCTTTTGACATTTCTGTCCTTGGACCTCATTGGGAGTAGTATGGGATATTTCCAATGTTGCCCTTTGAAGCTTTCCCGGATTATTGGTTTTCATACGTAGGGCTTGTCTAGCAGTGTTTGGCTAGGTTATACCCCTGTTATATTAGACCCGAATCGGAAGGGTATTGAGACTGAACGACTCGTGGTAGCAATGGGGATTCATGGGTGCTCAAGACCGGTGAGTTATATCCGTGAGGGGACATGAATCACATTGTGGGGACCATTTGTGGGTAGAGTTGCATATGGATAGACTTGGGCTCATGGGCGTTCAAGACCGGTAACCAACCCGTGAGAGGACATGAGAGCTTCCCGTTTACTATATGTGGGTGACCTATAGGGTTGATGAGTCCGTATTTGAGAGAGTCGGATACGCTGACTCTAGTGTGAAGGATACCGGAATGGATCCCAAGAGGGGAGGAATGGACGTATCTGGATCTGAGTTGATATGACTAAGTAGAAGACTTGCATTGGGCTAGGCTTTACCTTGACATGCGCCAATACTTAGACCAAACGGTGATGTGAGAGAGAGGTGACTTAACCCCTAACCATGGATTGTCCAAGATGGATGAAGGACCCTTTAGCAACTAGCGTTGTGTGATGAGACCTACCCAAAGAAGTATGGTGCTATGACTTAAAGCATGTCTACCTATAGAGACCAGCATACATAGAGTTAGAATCATACATGCATTGTTGCCTCATATCATATCACTTATTGCTTTGTTTGTGATACTATGTTATTTATGCTATTATGGAATAACTTGCCTTGGTGAGTTTCTTTGAAACTCATTCCTTTTTGTACAATATCCTTTGTTAGACTATTCTACAGGTTTTGATGGCTATGAAGCGCAATATGAGGAAGCGCAAGATGAAGAAGCGTACCATATGCAAAGTGCTGGCGACTACGAAGATTACTGCGAGGATCCCTCGAGTGGTCTCTCTTGTTACCAGGATTAGCCCTACTGTGGAGTGGGAGCGTTTGAGCATCATCGACGAAGTCTATGTCTATGAGGACATCCTTTATAAAGTAGAAAAGACTCTAGTTTAGATTATATCTTTCTTTCTTATCTTTAGAAACAGTTGTAATCCCATTTGATTTTCGAACAACATTCCACTGTACTCGTGGAGTGAGATTCCGCCTCACTCTACTTTTGATTTATATATCTATTGGTATCTTTTCCGCACTCTGATGAATATCTCGTTACTTTACCTTGATTCATTGAATAATATTGTTAACATTGATTTAGTCTTGTTCTTGATTATATTGTTGTGAATGTGGGAGGTTGATTTCTCTAACTACTGAATCTTGTGGACTGTGGATCACACACTCGGGTATGCCAGATAGGGTACCGGCTGGGTGGATGTGACATAGCCGGTACCCTACCTGGCATACTCGGTTATGTGATCCACAGCCCCAAGGATCAAGTATTGAGCAACCATGCCTCCCACATACGTGATAACACACAATCATTAACAATAATATAGTCAAAGTCATAGCATATAAACAATGAAATCACAATAAGGATAAGAAACAATATAATTAGATCACGGAGATAAAAGATACCAATGTATATAATCAAAAAGGAAGAGAGTGAGGGGAAATCACTCCTTCAGTAGCAGCGGAAAGTAGATCAAATCATAGTTAAGGTTACAAAACCAAGTCTTGAAAAGAGACATATAGAGATGAATACCTAAACAACTGTTTCCTCGGTCTTATACAAAATGTCTTCATAAGTATAAACATAAGAGACTAAGCACGGCCGCTCCCACACTAGAGTCGAACTAATCATGGTACGAAGTGTAATCACCCTCGAGATCTTCACAGTAATCTTCATGGTAGCTAGTACCTGAACGGTAGTATGCCTCATCGGGGGCCGTCTCGAAGTAGGTGCCATCAAATCCTTCCATACCTGTGGAATAATCTAACAAAACATTTGGACAGAAAGGAATGAGTTCGAAAGAACTCAGCAAGGCAGTTATTCCATAATACATAAGTCACATGATACAAAACATAATATGATGCAAGATGATATGAAACAGATGATGCAAATATGATTCTAACTCTATATATGCTAGTCTCATGGTAGACATGCTTTAAGTCATAGCACCATACTTCTTTGGGTAGGTCTCAAATCACTCTTCCCTCAACCATTATGGTATCTTGGGTTCTCCAATGGTAATTGGGTACTGCATCCCTCGGGACATTCCATGGCTGGGGTTTAAGTCACTGCTCTCTCTCACATCACCATTGGTATAAGTATTGGCACATGTCACAGTAAAGCCTAGCCCAATGCAAGTCATCTACTCAGTTGTATCATGTCAGATCTGGATACTTCCCCTATGGCTACAACCAACTCGGTGCAGTATCCTTCACACTAGAGTCACGTATCCTATGGCTACAACCAACTCGGACTACAGACTCATCAACCCTATTGGTCATCCACAAATAGTAGACAGGAAGCTCTCACGTCCTCTCATGGGTTGGTTACCAGTCTTGAGCGCCCGTGAGCCCAAGTCTAGCTATTTGCAACCGTACCAATAAATGGCCTCAACGAGTATCCGTAATGCGGTCTACGTCCTCTCACGAGTTGGTTACCAGTCTTGAGCGCCCATAAAACCACATTACTACCATGGGTCATTCGGTCTCAATAACCTTCCAATTCGAGTCTAATACAACAAGAAAATCCTAGCCAACACCACTAGACAAGTCCTATATATGACATCCAATAATCCGGGAAAGCGTCGATGGGCATCTTCGGAGAGCATCCCATACTATTCCCTCTGAGGTCCAAGGACAAAAATGTCAATAGGACATTCCCCAATCCCAAATCGTACTTATCCAATCACATTCTCAATTTCACCATATCATACATAAATGATACTTCATCATATTGAAAGGTAAATCATAACATCACATGATCAATCATACATGTGATTGATAAGAATGAACAGTCATGATAACCAATAAGTATATAAACACGGTACTACTATCTCAAGTACAAACAACAATCATATGATGTTCAAATACAACAAAGAAGCTAAGCCTACTAAGTTGCCAACATCATTGTAAGATTCACATAGTCTATGCATTTATGGTGATAACCGTCCTTACCTTGAGTCAAGATGAAGATAATCCAATAATCACAAGAGAATGATCCGAAGATAGTACTTAGACCCTAGACAAACATAGATGAAAGATTAGAAAAGAAATCGGGAAAATCGGAGGTCGAACGAGTCAAAACGGGCAATTACTGTGAAACCTAGCCCTATCCTAACCCTGACCTTGATCCGGATCCCTTGATGTGTGTAGGTCCGAAGACCCGGAGTGGTGGAAGAAAAGACTTGTGGGCCCCCGTAGTAGAAGACTTGGTGTATGATTCGGAGCCCATGGATATTGATAATGAAGCCCCTTACTTGGATACACTGTTGGTGTTCAGTGAGAAACTGCACCTAGAAGAGGGGAAGTTTAGTTGAAGTGTTTGATGCACTTCTGGTCTTGTTTCAAAGGTATTTCTCTACTCTAGACTTGTTTATTGACTTGTAGGAGAAAACCCAACTCAATTCGGACCCGTATAGCCTTTCATTTCCCTGATTCAAGCATGTTGTACATGCGTGGTCGACTGGGCCATTCGACCAAAGGTTGTACAAATTCTAGAAAAATATGCTTTTTGGATATTCCTCTCTCTATTAAAGTGTTTCTCATGTTTTGAACCCTATTCCACATTTCTAACTTGTTGAGAACGTGAGAAGAGCTTCCCAAGCACCTCCTTGGTAGTGGTGAAGATTATTCCCTTCCAATCATTGCCAATCATTGATTCTTCTCTCCATTAACACCTCCAAGGTATGATTGATCACTCTCACTCTCTATTTTACTCTTTTCTTTTCTTTTCTTGCTGTTGCAACCTTGGAATTGATGCTGCAACCTTGCAACCATCACTGCAAGTGTTCACTCTTAGCTAATCATTGATCTCATTCCATTTCCATTGATGCTATGCTCTCATTTCAATCCTTGCATATGCATTCCTTTGATTCTCTTTTTAACTTCATGCATTCTTGTCCTAAACTTAGGTATATAGTGTGCTATGTCTATGTTTATTGCTAGCATATGATTCTAATCCAATTCCCATTAGTTCCCTTAGCTAATTCATTCATTTCCAATGCAATTGCACTTGATTTCAATTCATGCTATGATTATTGCATTTAGACATAGGGTTTCAATTTGGGGGTTTCTAATTGGACCATTCGATTGTGTCAATTACTTGATTAATAGTACCCTTATACTGCTTTAATGAATCCCTCAAAGTTTCTGATCGATTCGAGCCCCGAAAGATCGATTTTGGGCCAAAAATCACTATTCAGCCCCGGCACTATTCATTGGTCGACTGGGTCAGTCAACCAATTGATTGCTGAATTGTGTACTTCGCCGATTTGATTCGTTCGACCTCCAATTTTCCCAATTTCTTTTCTAATCTTTCATTTTTGTTTGTCTCGGGTCTTAATACCATATTTGGATCATTCTTTTGTGGCCTTTGGATTATCATCATCATGGCTTAAGGTAAGGACGGTTATACCCATATAACACAGACTATGTGATTATTACACTGTTGTTGGCAACTTAGTAGGCTTAGTTTATTAGTTGTTTTTAGACATCATATGACTGTTGTAGTTACCTTATGACAATAGCACCATGTTTATTTACTTTGCTTATCATGTCTATTTATTCTTGTCATTTACTTATACACTTGATCATGTGATGTTATGACGTATCTTTCAATATGATGATGTATCATGTATGTATGATATGATGAACTGAGAATGTGATTGGATAAGTATGATTTGGGATTGGGGAATGTCCTTTTGACATTTCTGTCCTTGGACATCGGAGGGAACAGTATGGGATGTTCTCCGAAGATGCCCATCGACGCTTTCTAGAATTATTGGATGACATACATAGGACTTGTCTAGATGTGTTGGCTTGGACATCCCCATTGTATCAAACCCGAATCGGAAGGGCATTGAGACCAAATGACCCGTGGTATTAGTATGGTTTGATGGGTGCTCATGATCGGTAACCACCCCGTGAGAGGATATAAATCATACTATGGATACCCGAAAGGGGCCATTTATTGTTAGGGTTGCAAATAGCTTGACTTGGGCTCACGAGCGCTTGAGACCGGTGGGTATATCCATGAGAGGACGTGAGAGCTTCCCGTCTACTATTTTTGGATGACCAATAGAGTTGGTGAGTCCGGTGAGTAATATCTGTGACTCTAGTGTGAAGGATACCGGAAAGGATCCCAGGATGGGAGGAATGGACGTATCTGGATATGACATGATATGACTAAGTAGATGACTTGCATTGGGCTAGGCTTCACCTTGACATGCGCCACTACTTAGACCAATGGTGATGTGAGAGAGAGGTGACTTAAACCCCACCCATGGATTTGCCCCAGGGATGCAGGACCCATTACCAACCGGTGATTGAGTGATTAAGACTTACCTAAAGAAGTATGGTGCTACGACTTAAAGCATGTCTACCATAGAGACTAGCAGATGTAGAGTTAGAATCATACTTGCATCATGTTATGATTTGTATCATATGACTTATGTATTATGGATTAACTGCCTTGCTGAGTTCTTTTGAACTCATTCCTTTTTGTGCAATTGTTTTGTTAGACTTCTCTACAGGTACCAAAGAAGTCGATGGCTCATACTTCGAGGGGAACCAGGATCCCGCACACTACACTGAAGGTCTTAGCCATTATGAAAGTTACTATGAAGGTGCCGAGGGTGATTACCCTCCGTACCAAGATTAGCCAAACTTTGGTGTGGGAGAGGCCCTACTTAGTTTCCTTCGTGTACACCTACGAGGACATCCTGTACAAGACTGAGGAGACCTTAGCTTAGGCATTTTTATTGTTATTATTTGGAACTTGGATTTGTAACTTAACTTTCATTGATATACTCTTAGATGTTGGTTCTGTAACTTAACTTTGATTGACTACTTTTCCACTGCCACTGAGGGAGTGACTTCCGCTCACTCTCTCTCTTCTGGATTATATTTATACATTTGGTATCATATTTATTCTGCACTCTAATTATTTGTTTTTATCTTATTCATGATTACCTTTATTATATGTTTTATCTTGATTATTATTGTTCATGATTGTGTTATTGCGTATGTGGGAGGCATGGTTGCTCGATACTTGATCTTCAGAACTGTGGATCACATACCTGGGTCTGCCTAGTAGGGTACCGGCTAGGTGGATGTGACAGATTGGTATCAGATCCCAAGTTCAAATGAAACCCCAACCACAGAAACGATAACGGAACATTCCCGAGTCATAGATCCAGAAGTGACTCATGTATTCTAAATTGAATAATAGATAACTTGGACTAGAAACTAAATTAATGAAGCATAAGTGACTTGTTGAATAATATACCATAATTATAATTTAACAAGCATCACTTAATGAAATAAAAAGAAAAGTGAATAATGCACAATAATAAAGTGAAACAAAAGCGAATTTCATTAACTTAAGAAAGTTTTACATCAAGTTACATATGAAAGCATAAACTGAAATCCTAGTACAATATGTCTATCTAGGAGACCACCTTTGATCTGTGTGAGCTGAGACTGCAACTGCTCCTGTCTTGACTTTATCTGTGCATGCTCACCTCCATCCTCTCATACATCTGCTCCTATCTAACCTCCATCCTCTCCAACATGGAAGTCATAGAAAGCATCTGTGCATATAAGTCAGGTGTCTCTGGAGCGGCATGTGATGGGCCCCCTACCTCAAAGTGTGGTGCAGGAACCCCCTGATCGTCCTAACCAACATCAGGCATCTCTACATCCTCTCCGTCCTGATCATCGGAATCTGCTCCATCTTGTCCCTCGACCATTGGTGCCACCTCATCCTTGTTCTCAGACTCAAACTCATCCTCCGGACCCAGTGATCTCGCAGTATCATCTAGCTGCATTAGTCCAATGGTCCTCGTGCAGATCAGATATCCCGTGTCACTGGCCACCTCGTCACCCTCGAGTCCCACCTTGAAATATCTGAAGATGAGTGTCAGTAGTTGTGAAACCCGACCCTAACCTTAACCCGGAACTCTTTGATTGTAGGTCCGAAGACCCGAAGTAGAAGTGGAAGTCAACTATGGGCCATATTGGTAGAAGATATAGGGTTTGACTCCGAACCTATGGAGATTGAAGATGATGCCCCATACTTGAAGACAATGTTGGATATTGAGAAGAGACTGCACCTTGATGAAGAGAAGATTAGTTGATGACCTTAGAGCTTGGTGGGATATGATTTAAAGCCATTTTTCCATGCTAGGTATGTTATAGAATATGTGTTTAAAGTTTCGTTTGATTCCGAGTAGTGGAAGACCCTCAAATCCCTGTCATTGGTTTTATTGACAACCTGGGTCGACTGCTTGGGTCGACTGGGCCATGCTACCCAGCCACTCGACCCAGAGATGCTGAACTCGAACAGAATCTTCTGTTTTGAGTATCTTGCTATATATACCCCATGACTTCATGATTTTAGTATCCCTAGCCTCCATAACACTTAGAGAACGAAGGGAAACCATCTCCAAGCCTCCAAGAGTGAAGAAGAAGACCTAATCTTGCAATCTTGCAAATTCTCTCTCTTGTTCTTCAATTAAAGGTTAGTATTCTATCTTTTGTGTTATTGATTTATTCTTTCTATGATCACTCTCATCTTTAAACTGAGATTATGATGAAGATGCTGCAACCTTGTAGTCATATCTCTACAATCTCTTTTCATTCTCTTGTGCTATGATCATCTCATTCATTCTTGACATGATTCTTATGATTTCTTCTTAAACTATGAAAATATTCCTATTTTGATTCATTCTAGCATTATAGATGCTTCTCTATGATTATTCATACCTCTGATCTACTGTGTTCTTGTACTAGAATGAGATCTAATCATCTCTAGTTCATCTCTTTCATTCATAGCATGTTTCCAATGAAAACTATGATTTTTACCAAAATAGAAACTATGATTCTAAATTAGTAAGTAATGGTTTTAATGGTGGTTTGATGTCTAAATTATGCATTTTAGTCTTAGACTACTGTGTTAGACATTTTCTATAAGTGTCATCGCATTTTGCTTTGTGTAGCATAGGTTTCAGATCAAGATTCTCTTTTTATTTCCGGATTCGCTCTTGGGCAGATTGCCTGGGTCGACTGGAGCACTCAACCCAGCCAATCAACCTGCAAGAACAAAATCTGTTTTCTTCGTCCGATTCGATTCGATTCATGCTTATTCTTTTAGGACTACTTCCTAATGATTGTGTGATGCTATTCTAGGGTTTATTTGCTAACTTTGGATTCATCCTCTTGTCTGTCCGGAATACATTCGAATCTATTTAAGGTAAGGAAAGTTGTTACCATATTAACATAGATTGCATAGATTTAGTTTCTAATGTGGGAACTACTTAGATTTGCTACTGTTATGTTAGTTTCTATTATGATATGAATGCTGCAAGTACATTAGAATCTTATTTCCTTATTTACTTTATGTACTTGATTATGTATGAATACTTACTCATGTGTGTTTCTTATTTATTTAATCTTGTCTTATTATACTCTTTCATATGATGAGATATCTGTCGTGGATGATATTACTGAATTATGATTGTGATTGTTTAGGTATGATTTGGGATTGGGGAATGTCCTTTTGACATTTCTGTCCTTGGACCTCATTGGGAGTAGTATGGGATATTTCCAATGTTGCCCTTTGACGCTTTCCCGGATTATTTGTTGTCATACCTAGGACTTGTCTAGCAGTGTTTGGCTAGGTTACACCCTTGTTATATCAGACCTGATTCGGAAGGGTATTGAGACCGAACGACCCATGGTAGCAATGGGGATTCATGGGTGCTCAAGACCGGTGAGTTATATCCGTGAGGGGACATGAATCACATTGTGGGGACCATTTATGGGTAGAGTTGCATATGGATTGACTTGGGCTCATGGGCGTTCAAGACCAGTAACCAACCCGTGAGAGGACATGAGAGCTTCCCATTTACTATATGTGGATGACCTATAGGGTTGATGAGTCCGTATTTGAGAGAGTCGGATATACTAACTCTAGTGTGAAGGATACCATAAAGGATCCCGAGAGGGGAGGAATGGACATATCTGGATCTGAATTGATGTTACTAAGTAGAAGACTTGCATTGGGCTAGGCTTTACCTTGACATGCGCCAATACTTAGACCAAACGGTGATGTGAGAGAGAGGTGACTTAACCCCTAGCCATGGATTTGTCCGAGAGGGATGACGGACCCTTTGCCAACCAAGGATGTGTGATTGAGACCTACCCAAAGAAGTATGGTGCTATGACTTAAAGCATGTCTGCCTATAGAGACCAACATACATAGGGTTAGACTCATACATGCGTTGTTTGTCTCATATCATATCACTTTATGCTTTGTTTGTGTTACTATGTTATTTATGCTATTATGGAATAACTTGCCTTGCTGAGTTTCTTTTGAAACTCACTCCTTTTGTACAATATCTTTTGTTAGACTATTCTACAAGTTTTGATGGCTATGAAGCGCAATATGAGGAAGCGCAAGATGAAGAAGCATACCATACGCAAAGTGTTGGCGACTACGAAGATTACTTTGAGGATCCCTCGAGTGGTCTCTCTTGTTACCAGGATTAGCCCTACTGTGGAGTGGGAGTGTCTGAGCGTAATCAATGAAGTCTATGTTTATGAGGACATCCTTTATAAAGTAGAAAAGACTCTAGTTTAGTTAGATTATAACTTTCTTTCTTGTCTTTAGAATCAGTTGTAATCCCTTTGATTTTCGAACTACATTCCGCTGTACTCATGGAGTGAGATTCCGCCTCACTCTACTTTTGATTTATATATCTATTGGTATCTTTTCCGCACTCTGATGATTATCTCGTTACAAAGTAAATTTAGTATTGTTCTTGACTATATTGTTGTGAATGTGGGAGGTTGATTTTACTAACTACTGGATCTTGTGGACTGTGGATCTCACACTCGGGTATGCCAGATAGAGTACCGGCTGGGTGGATATGACAGTAGTCGTCCAAAACAGAGATTCCTCATACTCAAGCGCTCTACTATATCGATCATGACATTCTGTATGATATATGCTAGATCTATCTCAAAGCCCATGTAAATAGAATATATGACCAAGGCCTCCATCACTGTGACCCGATGGTGATGTCCTGCCTTGGGCATAATGTTTCTGCCCACAATCCGACCAATCACTCTCGCTGCTAGAGTCATCTCTCCACTGATCCATGGACTATGGCATCGAATATCATCCCATAGTGTGGCACATATCTCGTGCAACTCCTATGGAAGAACATGTCTGTCCACTCTACCACCGACTGGTATCCATGTACAAGCGTGCAGGTAGAAAGGTACCCCGAAAATCTCTGCGAGTGTGTGGGTAGTGAAGAGAATCCGTATCTCCCAGACCTGACTAGCTACTACCAGATGAAGCATATCTACTCCCAATCCCTCCTCAAATGATGCCAAATTGTTGTAGAACAACTGAACCAACTCTGGATACACCGGTAGATCATCTATAAAAAGGTGTGTCCATCTCATTGTATCAAATCGTCGTCTGATCCTAAAGGTCCTCAACTCTTGCAACTGAAGTGCTCGACCGTGCTCGATGCGATAGTGTCCGAAATAAGTCTCGTATATAAACTCTGCCTGTGGTATCGTAAATCTGTGTCTATCTATGACCTCCTCTCGTGGCTCAGGCAGAGCCTGTCCTCAACCTCTCCTGGCCCTACTAATCTACCTCTACCACGGCCTCCTCTTTGTCCTCATCTCTCCATGATGACTGTACCTATAGAAAAAGATTAAACAAGTCAATGTTAGGAATTACCAAAGAAGTTTAGACAAGAAGGGCATTTTCGTAATTTTTTGAAATTTTTTTATTTTGGGGAAAAGTCAAATTGAACATACTAGCATGTGCATAATACCTTGAATTTCATGCTTATGAAGTTTAATTGAAGAAAACCCATCGAAATCCCGGCCTAAAGTGGAAAATTCAGCAAGCTAGAAATAAGATTTTTGGCTTTTTAGGTCTAAATTGGGGATTTTCTAAAACATCGAAATTGGTTGAGAAAAATTGCATGATTACCTCTAGCATATCATTTCTAGCATGTGACAACTGATTTCATGTTAGAATTCCAAGCGGTTTGAGAGTAATCGAAATTTTTCTAAATTTGGGAATTTCGGTTGCGTTAGCGAAAGCAAGTTGGTGTTTTTGTGTTTTCTTGATGTTTAAGGCTTGTTTTTGCATGGAAACTATGGGATTATGTTACTAAGCATGCATGAACATGTTTCTAACATAGAGCAACAAGTTAAACATGGATTTTCATGGATTTTAAGTAAAAAAACTAACTTGAGAAGATGATGAATAGTGCTTACCATGCTTTGATCTTCTAAGTGTGTTGTGTTGATGTGGTTGAAGCTTATAAGCACTTGGAATCTCTTTGGAAACTCTGGCAAGATGGTTCTCCAGAGCCCTTTCTTGAAGAATTTGAGTTTGAAATGAGAAATGAGGTGAAAATGGGGTTTAAAACCCATTTTTGCATGTTCTGGGTTTGCTTGGTTGACTGAGTCAATCGACCAAAGCCAATTGACCAAAGGAGGACAGAATGCCCTGTTTTGGATTTTGCTTGGATTTTCGGCTCGATTTTTGGATTTTTGACCAATGTTTGATTGTTTGCTTTCTATGTTAATGATTCTAAGTATGTTTAAGCATTCTAATCACTTGGTCTTGAAGTTGTTGACGGATCTTCGGTGTTGGTGTTGTCATCTTTGTTTTTGCAGAATGGTTGTCCTAAGAAACCGATTTGTAGGTTCTGGTAGCACCGGTAATGGTGAGACGCCTGCTGGTACTTTAGACCAACAGACACAAGAGAATAGTCACACCACTACTGACCTCCAGGTGCTCCTGAGATTGGAAGCTTCCGGGATATTGCTAATGTTATGAATAACATGATGCAACAACAGGCAGCCCAATTTACTCATATGATGACAAGCTTCATGGTGGTTCATGGCGGGAATCATGCTGGAGGGCAAGGAAACCCTAATGTTGCAGCTCCGTATGTGAAGAGGTTTGCTGGAACCCCGCACACTAGGCTGATGGAGAGTTTTCTGAAACTGCAAGTGCCGTCATTCACCGGTGTAACAAAGGATGCTCTATTTCCTAACAAATGGCTAAGGGAACTAGAGAAGGCCTTTCGGAATTTGCAGTGTACGATGCCCAAAAGTTCTTTTTGCAGAGCAGAAGCTTCAGCATGAGGCTGATGCATGGTGGACTTCGACTAGAACTATTCCCGAAGACCTCCATGCGGGTGTTGTATCATGGGAAGTGTTTAAAGAAGCGTTCTATAAGAATTACTTTCCTGAAGCAGTGAAGGATGCCAAGGAGGCAGAATTTATGGCATTGGTTCAAGGTTCCTTATCTCTGCTGGACTACCAGCAGAAATTTGAAGAGCTATTATTTTTCACCCCTGATTCGATCAAACCTAACAATGCGAAAGAGAAGAAGTTTTTCAAAGGACTGCGGCCATCGATAAAGGCATACCTCACCGTTCTCCCTCTCGAGAGCTATGCCCAAGTAGTACAGAATTCGAAGAAACTTGAAGAGACAGAAAAAGAAAATGTTCGAGTCCAGAGGCCTTGGCAGCCAAGGAACCTAGTTATGTTGACCGCACTGATCGTCAATTTGTGAGACCTACTCCATATCCTGCTCCTACCTTTCAGACAAGGGTGTTGGACAGAGTGTCCATCTGACCCGAAAGTGCATTAGGTACTTTAACTAAACTTCCCCTCTTCTAGGTGCAGCTTCTCTCTAAACACTAACAGTGCATCCAAGTAAGGGGCACCATCATCAATGTCCATGGGTTCGGAATCAAACACCATGTCTTCTACTGAGAGGGGCTATAGTTGTCTTCTTCCACCACTTCGGGTCTTCGGACCTACAAACATCAAAGATTCCGGGTCAGGATCAAGGTTAAGCTAGGGCTGGATTTCACAGTGAATATCCCAGCTACTAGGCCTGTGAATGTGAATCCGAGACCGGTGATTCAAAAGCCTCCAGTGGCAGTGACTCCATTTGGACCAAGAGACCCTATTTGCTTTTTCTATAAGTAGACCGGACACTCGTGCTTTCCCTAAGAAGACAAATCAGCCACCTGCCCCTATAGCAAAGAGTGCTCTTGCCCCTCCTTCTGGTAGAGTGTTCAGTATTTTTAGTGCTAAACAAGATGCAAATCATGATGTTGTGACAGGTACATTGCTAGTCGCTTCTATACCTGCATTTGTTTTATTTGATACGGGTGCATCTCATTCGTTCATTTCATTTGCATTTGTTAGAAAGACCGACCTAACACCAAAGAATCCATCTAGTTGTTTGATGATTAGTACTCCTACTAGATCTATTGTGAAACTAGATAAAGTGTTAGAAGGATGTTCTGTCTGTGTTTGTGAGAAGATTCTGAAAGCGAATCTAGTGCTCCTTGATATGAAGGACTTTGATGTTATATTGGGAATTGATTGGTTGATAGCCCATAAAGCTGTAATCCTTTGTTCATCGAAGAAGATTCAATTTTAGATTTGTGGAAATTCAACTTTTGAATTTCAAGGTGAGAAAGGAAGATTCAGTAAGAAGACTTTGACTGCATTGATGCAAGTCTGTGCATAGTGGAAAGTGCTTCACCTAGAAGCAAGGTCAAGGAAGAAAAGAAGCTTGAAGAAGTCAAGGTTGTTTGTGACTTTGCAGATGTTTTCCCGGATGATATGTCAGGACTGCCTCCTAATAGAGATGTTGAGGTATCGATTGATTTAATTCCAGGAGCTGCTCCAGTATCTAAAGCCCCATATAGAATGGCACCTACCGAATTGAAGAAACTACAGAACCAGCTGAATGATCTCTTAGATAGAGGTTTTATACAGCCAAGTGTATCACCTTAGGGAGCTCTGGTTTTGTTTGTGAAGAAGAAAGACGGTAGCATTCGTCTATGCATTGATTACCAAGAGTTGAACAAGATGACCATTAAGAATAGATATCCGCTGCCCAGGATTGATGACCTTTCCGATCAGTTGAAAGGTGTAGCCGTGTTCTCGAAGATTGATTTGAGATTTGGATATCACCAACTGAAGGTGAAGTCTAGTGACATTTTCAAAACAGCTTTTAGAATGAGATATGGTCATTAGGAGTTTAGAGTCATGCCCTTTGGTTTGACTAATGCTCTTGTTGTGTTCATGGATCTTATAAAGTGAGTTTTTCATGATGTGCTTGACAAGTTTTTGATCGTCTTCATTGATGACATCTTGATTTACTCGAAGAATGAAGAAGAGCATGTGAGACATCTTAGTTTCACTTTGCAAACGTTGTGAGAAAAGAAGCTTTATGCTAAGTTTAGCTGTAATATCCAGCCCTATTCTAACCCGGATCCACTGTTGTATTCAGGTCCAAAGACCCGAAGCGGTGGTAGAAGAGACCTATGGACCATTCTGATTGATGATCATGATTCGGAGACTGAGCCTATGGACATTGATGATGATACCCCTTGCTTAAATGCCTTATCAGTGTTTAAGGAAAGTCTGCGCATCGGAGAAGATTAATCTCGTTGATGTACCTAATGACCTTCTGTGCTCAATCCGAAGGTATTCCCCGAAACTAGACTTCTTGATTGAATCGTGGAAGAAAACATCACTCAAATTGACCTTGTATAGCCTTTCAAATCCCTACTTGAAGTTGCTGAACTAAACCTGTTTTTCTGCTGAGAAACATTTTGGTCGATCATTTTGGTCGATACCATCGACCAAAACCATCGACCAAAGTTTCCCAGTCTGCCAAGTTAAAGATTCCATAGAATATTCCTATTCTATTTATTATGACCTCGAGCCTTGAGCCTTGTGCAATCATTTTTCTCACCTGAAATTGTGGGGAGAGCTTTCCAAGGCACCTCCTTGGCTAATGTGAAAGGCACCTCATCAAAAACTCATTGTTTACTATTGATTCTTGTCTACTTCTTCCACACTAAGGTATGAATCACCATTCCACTCTCTATCCTACCATTTTCTACTCTTTTCTTTTTCTTTCTTGCTGGTGAGACATTGGAAATGGTGTTGCAACCTTGCAACCACCACTCCAAGTGTCTACACATGATTAACCTATGAGTTTCTTAGCCATCCATTGATGCTATGCCTCCACCTCATGCCTAGCTTATGTATTTCTCTATTCTTCTATTAACATCATGTCATTTTGTACCAAACTGAGTTGTAGGGCATGCTATGTTTATGTTTATCACTTCTATATGATTCCAATCGAATTTCTATTAGTTCCTCTAACTATTACATGTCATTCCTCATCAATGCAATCAATTCCAACTCATGCCATGATGTTTATCACTTGAACTTGTTAGCTCAAATTGGGGCTTTTTGTTTGGACCATTGGATTGGGTAATTTTCTTGACTTATAGTGTCCTACTACTGTTGTTAAGTGTTCCTCCAAGTTTCAGATTGATCCGAACACCGGAAAACCAATTTAGGATGAAAACACCCAAAATCCACCATTCTGTTCCGAAGGAAATTTTGGTCGATCCTTTTGGTCGATACCATCGACCAAAGTTGTTGCTGACAGCAACCTTGGCCAGTTTTGATCCAATTGATATCCAATCTTCCTAATTTCTTCTCTAACTTATTATTGATGTTTGTTTAGGGCCTTAACAATTATTTTGGACTATTTCTTGTTACTCTCAATTCATCATCAATTCAACCCAAGGTAAGGATGGTTATCTCCATAAACATATAGATCACCAACTTATGATTTATGTTCTTCTTTATGAATGGAACCTCTTGATTACTTTTAAATCTTTATAAGACTGTTATATATGTGTTAGAACAATAGTATTGACATCTTTATACTCTTGTCATGTTACATTACTATTCTTGTTTACTTATGTCTATGATGATTCATTTCAATATCATGTTTTAACTTTTACGATAAGATGTATTGGATGCATGAAAGATGATGAACTTGAATATGTCTCACATATACGATAACACAATCATGAACAATGATAATCAAGGTAAAAGCAATAAATAACAAATATCATGAATAAGGTACGAACAGAAAATCAGAGTGCGGAAATAAATGATACCAAGTGTATAAGTATGATTATAAGAAAGATAGAATGAGCGGAAGTCACTCTCTCAATGGCAGCGGAAAAATAGTAAAATTCAAGTTAAGTTACAATCCAACATCTAAAGAGTAACTCGAGTGAAAGTTAATTATATATCCCAATGTTTAACAAAAATCCAAGGGAATGGGGCACTAAGCAAGGGTTTCTTCTATCTTAATAATTATATCTTCATAAGTGTGGACGAAGAAAGCCCAGCACGGCCATTCCCTCACCACAATGGGACTAACCCTAGTACGCAGTGCAATCCTCCTCTGTGAAATCCAGCCCAAACCTAGCCAAGACACCCTATCTATTTTGGGTGAAGAAAGGTTAGTTTAATGTTACATCTTGAAGTTGGACCTTGATTCCAGGACTCCCCTCCCCGCACGATGTTTGATGTGGAGAAGGTGTACACACTAAACACCCACCTAACTCAGCAGAGTGAACTCCCAACACCAAGCACCGAAACACAGGGAACTCCCAACCACCGATTTTGGTGAGTTTTGGAAGCAGACACACGTAGCTCTTCTAATTAATGTTTAACATGTTTGGTCTTAGCCACTACGCAATGTATTCATCTCCGAATCAATTCCCCTCCTAGCCAAGCCCATGTTGACCATTGATATAAGCACAGTAAGAGATCCCATCAGGATTAGTACGATCTAAATCTGCCCTGATATCTCGATATCCAAGAGAGAAGCCTGTCCAATCCCCGAATCCAGGTGAGTTTGCTAGAGAACCAGTTGTTTCCAATTTAGAAACCATGTTCCCAATTTATAAAGACAATTGGACCATGGATGATGTCAAATCAGCTAGATAGCAGTATGTTGGGAAGTCCCCGAATTCGGATCAAGGACTCAAACGAAGAAGATGACCAAAACAAAGGCAAGGCGCTCAGCGACAGGGACGAGGCAGAGACAAGCAACGACCAAGAGGACAGAACCCAATTGGTCTATGGATGATTGACACCCAGGTCCCTAATATAATATGTATACTGTTAGGACGCCAAATTTAGGAAGACCGATCCGGAGATCTCTCAAGTATATAAGGTAAGGATGGTTACCACAAAGCAAGATTGTGTGATTTAGTTCATATTAGAACTGGATTTGTTACCATAAAGATCATGAATAAACGGAACTCAATACAAAGCAAACGCCAGATGAAAGCAGTCAAGAATGAGATGAACTATATGGATACTATATACGTAAATGTACAGATATGATTGATTTGTGATTGTGATTGATTAAGAGGCGGAAGGAGAGGGCCGACACGCCGGACACGGAGGGAAAGAGGGATGCCGAAGATGCCAGACACCGAAAGACAACCAGGGCGCAGTAGGGGCAGGAAACCCCGAACAGACCCAAGGAGGGGAGAGACCAACGACCGGGAGCAAGGGGAGGGGCCAAGACCAGAACCAACCCGGAGAGGACAGAATACAGGGGGGCCAATTGGTAGGGTGCAATGGAAGACTGGGCCACGGCCAAGACCAACCAACCCGGAGGGGACGGAGAGCCCACCAATGTGGATAACCGAGGGTAGAGTCCGAGGGACAGAGGACCAGTGTGAAGGATACCGGAAAGGACGGGGGACGAGGAATGGACGACGGATCGACGATGTAACAAGAGAAGACGCAGGCTAGGCACCCGACACGCGGACAGACCAAGGAGGAGAGAGGGTGACCAACCCAGCAGGAATGTCCCGAGGGATGCGGACCCAACCAACGATGATGAGTGATTGAGACCCATAGAAGACGGGCAGACAAAGCAGCCAAAGAGACCAAATAAGAGAGACATACAAGGTCTCAACCAAGCAAGGGAAACGCCAAGAAGGAAAGAGGGCGAAACTCACCCGACCAACAGGAGAGGGGAAGATGACGCAAAAGGAAGGCAAGGAAGAAGATGAAGAGAAGATGAAGAAGAGCCAAAAGAGGGATAGATGAGACACACACAGAAGCAGAGGTACAGATCAAAGAAGTGTGGAGAAGAACGGGCGAGGACGGAGAAAGTGACGAGATCACATAAAATACTGAAATAGATTGGCTTTGAAGATGGGAAAGGATAGACGTAAACTTGACTAGGGGGGATCACACCGGGATACCGGTGGTGGGAGGATGTGACATCCTCGGCACCATATCCCTAATCTTCACCGTAGCTACCACCCGGAGGGTAGTATGTGGAATCATAGTCCGTTTCATAGGGTGCACTGTAATATCCAGCCCTATTCTAACCTTGACCCTGACCCTGACCCGGATCCACTGTTGTATTCAGGTCCGAAGACCTGAAGCGGTGGAAGAAGAGATTTATGGACCATTCTAATTGATGAATATGATTCGGAGACTGAGCCCATGGACATTGACAATGATACCCCTTGCTTAAATGCATTGTCAGTGTTTAAGGAAAGTTTGTGCATCGGAGAAGATTAATATAGTTGATGTACCAAATGACCTCCTGTGCACAATCTGAAGGTACTCCCCGAAACTAGACTTCTTGATTGAATTGTAGAAGGAAACCTCACTCAAATTGACCTTGTGTAGCCTTTCAAAACCCTACTTGAAGTTGCTATTCTAAACCTTAGTTTTCTGCTGGAAATATTTTGGTCGATCCTTTTGGTCGATACCATCGACCAAGGACCATCGACCAAAATATCCCAGTCTGCCAAGTTAATGATTCCATGGAATATTCATTTTCTATTTATTATAACCTCGAGCCTTGAGCCCTATTGCAATCATTTTCTCACCTGAAAACATGGCGAGAGCTTCCCAAAGCAGCTCCTTGGCTAATGTGAAGAGCACCTCATCAAAAACTCTTTGTTTATCATTGATTCTTGCCTTCATCTTCCACACTAAGGTATGAATCATCATTCCACTCTCTACCCTACCATTTTCTACTCTTTTCTATTGCCATCTTGCTGATGAGACATTTGGAATGGTGCTGCAACCTTGCAACCACCACTCCAAGTGTCTACTCATGTTCAATCCATGATTTCCTTAACTATTCATTTATGCTATGCTTCTATCTCATGCCTAGCATATGTATTCTATGATTTATCTATTAACATCATGCCATTTCGTACCAAATTGAGTTATAGGATGTATTATGTTCATGTTTAACATTGCCATATGATTCCGATCGAATTTCTATTAGTTCCTCTAACTATTACATGCCATTCCTCATCAATGCAATCAATCCCAACTCATGCCATGATGTTTATCACTTGAACTTGATAGCTCAAATTGGGGCTTTTTGTTTAGACCATTGGATTGGGTTAATTTCTTGATTTATAGTGTCCTACTACTATTGTTAAGTATGCCTCCAAGTTTCAGATTGATCCAAACACTGGAAAACTCATTTCGGATGAAAACCCCAAAAATCCACATTTCTATCTCGAAGGAAATTTTGGTCGATACCATCGACCAAAGACCATCGACCAAAATGTTGGTAGACAGCAACCTTGGCCAATTTTGATCCAATTAACATCCGATCTTCCCAACTTCTTTTCTAACTTATTATTGATGCTTGTTTAGGGCCTTAACAATTCTATTGGACTATTTTTGGTATTCTCAATTCATCATCAATTCATCCAAGGTAAGGATGGTTATCTCCATAAACATATAAGTCATCAAATATTGAATTGTGTTCTATTTAAAGAATGAAATCTTTTGATTTTCTTTCAATCATTATAAGACTGTTACATATGTGTTAGAACAGTAGCATTTAAATCTTTATACTCTTGTTGTGTTACTTTATCATTTTAATTTGCTTATGTTTATAATGATTCATTTCAATATCATGATTTGATTACTATTATGGATATGCATTGGATGCATGAGAAATGATGAGATTTAATATGTGATTGCTTACGTATGACTTGGGATTGAGGGGTGTCCTACTGACACTTCTGTCCTTGGGCATCGGAGGGAATAGTATGGGATGTTCTCCGATGGTGCCTATCGACACTCTCCCGGGTTATTGGATGACATACATAGGACTGTCTAGTTGGGTGGCTAGGTTTATCCTTGTCATGTCAGACCCGAATTGGAAGGGCATTGAGACCGAACAACCCGTGGTAGTGTATGGTTGGATGGGCGCTCTAGGCCGGTAACTAATCCGGTACGGGACATAAACCATGCTACGGATACCTGAAAGGGGCCATTTATTGGTAGAGTTGCATATGGATAGACTTGGGCTCACGGGCGCTCAAGACCGGTAACCAATCCGTAAGAGGACGTGACAGCTTCTTGTTTACTCTATGTGGATGACCAAAGGGTTGATGAGTCCGAAATCCGGGATTTCGCTGACTCTAGTGTGAAGGATACCGGGGGCGAGGAATGGATGTATCTGAATCTGACTTGACCGACTGAGTAGATGACTTGCATTGGGCTAGGCTTTACTGTGACATGCGCCAGTACTTGACCAAATGGTGATGTGAGAGAGCGGTGACCGATCCCCTTACCACGGTTTTTTTATGACTTTACCGATCTTCCCCGGGCATTCCCAAGATATGGAAATGGGAGAGTGACTGACGACCCAGAGAAGTACGATGCTATGACTTAAAGCATGTCTACCCTAGAGACTAGCATTCATAGAGTTAGACTCATATTTGCATCATATGTTCCATATCACATTGCATTATAATATGTTCTGAATGTGTATGATTGCTAATTATGGAATAACTTCCTTGCTGAGTTCTTCGAACTCATTCCTTTTGTGCAAATGTTTTTAGATTAAATTACAGGTACCGAGGACTACGATGGCACCTCCCTTGAGGTGAACTATGATTCCACATACTACCCTCCGGGTAGTGGCGTCGGCAAGGATCCGTATATTGGAGCCGAGGAGGATTATCATCCGCACCAGGGTTAGCCCCACAGTTGTGTGGGAGCGGCAGCGTTGGGTTTACTTCATCCGTACTATTGAGGAGATTACTATTAGTATAGAAGAAACCCTAGCGTAGTGCCCCATTTCCTCGGTGTGTTTATGGAGTATACGGGCTTGAAATTAACATGTATTTGGATTCTTCTGGTGATACCTGGACATGTACTTAACTACTTTTACTTTTTGCTGCTTTGAGAGGGTGGCTACCACACCTTCTCTCACTGATATGATTTTGACCACATTCTGATGTTATCTATCTTCCACACTCTGATATATATTTAATTCTATCTTATACATATTATTTAATTCATGATTATGTTACCGTGTATGTGGGAGGCATGGACCTCGGATCATTGATCCTTGGACTGTGGATCACATCCCGGGTATTCCAAATGGGGTACCGGCTGGGTGGATGTGACATGCACCATCGGAGTCTTCGAAACCTGCAGGATTGTGAAATCCAGCCCAAACCTAGCCCGGGGCACCCTATTTATTTTGGGTGAAGAAAGACTTGTTTAATTTAGACCTTAATGTTCGACCTTGATTTTAGTGTTACTATCTTTGAAAACCATAGGAAGTCATGTCCGATCTTTTCCTTAGTGTAGATCCATGTCTCGAAATGATGGAAGTTGTCCTTGTGCGCCCTCTTTATGGAAGACATGGTGTTTGATCCGAAACCCATGGATATGGTTGATGGTGCTCCATACTTGGATGCATTGTCAGTGATTATTTTGAATCTGCAGCCTGAAGAATATGAGCTTAGTTGGTGGACCTAATGAACTCCCATGCTCAATCCGAAGGTATTTCCCAAAACTAGACTTCTTGATTAACTTGTAGGAGAAAATCCCACTCAATTTGACCCCGTATAACCTTCCGAATCTCTGTCCGAAGTTGATGAACTATGTCTAGCCAATCCTGTCTGCGCATCGAAGAAGATTGAATTAGTTGAAGTATCTAACGAACTCCCATGCACGATGTAAAACCCAGCCCTAACCTTGACCCGGAAACCTTGTTATTTGTAGGTCCAGTGACCCGAAGTAAAGTAAGAAGTCAGCTTTGGGCCATCCCAGTGGAGGACTTGGTGTCTGGCTTTGAATCCATGAGAGTTGATGATGAAGTTCTATTTATGGAAACTGAATCTTGATGAAGATCGGATTAGTTGATGGACTTGGAGTGCTCTCTATCATGGTTTGAAGGCATTTCTACCTATTAGGTAAGTCACTTGATATGTGTGCAAAACCCCTTTAGGATTGGATTTGATCTGGGTCTTCAATTCCCTGTTTTGGAATTGCTGTCTGCATTGGTCGACTGGACCAGTCGACCAATCCACTCGACCAATGGGTGCTGTCTTTGGCAATTAGGTCTTCCTTGCTCTATTTAAGTCCAATCTCGAGTCGACTTCATATTTGCTGCCTCCAAACTCTTTGGAACGAACCAAAGACCTCTGCAAGTCATCTCCCTTGCATCCTTGGTGATTTTCTTGACGAATCTTCGTCAAAACTCTTCCTTTTGCATCAAAGGTATGTCTACACTCTCTTCTTCTCCTCCATCTCTGTTTTTCTTTCCTTTTTAAGTTGAAATAGTAGAGGAGATGCTGCATTCTCTGTTGCAAACATCTCTGGACTTGTCTCTCATGATCATCCTAAGGATTAATGGCTAAAACAATGATCTTAACCATGATCATTGCAAGCTTTTGAAGGAATCATGATCAAACCATGATCTAGTCTTTGTTTAACTTCTGATTTGAATTCTGATCTCCTTGGATCTTCTGTATTGATCATGTTAGTAGTCAATTACTGTGTTTTCTTTTCATGATCCATGATCTATCAATCTCTAGTTGTTTCTCTTCTACCATACCATGTTTTCTTCATGAATCATGATAGTTACATATATGGTAGGTTTTGTTTCCTTATTTAGATTTATGCTTTTAAGCCTATTTCCTTGAAGATCTAAGTATGCTTTTCATGATACCTTTACCCGAATCAATGATCCATTCTCCTATTGTTCTTGTCTTTGATTTCTATCTTGAATTCTTCAAGATCCATGATTGATCTAATTATGGTAACTTTTTGTTTCCTAATTTGGATCTTGATGGCTTGATTCGATTAGTGTTTTGAGGTCCCCTATATGTTAGGATACTACTGATGTAGTTTACCCCTTGATTAGTACCCTTTTGAACCACCAAATTCGGTTTTTATATCTCAAAACTCTGATTTTTAGGCTACTGTCTGCATTGGTCGACTGGACCAGTCGACCAATCCACTCGACCAATGAGTACAAAGCAACTCCGTAATTGGTCCGTGTTGGATGTTTTGGTATCTTTTCTGTTAGGGATCTTTCCTAATATGTTGTATACACTTGTTTAGGACCTTCTTCTCAAGTTTGCCAAGATCTTACTTGATTTCTTAGGATTCCTTTGCGAGTTATAAAAGGTAAGGATGGTTATTTCCTTAATTACATAGATAGCATGAATCTAGTTTCTATATTTGAATATCATTGATTTGTTTCCTTAATTAGATTCTTACAATGATATACTACTGTTGCATAACCTTGATTATAGTAGCATTACTTGTTTATGATTAATTGATTCATGTATGATTTACTTACCAATTATATACAAGTTGATTGTAACTATTGATTTCTTTCCATATATGAAGTTACCATATATGTGATGATATGAATTGATGCATGTGTATGCTTAAGTATGGTTTGGAAAGGAGAGGTGTCCTTTTGACACTTCTGTCCTTGGACTACTACGGGAATATTATGGGATGTATCCGGAGATGCCCTCTGGACACCTTCCTAAACTGTTGGATGACATATCTAGGACTGTCTAGTAGTGTTTGGCTAGGATGTCCCGTTATGTACGACCCTAATCGGTGGGGTATTGAGACTGAACGACCCGTGGTAGCAATGGGGATTCATGGGCGCTCAAGACCGGTAACCAACCCGTGAGAGGACAGGAATCACATTGTGGGGGCCATTTATTGGTAGGGTTGCATATGGATAGACTTGGGCTCACGGGCGCTTAAGACCGGTAACCAACCCGTGAGAGGACGTGAGAGCTTCCCGTTTACCATATGTGGATGACCAGTAGGGTTGATGAGTCCGTAGTCAGGGACTATGAGGACTCTAGTGTGAAGGATACCGGAAAGGATCGTCAGGGACGAGGAATGGACGTATCTGGATCTGACTTGATGTAACTAAGTAGAAGACTTGCATTTGGCTAGGCTTAACCCTGACATGCGCCGGTACTTAGACCAATGGTGATGTGAGAGAGTGGTGACCTATACCCCCAGCCATGGAATGTCCCGAGGGATGCCGGACCCATTACCAACTGATGATGAGTGATTGAGATCTTCCTAAAGAAGTACGGTGCTATGACTTAAAGCATGTCTGCCAATAGAGACCAGCATACATAGAGTTAGATTCATTCATTCATTGTTTGTCTCATACCATATTGCATTTATGTTTGTTCTGAAATCCTGCCATTTATGTTATTATGGATTTAACTGCCTTAGTGAGTTTCTTTGAAACTCATTCCTTTATTGTACAATGTTTGTTAGACTATTCTGCAAGTACTGAATATTATGACGGCCCCTATGAACAAGCGCAAGGAGAAGAGGCATATCTCCAGGAAGGTGATTGCGGTTACAACAATTACACTGAAGATCCCGCGAGTGGTTATGCTCCGTACGATGCTTAGTCCGACCATTGAGTGGAAGCGTCCTTGTGCTGTTTATGAGATTTATACTTATAGGGATGTTGTCTATAAAGTTGAGAACAATTTAGTTACCCATTGTACCTGCTACTGGGATTAGATTTTGTCTTGCTTATTCTCTTTTAGAACTACTTTTCCGCTGGTTGTAGAGTGGGATTTTGCCTCACTTTACTTATCTGTTTCAGACACTCTGAATATATCTAGTACTCTGATTTATATATGATTCATTCTTTCCTTATTTGGATCTATGGTTTATCTTCCGCACTTTTATTATTATTGTTCATGATTATGTTATTGTTTATGTGGGAGGTTGATTACTCGATACCTGATCTTCGGGCTGTGGATCACACTCTCGGGTATGCTAGATAGGGTACCGGCTGGGAGGATGTGACAAATTGGTATCAGAGCCCAAGGTTCAAGGAGATCCTAACCACAAAAGACAATAACTGAACATTCCTGAGTTATTGATCTGAAATGACTCATCTACTCTTAGAAGTGAATAATAGAACACTTGGATTAGAAACTTAACCTATGAAGCATAACAGAACATTTCCGAATAACATACCATAATTATACTTAAACAAATGTCACTAATGCAAAGAAAAGAAAGGTGCATAATATACAATAATTAAGTGAAACAAAATGAACTTCATTAATTTCAAAAGCTTTTACAACGATTACATCTGAAATGCATAAATGAAAATCCTAGGGTACAGTCTATCTAGGTGATCTTCTCTCGATCTCTCGTATGCTCCTGAACTCCTCCGCTAGCCGAGTCACCCGATGCTCTATCCTATCCCGTCGTGACTCCATCCTCTCATACATCTGCTCCGTCCGACCTCCATCCTCTCTAGCATGGAAGTCATCGATCTCATCTCCTGTGCCCCAAGATCCGAAGTCTCCGGAACCGCATGTGAAGGGCCACCCGCCTCGAAGTGTGATGAAGGAAACTCGTGATGCACCGGCTCAGCCTCGTGCATATCTCGTATCATCTCTAGCCCGATCATCACTATCAGGACCGATATCCTCTCCTCCACCCTCCGACTCCCGATCCTCATCCTCCGACTCCTCATCATCCTCACCATCCGGACCAGGAGATCTCTCGGATCGCTGCAGTCTCATCCGACGAATGGTCCGAGTCCCGATAGAGTATCCCCGTGAACCGGTGTCCACCGGTGTATCCTCGAAACTCACCCCGAAATGCCCGAAGATCAAGGTCGGTAGCCTCCCATAGCAAAGGTTCCGCATGCTAGGCCGCAGAACCAAGTCCAAGATGACCCGCTGAATGATGTAGGAGAGATCGATCTCGAAGCCCATGTAGATGCGGTAGATGACTAAGGCCTCCATCACCGTGACCCGATGGTGATGTCCGGCCTTCGGCATAATGTTTCGGCCGACTATGCGACCGATAATCCGTGCGGAATCCGTCATCCGTCCGCTAGTCCACGGAGTGAAGCATCGACGACTATCCCATAGCGTAGAACATATCTCGCGAAGCTCGTACGGCATCGGGATGGCTGTCCAAATCTGCTCCTGCAGTATCCACACACACCGCTGTGGATAGTAAGGAACCTGCAAGATCTCAGCCGGTGCTCGGGTGGAAAAGCGAATCTGAATCCGGAAGACCCTGCTCCTTGACCTCGAGCCTCCTCTGTGTAGGTAAGGTTGCTGAAGAACAACCTCACTAGCTCCGAGTATACCGGCAGATCCTCGGTGAAGAGATGAGTCCACCGCAACGTGTCGAATCTCTCGCCGAATCCTAAAGACTCGAGCTGGCGTAGGTGAAGTAGATGTCCCATCTCGATGTTACAAGAATCGAAGTAGGCCTCGTACAAGAACTCGCCCGAGGTGTGTCGAACATGTCCGGTCTCCGAACCTCCCGTCTAGGCTCTCGAAGGAACCCGACCTCCGCCCCCTAAGTGCCCCTACAATGCGACCACGACCTCTACCTCGTCCTCGCCCTCCCCTCTGCATAGTATGTATCTGTGAAAGAGACAAGAGACAATTCCAGTTAGTGCTACTTTAAGATTTGAGCCAAAAGGGTATTTTTGTAATTTTTCGAAAAATATTTGATTTGAACATTCTAGCATGTGCGCAATACTTGGAATTTCATGTCTATGAAGTTTGTTTGAAGAAAATCGATCGAAAACTTGGATTAAAGCGAAAAATTCAGCAAGAAGGAAATTTGGGGATTTTGCAATTTAGGTCAAAATTGGATTTTTGAAAAGTTGAAATTGGTTAAATCAAATTTTATGGACCTATCTACAATATCATCTTGAGCATGTAGCATTTGATTTCGTGCGAAAATTTCAAGCGGTTTGAGAGAAAACGAAATTTTTCTAAAGATAACGATTTCGGTATGAAAACGTTGCGAGATGAACACCAATATGTTAGAACTTGTTGTCTATGCATGGCATTGTGTTTAAAACCTAGGGAATATGTTTCTAAGCATTCCTAAGCATGATTTCTAGCATTGGATACAAGCAAAGCATGGTTTTGATTGAAATGCAAGCATGAGAAGATGAAAATGGAAGAAAGAATGAGAGATTTACCTTGTTTGTGATGGTTGTGTGTTGTTGTGTTGTTGTTGAAGCACCAAAACACCTCAAGAACACTTGTGAGAACTTTTGGAGACTTTCCCTAGAGCTCTCTCACCTTTGGAAAAAGATAAAATGAAGTTGGAATGTGGAAATGAGGCTTATAATGCGAATTTTCGCATTCTGTCTGCATTGGTCGACTGGGTCAGTCAACCAATCACTCGACCAATGGTCACAGAGACCTCTTTTGTTGTTGAATTTTTGGAAAATGTGATTTTTGCCTTATGGATTATTGTTTGATGACTATATGGATATATTTGAACATGATTTAAGTTTTCAAATCATTTGGACTTGTGGTTTATGTTGAAACTTCAAAATTCGGTATTTTGATGTTCTCAGTTTTGCAGAATGGTTACTCTAAGAAGTGGGCGTGGTGAATCCAGTGGTCAAGGAGGTGGTGAAATACCTCAGGGAGGTGGTGAAATACCTCATGGAGGTGGTGAGATACCTAATGTCGATCAGGGTACCCATGAGATACCCGGTGCCCCGAATGTTGGAAGTTTCCGAGATATTGCCAATATTATGGGCAATATGATGCGAACAGCAAGCAGCTCGGTTCAACCAGATGTTGGTGGGTTTCATGACTCGCATAATGAGACTCGAGCTGGTGCTAATGTGAATCCTCATGCCGCAGATCCCGAATGCGGGAGGTTTAGCTAGAACTCCTCATACTACCTCGATGGAGAGTTTTCGAAGATGCAAGTACCCACTTTCACCGGAGTTACCAAGGACCCCTTGTTTCCTAACAAGTGGCTTCGTGAGTTGGAGAAGGCTTTCCGACATCCGCAATGCTCGGAAGCTCGAAGATTCTCGTTTCTTTGAACAGAAGTTGCAACAAGAAGTCGATGCATGGTGGATCTCCACTCGGCCTGTTTTGGAAGGTTTGCATGCAGGAGTTGTAACTTGGGAGTTGTTCAAAGAGGCTTTTTGTATGAATTACTTCCCCGAGGCGGTGAAAGATGCGAAGGAAGTTGAGTTCATGGTTCTTACACAAGGATCTCTGTCTGTGTTGGAGTACCAACAGAAGTTCGAGGAGCTTCATTTCTTTGCTCCAGATTCTCTGATGGTTGACCTCGCCAAAGCGAAGAAGTTCATCAAAGGACTGCGCCCTGCCATTAAAGCTTACCTCACAGTCCAGCCTATAGTGAGCCATGCTCAAGTGGTGCAGAACTCGAAGAAATTGGAAGAAACAGAGAAGGAAAGTGCACGTGTGCAAAAGCCCTGGCAGCCAAGGAACCCTGGTTTGGTGGATCGTAATGATCGGCGTTTTGTGAGACCTACACCCTACCCCACTCCTACCTTTCAGCCTTAGAGTGTAGGTCAGAACTCGGGTTTTCAGCAGCCCGGCCAGTTTAGACAGTATGGCGGAAATCGACCACCAGCAAGTGCAAGTGCTAGGCCTTTTGTTCAGAAGCCCTCTGTTGCAGCCACCCCTGTTGGACCCAGCAATCCTGTTTGCTTCTACTGCAAGCAAGCTGGTCATTTCGCTCGTGCCTGACCGAAGCGGTTTGTCCAAAGAGCTTCGCTCCGGTGGTGAAGAGTGCTCCTGCTCCTCCCTCCGGTAGAGTTTTCAGTATTTCCAGTCTTTGAGCAGGATCCAAGCCATGAAGTGATTACAGGTACATTGTTAGTTGCTTCTATTTTCTGCATTTGTCTTATTTGATACGGGTGCATCTCATTCGTTCATGTCATCTGCATTCATCAAGAAGACTAACCTAATCCCTGAGAAGTTGTCTAGTTGTTTATTGATTAGTACACCTACTGGTCCTGTTGTGAAACTAGATAAGGGGTTATCTAAATGTCCTGTGTTGATTGGTGAGAAGAACTTGGAAGCCAATTTTGTAATTCTTGATATGAAGGACTTCGATGTTATTTTGGGAATTGATTGGTTAACAGCCCACAAAGCTGTGTTCCTTTGTTCCTCAAAGAAGATTCAGTTCCATATTTGTGGAAGTCCGGTCTTAGAATTTCATGGTGAGAAAAGAAGAGTTTGTAAGAAGGTGTTGTTTGCACTGATGCAAGTCTATGCCCTAGTGGATGATGCTTCAATTGAAGGCAAGGGTAAAGTGGAGAAAAGAGTCGATGAAGTCAGGGTTGTCTGTGACTTTGTTGATGTCTTCCCTGATGATCTATCGGGAGTGCCTCCAGACAGGGATGTCGAGTTTTCTAATGATCTCGTCCCTGGTGCCGCTCCGGTATCTAAAGCTCCGTATAGGATGGCTCCTACTGAGTTGAAAGAGTTGCAAAATCAGTTGAATGAGCTTATTGATAGAGGTTTCGTACAGCCTAGTGTATCACCTTGGGGAGCTCCGGTGTTGTTTGTCAAGAAGAAAGACGGTAGTATGCGCTTGTGCATCGACTACCGTGAGTTGAAAAGTTGACTATCAAGAATAGATACCCGCTGCCCAGAATAGATGATCTCTTCGATCAGTTGAAGGGTGCAGTTGTGTTCTCAAAGATTGACTTAAGGTCCGGATATCACCAATTGAAAGTGAAGTCTAGTGATATCTTCAAGACAACTTTCCGAACACGGTATGGTCACTACGAGTTTAGAGTCATGCCCTTTGGATTGACCAATGCTCCTGCGGTGTTCATGGACCTCATGAACCGAGTATTTCACGATGTTCTTGATAAGTTTGTGATTGTTTTCATCGACGAAATCTTGATCTATTCGAAGAGCGAAGAAGAGCATGCGACCCATCTAAGTTTCACTTTGCAAAGGTTGCGAGAAAAGAAGTTGTACGCTAAGTTTAGCAAGTGTGATTTCTGGCTTAAGAGAGTAGTATTCCTTGGCCATGTGGTTTCAGCCGAAGGTATTGGTGTCGATCCTGAAAAGGTTCAAGTTGTGGCTGATTGGGAAAGACCGAAGTCGGTAACGGAAATAAGAAGTTTTCTTGGATTGGCGGGTTACTACAGAAGGTTTATTGAGAATTTTTCTCGGTTGGCTGCTCCTATGACTAAGTTGACCAGGAAGGAAGAAAAGTTTGTTTGGTCTGACGCCTGTGAGAAGAATTTCCAAGAGTTGAAAGATAGATTGACAAGTGCCCCGGTTTTGACTATACCTGATAGTTCCGGTGGTATGACAGTTTATACCGATGCGTCAAAGATTGGATTGGGTTGCGATCGATGCAACATGGCAAGGTCGTAGCCTATGCTTCTCGGCAATTGAAAGATTATGAGCGGAATTACCCCACTCACGATCTAGAACTTGCCGCTGTTGTCTTTGCTTTAAAGATTTGGAGACATTACCTCTACGGTGAGAAGATTGCCATTTTCACGGATCATAAGAGTTTGAAATACTTCTTCACCCAAAAGGAGTTGAACATGAGACAAAGGAGATGGTTGGAACTAGTCTCTCGATTATGATTGTGATATTCAAGATCACCCCGGGAAGGCAAACGTTGTTGCTGATGCTCTTAGTAGGAAGAACCAGAAGAAGACTTTGGATTTGAATGCTTTGAGTTTACCATTGTGGTCTTCTATTGAGAGTTTTGATTTGGAAATTGTCCCCGAGAATTCTGATTTTATTCTTTTCGCCATGACGGCAAGATCTGGTCTTAGAGATAAGATTGTTGCTCTGCAGAGTTCCGATCAAGAACTTTTAATCAAAGTTGAGAAGATTTCTTTGAATCTCGAGTCGACCCCGACTTTGGTATATCCATGGATGGTGCTTTATTGTTTAGAGGAAGACTGTGTGTGCCGCAAACGAAGAAATTAAGAAAGAAATATTGAAGGAAGCACACCAAATCGGTCTTTACTATACACCCGGGAAGCACCAAGATGTACAAGGACTTGAAGGAACATTTTTGGTGGATTGGTCTCAAGGCTGATGTTGATGATTTTGTTGCCAAGTGTGAGACTTGCCAACGTGTGAAAGCCGTTCGACAACCCCCATCTGGATTACTTCAACCTCTTCCTATTCCTAGTTGGAAGTGGGAGGATATCTCCATGGACTTTGTGACTAGCTTGCCTCGGACAAGTAAAGGCAATGACACCGTGTGGGTGATTGTTGATAGGTTGACCAAATCAGCCCACTTCATTCCTATGAAGATCACTCATACTCGGATAAGCTAGCAAGGCTTTACGTGGATAATGTGGTTCGTCCGCATGGTGTGCCATTGAGTATTGTTTCGGATCGTGATCCTAGGTTCACCTCAAGGTTTTGGAATAGTTTGCAGAAGGCCTTGGGAACCCAATTGAACTTGAGTACAGCTCATCATCCACGGATCGATGGACAATCCGAGCGGACAATTCAGACATTGGAAGACATGCTCGGATCTTGTGTGGTGGATATGGGTGGTAATTCGGATGAACACCTAGCTTTGGTTGAGTTTGCCTATAACAACAGTTATCAAGCAACAATAGGCATGGCTCCATTCAAGGCTTTGTATGGCAGTACTTGTAGGACACCTTTGTACCTGGATCGAGACAAGTGAAAGAAAAGTCTTAGGTCCCGAGATGATTGAAGCTACGAGTGCTATGGTAGATATGATAAGAGAAAGGATTAAGTCTTCCCACCAAGACAAGAAATCTTATGCTGATAAGAGAAGGACCGATTTGGAATTTCAAGTTGGAGAGAAAGTCTTTTCGAAGGTTTCACCAATGAAGGGTGTGATGAGATTCAATGTTAAGGGAAAGCTTAGCCCTCGTTTCATTGGACCTTTCGAGATTTTGGAAAAGGTTGGACCTGTTGCCTATCGATTAGCATTACCTCCGCCTCTTGCTGGTGTTCACAATGTGTTTATTATTTCGATGCTCCGAAAATACAGAGAGAATCCGGAACACATTTTGCAGCAAGCACCTGAAGGACTTAGTGCTGATTTGACCTACGATGAAGAACCGGCCGAAATCTTGGAATGGAAGGACAAGCAGCTGCGGAATCGCACCATCCCTTTGGTGAAGATTCGGTGGAAGAACCATACCCCTGAAGAAGCTTCTTGGGAGAAGGAAGAAGACATGAAGGAGAAGTTTCCTTACCTCTTTGGAAGCACAGGTACGCTTTCAATTTCGAGGACGAAATTTCTTTAAGGGGGGGAGAATGTAAAACCCAGCCCTAACCTTGACCCGGAAACCTTGTTATTTGTAGGTCCAGTGACCCGAAGTAAAGTAAGAAGTCAGCTTTGGGCCATCCCAGTGGAGGACTTGGTGTCTGGCTTTGAATCCATGAGAGTTGATGATGAAGTTCTATTTATGGAAACTGAATCTTGATGAAGATCGGATTAGTTGATGGACTTGGAGTGCTCTCTATCATGGTTTGAAGGCATTTCTACCTATTAGGTAAGTCACTTGATATGTGTGCAAAACCCCTTTAGGATTGGATTTGATCTGGGTCTTCAATTCCCTGTTTTGGAATTGCCGTCTGCATTGGTCGACTGATTGGTCGACTGGACCAGTCGACCAATCCACTCGACCAATGGGTGCTGTCTTTGGCAATTAGGTCTTGCTTGCTCTATTTAAGTCCAATCTCGAGTCTACTTAGTATTTGCTGCCTCCAAACTCTTTGGAACGAACCAAAGACCTCTGCAAGTCATCTCCCTTGCATCCTTGGTGATTTTCTTGACGGATCTTCGTCAAAACTCTTCCTTTTGCATCAAAGGTATGTCTACACTCTCTTCTTCTCCTCCATCTCTGTTTTTCTTTCCTTTTTAAGTTGAGACAATAGAGGAGATGCTGCATTCTCTGTTGCAAACATCTCTGAACTTGTCTCTCATGATCATCCTAAGGATTAATGGCTAAAACAATGATCTTAACCATGATCATTGCAAGCTTTTGAAGGAATCATGATCAAACCATGATCTAGTCTTATATTGCCATTATTATTCCCTCCAAGTTTCGGATCGATCGGAGCACCATAAGATCAGTTTCAGGCCAAATCTCCATTTCTGCCGGTTACTGTTTGCTCTGGTCTCTTGGTCGACTGACAGTTGACCAGCCAATCGACCAAGATATGACAGCAACTCTGTACTATCCCAAATTGCTCCATTTGACCTCCGATTCGATTGTTTTCTTCTCTAATATTGCTTATGTGTTGTCTAGGGTACAAACACTGACTTTTGGTCTATTTTTGGTGATTATTGGTATTATTCCGACTCGATTAAGGTAAGGATGGTTATCGCCATAAATACATAGGCTATGTGCTTATGCCTTGATTTTCATAACTTAGTGAACATGATCTCTTTATTACTTTTGAACATCATAGGACTGTTATACATGCTTTAGAACAGTAGTATTGCAATTTCATATGCTCTTGTTATAATGATTAATTATTATTGTCACTTATACATATGATGAATCATTTCAATATTAGGACTGAACTTCTATTATGATGATGTATCAAATGTATGTGAGATGTTGGACTTGAGCATGTGGTTGCTTAGGTATAACTTGGGATTGGGGAATATCCTATTGACGCTTTTGTCCTTGGGCATCAGAGGGAACAGTATGGGATGTTCTCCGAAGGTGCCCATCGACACTTTCCCGGGTTATTGGATGACATACATAGGATTTTTCTAGTTGTGTGGCTAGGATGTCCCTGTCGTATCAGACCCAAATCGGAAGGGCATTGAGACCGAACAACCCATGGTAGGGTATGGTTTGATGGGCGCTCAAGACTGGTAACCAACCCGTGAGAGGACATAAACCATACTACGGACACCTGAAAGGGGCCATTTATTGGGAATCCGGATCTTCTCCCTGTCGGGGGAGCACAAAGTGCTCCCCCATGGCTTCCTGACCACAAAAACCAACGGGTCCCACTAGTGAAAAAAAAAAATTTTTTTTTTTTTTTCCAAAAAGTGTTTTTCACCGTGGGCCCCACTGATGTTTGTGGTCAGGAAGCGTCGGGGGAGCACTTTGTGCTCCCCGTCGGGGTCGTTGATCCGGACTCATTTATTGGTAGGGTTGTAAATAGCTAGGCTTAGGCTCATGGGCCCTCAAGACCGGTAACCAACCCGTGAGAGGACATGAGAGCTTCCCGTCTATTATTTGTGGATGACCAATAGGGTTGATGAGTCCATAGTCTGGGACTATGCTGACTCTAGTGTGAAGGATACCGGAAAGGATCGCCCGGGCCAAGGAATGGACATATCTGGATCTGACATGATATGACTGAGTATATGACTTGCATTGGGCTAGGCTTTACCTTGATATGCTGTCACATCCTCCCAGCCGGTACCCTATCTGGCATACCCGAGAGTGTGATCCACAGCCCGAAGATCAGGTATCGAGTAATCAACCTCCCACATAAACAATAACATAATCATGAACAATAATAATAAAAGTGCGGAAGATAAACCATAGATCCAAATAAGGAAAGAATGAATCATGTATAAATCAGAGTACTAGATATAATCAGTGTCTAAGACAGATAAGTAAAGTGAGGCAAAATTCCACTCTACAACAAGCGGAAAAGTAGTTCTAAAAGAGAATAAGCAAGACAGAATCTAATCCCAGAGAGAGGTACAATGGGTAACTAAATTGTTCTCAACTTTATAGACAACATCCCTATAAGTATAAATCTCATAAACAGCACGAGGGCGCTTCCACTCAATGGTCGGACTAAGCATCGTACGGAGCATAACCACTCACGGGATCTTCAGTGTAATTGTTGTAACCGCAATCACCTTCCTGGAGATATGCCTCTTCTCCTTGCGCTTCTTCATAGGGGCCGCCATAATATTCAGTACCTGTAGAATAGTCTAACAAACATTGTACAATAAAGGAATGAGTTTCAAAGAAACTCAGTAAGGCAGTTAAATCCATAATAACATAAATGGCAGGATTTCAGAACAAACATAAATGCAATATGGTATGAGACAAACAATGAATGAATGAATCTAACTCTATGTATGCTGGTCTCTATTGGCAGACATGCTTTAAGTCATAGCACCGTACTTCTTTAGGAAGGTCTCAATCACTCATCATCAGTTGGTAATGGGTCCGGCATCCCTCGGGACATTCCATGGCTGGGGGTTAAGTCACCACTCTCTCACATCACCATTGGTCTAAGTACCGGCGCATGTCAGGGTAAAGCCTAGCCAAATGCAAGTCTTCTACTTAGTTACATCAAGTCAGATCCAGATATGTCCATTCCTCGTCCCTGACGATCCTTTCCGGTATCCTTCACACTAGAGTCCTCATAGTCCCTGACTACGGACTCATCAACCCTATTGGTCATCCATATATGGTAAACGGGAAGCTCTCACGTCCTCTCACGGGTTGGTTACCGGTCTTAAGCGCCCGTGAGCCCAAGTCTATCCATATGCAATCCTACCAATAAATGGCCCCACAATGTGATTCCTGTCCTCTCACGGGTTGGTTACCGGTCTTGAGCGCCCATGAATCCCCATTGCTACCACGGGTCGTCCGGTCTCAATACCCCTCCGATTAGGGTCTGACATAACAGGACATCCTAGCCAAACACTACTAGACAGTCCTAAATATGTCATCCAACAGTTTAGGAAGGTGTCCAGAGGGCATCTCCGGAAACATCCCATAATATTCCCGTAGTAGTCCAAGGACAGAAGTGTCAAAAGGACACCTCTCCTTTCCAAACCATACATAAGCATACACATGCATCAATTCATATCATCACATATATGGTAACTTCATATATGGAAAGAAATCAATAATTACAATCACTTTGTATATAATTGGTAAGTAAATCATACATGAGTCAATTCAATATGAATAAGTAATGCCACCGATATCAAGACAAGTACCACGTAGTATAACATTATAAGAATCTAATTAAAGAAATAACTTAACAAGATTCAAATATAGAAACTAAGATATGCAATTTATGTTGTTAAAGAAGTAACCATCCTTACCTTTTATAACTCGCAAAGGAATCCTAAGAAATCAAGTAAGATCTTGGCAAACTTGAGAAGAAGGTCCTAAACAAGTGTATACAACATATTAGGAAAGATCCCTAACAGAAAAGATACCAAAACATCCGACACAGACCAATTCTGGAGTTGCTGTACTCATTGGTCGAGTGGATTGGTCGACTGATCCAGTCGACCAATGCAGATAGCCTAAAAGTCAGAGTTTTGAGATATAAAATCCGAATTTGGTGGTTCAAAAGGGTACTAATCAAGGGGTAAACTACACCAGTAGTATCCTAACATATAGGGGACCTCAAAACACTAATCGAATCAAGCCATCAAGATCCAAATTAGGAAACAAAAAGTTACCATAATTAGATCAATCATGGATCTTGAAGAATTCAAGATAAAAATCAAAGACAAGAACAATAGGAGAATGAATCATTGATTCGGGTAAAGGTATCATGAAAAGCATACTTAGATCTTCAAGAAAATAGGCTTAAAAGCATAAATCTAAATAAGGAAACAAAACCTACCATATATGTAACTATCATGATTCATGAAGAAAACATGGTATGGTAGAAGAGAAACAACTAGAGATTGATAGATCATGGATCATGAAAAGAAAACACAGCAATTGACTACTAACATTATCAATATAGAAGATCCAAAGAGATCAGAATTCAAATCAAAAGTTAAACAAAGACTAGATCATGGTTTGATCATGCTTCCTTCAAAAGCTTGCAATGATCATGGTTAAGATCATTGTTTTAGCCAGTAATCCTTAGGATGATCATGAGAGACAAGTCCAGAGATGTTTGCAACAGAGAATGCAGCATCTCCTCTACTGTCTCAACTCAAAAAGGAAAGCACAATAGAGATGGAGGAGAAGAAGAGAGTGTAGACATACCTTTGATGCAAAAGGAAGAGTTTTGTCGAAGATCCGTCAAGAAAATCACCAAGGATGCAAGGGAGATGACTTGCAGAGGTCTTTGGTTCGTTCCAAAGAGTTTGGAGGCAGCAAATACGAAGTAGACTCGAGATTCGACTTAAATAGAGCAAGCAAGACCTAATTGCCAAAGACAGCACCCATTGGTCGAGTGGATTGGTCGACTGGTCCAGTCGACCAATCAGTCGACCAATGCAGACAGCAATTCCAAAACAAGGAATTGAAGACCCAGTTCAAATCCAATCCTAAAGGGGTTTTGCACACATATCAAGTGACTTACCTAATAGGTAGAAATGCCTTCAAACCATGATAGAGAGCACTCCAAGTCCATCAACTAATCCGATCTTCAACAAGATTTAGTTTCCATAAATAGAACTTCATCTTCAACTCTCATGGATTCAAAGCCAGACACCAAGTCCTCCACTGGGATGGCCCAAAGCTGACTTCTTACTTTAGTTCGGGTCACTGGACCTACAAATAACCCCCTTAAAGAAATTTCATCCTCGAAATTGAAAGCGTACCTGTGCTTCCAAAGAGGTAAGGAAACTTCTCCTTCATGTCTTCTTCCTTCTCCCAAGAAGCTTCTTCAGGGGTATGGTTCTTCCACCGAATCTTCACCAAAGGGATGGTGCGATTCCGCAGCTGCTTGTCCTTCCTATCCAAGATTTCGGCCGGTTCTTCATCGTAGGTCAAATCAGCACTAAGTCCTTCAGGTGCTTGCTGCAAAATGTGTTCCGGATTCTCTATGTATTTCCGGAACATCTAAATATGAAACACATTGTGAACACCAGCAAGAGGCGGAGGTAATGCTAATCGATACGCAACAGGTCCAACCTTTTCCAAAATATCGAAAGGTCCAATGAAACGAGGGCTAAGCTTACCCTTAACATTGAATCTCATCACACCCTTCATTGGTGAAACCTTCGGAAAGACTTTCTCTCCAACTTGAAATTCCAAATCGGTCCTTCTCTTATCAAGCATAAGATTTCTGTCTTGATCGGCGAGACTTAAATCCTTTCTCTTATCATATCTACCATAACACTCGTAGCTTCAATCATCTCGGGACCTAAGACTTTTCTTTCAACTGTCTCGATCCAAGACAAAGGTGGCCTACAAGTACTGCCATACAAAGCCTTAAATGGAGCCATGCCTATTGTTGCTTGATAACCGTTGTTATAGGCAAACTCAATCAAAGCTAGGTGTTCATCCCAATTACCACCCATATCCACCACACAAGATCTCGAGCATGTCTTCCAATGTCCGAATTGCCCGCTCGATTGTCCATCGACCGTGGATGATGAGCTGTACTCAAGTTCAATTGGGTTCCCAAGGCCTTCTCGCAAACTATTCCAAAACCTTGAGGTGAACCTAGGATCACGATCCGAAACAATACTCAATGGCACACCATGCAGACGAACCACATTATCCACGTAAAGCCTTGCTAGCTTATCCAGAGTATGAGTGATCTTCATAGGAATGAAGTGGGCTGATTTGGTCAACCTATCAACAATCACCCACACAGTGTCATTGCCTTTACTTGTCCGAGGCAAGCTAGTCACAAAGTCCATGGAGATATCCTCCCACTTCCAACTAGGAATAGGAAGAGGTTGAAGTAATCCAGATGGGGGTTGTCGAACGGCTTTCACACGTTGGCAAGTCTCACACTTGGCAACAAAATCATCAACATCAGCCTTCGGACCAATCCACCAAAAATGTTCCTTCAAGTCCTTGTACATCTTGGTGCTTCCCGGGTGTATAGTAAAGACTGACTGGTGTGCTTCCTTCAATATCTCTTTCTTAATTTCTTCGTTTGCTGGCACGCACAGTCTTCCTCTAAACAATAAAGCACCATCCATGGATATACCAAAGTCGGGGTCCGACTCAGGATTCGAAGAAATCTTCTCAACTTTGATCAAAAGTTCTTGATCGAACCTCTGCAGAGCAACAATTTATCTCTAAGACCAGATCTTGCCGACATGGCAGAAAGAATAAAATCAGAATTCTCAGTGACAATTTCCAAATCAAAACTCTCAATAGAAGACCACAATGGTAAACTCAAAGCATTCAAATCCAAAGTCTTCTTCCTGGTTCTTCCTACTAAGAGCATCAGCAACAACGTTCGCCTTCTTCCAGGTGGTGATACTTGAATATCACAATCATAATCGGAGACTAGTTCCAACCATCTCCTTTGTCTCATGTTCAACTCCTTTTGGGTAAAGAAGTATTTCAAACTCTTATGATCCGTGAAAATGGCAATCTTCTCACCGTAGAGGTAATGTCTCGAAATCATCAAAGCAAAGACAACAGCGGCAAGTTCTAGATCGTGAGTGGGGTAATTCCGCTCATAATCTTTCAATTACCGAGAAGCATAGGCTATGACCTTGCCATGTTGCATCAAGACGCAACCCAATCCAATCTTTGACGCATCGGTATAAATCTGTCATACCACCGGAACTATCGGGTATAGTCAAAACCGGGGCACTTGTCAATCTATCTTTCAACTCTTGGAAATTCTTCTCACAAAGGCGTCGGACCAAACAAACTTTTCTTCTTTCCTGGTCAACTTAGTCATAGGAGCAGCCAACCGAGAAAAGTTCTCAATAAACCTTCTGTAGTAACCCGCCAATCCAAGAAAACTTCTTATTTCCGATACCGACTTCGGTCTTTCCCAATCAGCCACAGCTTGAACCTTTTCAGGATCGACACGAATACCTTTGGCTGAAACCACATGGCCAAGGAATACTACTCTCTTAAGCCAGAAATCACACTTGCTAAACTTAGCGTACAACTTCTTTTCTCGCAACCTTTGCAAAGTGAAACTTAGATGGCTCGCATGCTCTTCTTCGCTCTTCGAATAGATCAAGATGTCGTCGATGAAAACAATCACAAACTTATCAAGCACATCGTGAAATACTCGGTTCATGAGGTCCATGAACACCGCAGGAGCATTGGTCAATCCAAAGGGCATGACTCTAAACTCGAAGTGACCATACCGTGTTCGGAAAGCTGTCTTGAAGATATCACTAGACTTCACTTTCAATTGGTGATATCCAGACCTTAAGTCAATCTTTGAGAACACAACTGCACCCTTCAACTGATCGAAGAGATCATCTATTCTGGGCAGCGGGTATCTATTCTTGATAGTCAGCTTATATAACTCACGGTAGTCGATGCACAAGCGCATACTACCATCTTTCTTCTTGACAAACAAGACCGGAGCTCCCCAAGGTGATACACTAGGTTGTACGAAACCTCTATCAATAAGCTCATTCAACTGATTTTGCAACTCTTTCAACTCAGTAGGAGCCATCCTATACGGAGCTTTAGATACCGGAGCGGCACCAGGGACGAGATCAATAGAAAACTCGACATCCCCGTCCTGGAGGCACTCCCGATAGATCATCAGGGAAGACATCAACAAAGTCACAGACAACCCTGACTTCATCAACTCTTTTCTCCACTTTACCCTTGCCTTCAGATGAAGCATCATCCACTAGGGCATAGACTTGCATCAGTGCTGAGACAACACCTTCTTACAAATTCTTCTTTTCTCACCATGAAATTCTAAGACCGGACTTCCACAAATATGGAATTGAATTTTCTTTGAGGAACAAAGAAACACAGCTTTGTGGGCTGTTAACCAATCAATTCCCAAAATAACATCGAAGTCCTTCATATCAAGAATTACAAAATTGGCTTCCAAGTTCTTCTCACCAATCAACACAGGACATTTAGATAACCCCTTATCTAGTTTCACAACAGGACCAGTAGGTGTACTAATCAATAAACAACTAGACAACTTCTCAGGGATTAGGTTAGTCTTCTTGATGAATGCAGATGACATGAACGAATGAGACGCACCCGTATCAAATAAGACAAATGCAGAAATAGAAGCAACTAACAATGTACCTGTAATCACTTCATGGCTTGGATCCCGCTCAAGACCGGAAATACCGAAAACTCTACGGGGGGGGGGGGGGCCCCCCCCCCCCCCCCGGGGGGGGGGGGGGGGCGGAGGGGGGGGGGGGGGGCAACAAACCCCCCCCAAACCCCCCCCCCCACCCTTTTTTTTTTGGGGGGCCCGCCCCCAAAAAAAAAAAAAGCCGGCCGCCCCCCCCCCCCCCAGAGCGGGCTGTTGCCCTTCTTTTAACCTTTTTGGTGGGGGGGATGAAGTTCTATTTATGGAAACTGAATCTTGTTGAAGATCTGATTAGTTGATGGACTTGGAGTGCTCTCTATCTTGGTTTGAAGGCATTTCTACCTATTAGGTAAGTCACTTGACTTGTGTGCAAAACCCCTTTAGGTTTGGATTTGATCTGGGCCTTCAATTCCCTCGTTTTGGTCTTGTGTCGGCATTGGTCGACCGATTGGTCGATCGGGCCAGTCGACCAATCCACTCGACCAATGAGTGCTGTCTTTGGCAATTAGGTTGTTCTTGCTCTATTTAAGTCCAATCTCGAGTCCACTTCGTATTTGCTGCCTCCAAACTCTCTGGAATGAACCAAAGACCTCTGCAAGTCATCTCCCTTGCATCCTTGGTGTTTTCTTGACGGATCTTCGTCGAAACTCTTCTTTTTGCATCAAAAGGTATGTCTACTCTCTCTTCTTCTCCTCCATCTTTGTTTTTCTTTCCTTTCTGAGTTGAGACAGTAGAAGAGATGCTGCATTCTCTGTTGCAAACATCTCTGAACATGTTCTCATTATCATCCTAAGGATTTGAGGCTAGAACAATGATCTTAACCATGATCATTGCAAGCTTTTGAAGGAATCATGATCAAACCATGATCTAATCTTGTTAAACATCTGATTTGAATTCTGATCTCTTTGGATCTTCTATGATTGATCATGTTAGTAGTTAATTACTGTGTTTTCCTTCCATGATCCATAATCTATCAATTTCTAGTTGTTCTCTTCTACCATACTATGTGTTCTTCATGATGCATGATAGTTACATATATGGTAGGTTTTATTTCCTTATTTAGATTTATGCTTCTAAGCCTTGTTCCTTGAAGATCTAAGTATGTTTTCATGATACCATTACCTGAAGCAATGATCTATCCTCCTATTGTTCTTGTCTTTGATTTCTATTTCGAATTCATCAAGATCCATGGTTGATCTAATTATGGTAACTTTTTGTTTCCTAATTTGGATCTTGATATCTTGATTTGATTGGTGTTTTGAGGTCCCTATATGTTAGAATACTGCTGATGTAGTTTACCCCTTGATTAGTACCCTTTTGAACCACCAAATTCGGATTTCATATCTTAAAACTCTATTTTTTTTAGGCTATCGTCTCGCATTGGTCGATCGATTGGTCGATTGGACCAGATCGACCAATCCACTCGACCAATGAGTACAGCAACTCCGAATTGGTCCGTGTTGGATGTTTTGGTATCTTTTTCTGTTAGGGATCTTTCCTAATATGTTGTATATACTTGTTTAGGACCTTCTTCTCAAGTTTGCCAAGATCTTACTTGATTTCTTAGGATTCCTTTGCGAGTTATAAAAGGTAAGGATGGTTATTTCCTTAATTACATAGATAGCATGAATCTAGTTTCTATATTTGAATATCATAGATATGATTCCTAAATTAGATTCTTACAATGATATACTACTGTTGCATAACTTTGATTACAGTAGCATTACTTATTCATATTGAATTGATTCATGTATGATTTACTTACCAATGTTATACAAGTGATTGTAATTATTGATTTCTTTCCATATATGAAGTTACCATATATGTGATGATATGAATTGATGCATGTGTATGCTTAAGTATGGTTTGGAAAGGAGAGGTGTCCTTTTGACACTTCTGTCCTTGGACTACTACGGGAATATTATGGGATGTTTCCGGAGATGCCCTCTCGGACACCTTCCTAAACTGTTGGATGACATATCTAGGATTGTCTAGTAGTGTTTGGCTAGGATGTCCTGTTATGTCGGACCCTAATCGGAGGGGTATTGAGACCGAACGACCCGTGGTAGCAATGGGGATTCATGGGCGCTCAAGACCGGTAACCAACCCGTGAGAGGACAGGAATCACATTGTGGGGGCCATTTATTGGTAGGGTTGCATATGGTTAGACTTGGGCTCACGGGCGCTTAAGACCGGTAACCAACCCGTGAGGGGACGTGAGAGCTTCCCGTTTACCATATGTGGATGATCAATAGGGTTGATGAGTCCGTAGTCAGGGACTATGAGGACTCTAGTGTGAAGGATACCGGAAAGGATCGTCGGGGGACGAGGAATGGAAGTATCTGGATCCGACTTGATGTAACTAAGTAGAAGACTTGCATTTGGCTAGGTTTTACCCCCGACATGCGCCAAGATACTTATACCAAATGGTTGTGAGAGAGTGTGTTGACTTAACCCCTGCCAAGGTTTGTCCTGAGGGATGAAGGACCCATTACCAATCGGCTGCTCAAGACCGGTGAAATGATCCGTGAGAATCCAAGATATCTTAAATGGTTGAGGATGTGAGTGGACTTTCCTAAAGAAGTACGGTGCTATGACTTAAAGCATGTCTGCCAATAGAGACCAGCATACATAGAGTTAGATTCATTCATTCATTGCTTGTCTCATATCATATTGTAGTTATGATTGTTCTGGAATCCTGCCATTTATGTTATTATGGATTTTAATCGCCTTTACCGAGTTTCTTTGAAACTCATTCCTTTATTGTACAATGTTTGTTAGACTATCCTGCAGGTACTGAGTATTATGACGGTCCCTATGAAGAAGCGCAAGGCGAAGAGGCATATCTCCAGGAAGGTGATTGCGGTTACCACAATTACTCTGAAGATCCCGCGGGTGGTTATGCTCCGTACGATGCTTAGTCCGACCATTGAGTGGAAGCGTCCTTGTGCCATTTATGAGATTTACACTTATAAGGATGTTGTCTATAAAGTGGAGAACAATTTAGTTACCCAATGTACTTGCTACTGGGATTAGATTTTGTCTAGTTTATTCTTTTAGAGCTACTTTTCCGCTGGTTGTAAAGTGGGATTTTTGCCTCACTTTACTTATCTGTTTGACACTCTGATTATATCTATTATTCTGATTCATTTATGATTCATTCTTTCTTTATTGGATCTATGGTTTATCTTCCGCACTTTTATTATGATTGTTCATGATTATGTTATTGTTTATGTGGGAGGTTGATCACTCGATACCTGATCTTCGGGTTGTGGATCACACTCTCGGGTATGCCAGATAGGGTACCGGCTGGGAGGGCGTGACAGGAGCACTCTTCACCACTGGAGCAGGCTGCTGGACAGGCCGCTTCGGACAGGCACAAGCGAAATGACCAGCTTGCTTGCAGTAAAAGCAAACAGGATTATTGGGTCCAACAGGGGTGGCTGCAATAGAGGGCTTCTGAACAAAAGGCCTAGCACTTGCACTTGCTGGTGGTCGGTTTTCGCCATACTGTCTAAACTGGCTGGGCTGCTGAAAACCCGAGTTCTGACCTACACTCTTAGGTTGAAAGGTAGGAGTGGGGTAGGGTGTAGGTCTCACAAAACGCCGATCATTACGATCCACCAAACCAGAGTTCCTTGGCTGCCAGGGCTTTTGCACACGTGCACTTTCCTTCTCTGTTTCTTCCAATTTCTTCTTCTCATGCTTGCATTTCAATCAAAACCATGCTTTGCTTGTACCCAATGCTAGAAATCATGCTTAGGAATACTTAGAAACATATTCCCTAGGTTTTTAACACAATGCCATGCATAGACAACAAGTTCTAACATATTGGTGTTCATCTCGCAACGTTTTCATACCGAAATCGTTATCTTTAGAAAATTTTCATTTTCTCTCAAACCGCTTGAAATTTTCGCACGAAATCAAATGCTACATGCTCAAGATGATATTGTAGATAGGTCCATAAAATTTGATTTAACCAATTTCAACTTTTCAAAAAATCAATTTTGACCTAAATTGCAAAATCCCCAAATTTTCTTCTTGCTGAATTTTTCGCTTTAATCCAAGTTTTCAATCGATTTTCTTCAAACAAACTTCATAGACATGAAATTCCAAGTATTGCGCACATGCTAGTATGTTCAAATCAAATTTCCCCCAAATTTGAAATTTTCCGAAAAATTACGAAAATACCCTTTTGGCTCAAATCTTAAAGTAGCACTAACTGGAAATGTCTCTTGTCTCTTTCTCAGATACACTATGCAGAGGGGAGGGCGAGGACGAGGTAGAGGTCGTGGTCGCATTGTAGGGGCACTTAGGGGTAGAGGTCAGGTTCCTTCAGAGCCTAGACAGGAGGTTCGGAGACCAGACATGTTCGACACACCTCAGGCCGAGTTCTTATACGAGGCCTACTTCAGTTACTATAACATCGAGATGGGACATCTACTTCACCTACGCCAGCTCAGAGTCTTTAGGATTCGGCAGAGATTCGACACGTTGCAGTGGACTCATCTCTTCACCGAGGATCTGCCGGTATACCCGGAGCTAGTGAGGTTGTTCTTCAGCAATCTTACCTACACAGAGGAGGCTCGAGGCCAAGGACATCCACTTAGACTTGTCCTAAGGAGCAGGGTCTTCCGGACTCGGATTCGCTTTTCCACCCGAGCACCGGGCTGAGATCTTGCGGGTTCCTTACTATCCACAGCGGTGTGTGTGGATACCTGCAGGAGCAGATCCGGGACAGCCATCCGATGCCGTACGAGCTTCGCGAGATATGCTCTACGCTATGGGATAGTCGTCGATGCTTCACTCCGTGGACCAGCGGACGGATGACGGATTCTGAACGGATTATCGGTCGCATAGTCGGCCGAAACATTATGCCGAAGGCCGGACATCACCATCGGGTCACAGTGATGGAGGCCTTAGTCATCTACCGCATCTACATGGGCTTCGAGATCGATCTCTCCTACATCATTCAGCAGGTCATGCTGGACTTAGTTCTGCGGCCTAGCATGCGGAACCTTTGCTATGGGAGGCTACCGACCTTGATCTTCGGGCATTTCGGGGTGAGTTTCGAGGATACACCGGTGGACACCGGTTCACGGGGATACTCTATCGGGACTCGGACCATTCGTCGATGAGACCGCAGCAGCTCGAGAGATCTCCGGTCCGGAGGGTGAGGATGATGAGGAGTCGGAGGATGAGGATCAGGAGTCGGAGGATGGAGGAGAGGATATCGGTCCCGATAGTGATGATCAGGCCGGAGATGATGCAGATATGCACGATGCTGAGCCAGTGCATCACGAGTTTCCTTCATCACACTTCGAGGCAGGTGGCCCTTCACATGCAGTTCCAGAGACTTCAGATCTTGGGGCACAGATGAGATCGATGACTTCCATGCTAGAGAGGATGGAGGTCGGACAGAGCAGATGTACGAGAGGATGGAGTCACGACGGGATAGGATAGAGCATCGGGTGACTCAGCTAGCGGAGGAGTTCGGAGCATACGAGAGATCGGAGAAGATCACCTAGATAGACTGTACCCTAGGATTTACATTTATGCATTTCAGATGTAATTGTTGTAAAAGCTTTTGAAATTAATGAAGTTCATTTTGTTTCACTTAATTATTGTATATTATGCACCTTTCTTTTCTTTGCATTAGTGACATTTGTTTAAGTATAATTATGGTATGTTATTCGGAAATGTTCTGTTATGCTTCATAGGTTAAGTTTCTAATCCAAGTGCTCTATTATTCACTTCTAAGAGTAGAAGAGACATTTCAGATCAATGACTCAGGAATGTTCAGTTCTTGTCTTTTGTGGTTAGGATTTCCTCGAACCTTGGGCTCTGATACAAATCTGTCACATCCTCCCAGCCGGTACCCTATCTGGCATACCCGAGAGTGTGATCCACAGCCCGAAAATCAGGTATCGAGTAATCAACCTCCCACATAAACAATAACATAATCATGAACAATAATAATAAAAGTGCGGAAGATAAACCATAGATCCAAATAAGGAAAGAATGAATCATATATAAATCAGAGTACTAGATATAATCAGAGTGTCTAAATCAGATAAGTAAAGTGAGGCAAAATCCCACTCTACAACCAGCGGAAAAGTAGTTCTAAAAGAGAATAAGCAAGACAGAATCTAATCCCAGTAGCAGGTACAATAGGTAACTAAATTGTTCTCAACTTTATAGACAACATCCCTATAAGTATAAATCTCATAAACAGCACAAGGGCGCTTCCACTCAATGGTCGGACTAAGCATCGTACGGAGCATAACCACTCGCGGGATCTTCGAGTGTAATTGTTGTAACCGCAATCACCTTCCCGGAGATATGCCTCTTCTCCTTGCGCTTCTTCATAGGGGCCGTCATAATATTCAAGCACTGTAGAATAGTCTAACAAACATTGTACAATAAAGGAATGAGTTTCAAAGAAACTCATTAAGGGCGATCAAATCCATAATAACATAAATGGCAGGATTTCAGAACAAACATAAATGCAATATGGTATGAGACAAACAATGAATGAATGAATCTAACTCTACATATGCTGGTCTCTATTGGCAGACATGCTTTAAGTCATAGCACCATACTTCTTTAGGAAGGTCTCAATCACTCATCATCAGTTGGTAATGGGTCCGGCATCCCTCGGGACATTCCATGGCTGGGGGTATAGGTCACCACTCTCTCACATCACCATTGGTCTAAGTACCGGCGCATGTCAGGGTAAAGCCTAGCCAAATGCAAGTCTTCTACTTAGTTACATCAAGTCAGATCCAGATACGTCCATTCCTCGTCCCTGACGATCCTTTCCGGTATCCTTCACACTAGAGTCCTCATAGTCCCTGACTACGGACTCATCAACCCTATTGGTCATCCACATATGGTAAACGGGAAGCTCTCACGTCCTCTCACGGGTTGGTTACCGGTCTTAAGCGCCCGTGAGCCCAAGTCTATCCATATGCAATCCTACCAATAAATGGCCCCACAATGTGATTCCTGTCCTCTCACGGGTTGGTTACCGGTCTTGAGCGCCCATGAATCCCCATTGCTACCACGGGTCGTTCGGTCTCAATACCCCTCCGATTAGGGTCTGACATAACAGGACATCCTAGCCAAACACTACTAGACAGTCCTAAATATGTCATCCAACAGTTTAGGAAGGTGTCTAGAGGGCATCTCCGGAAACATCCCATAATATTCCCGTAGTAGTCCAAGGACAGAAGTGTCAAAAGGACACCTCTCCTTTCCAAACCATACTTAAGCATACACATGCATCAATTCATATCATCACATATATGGTAACTTCATATATGGAAAGAAATCAATAATTACAATCACTTTGTATATAATTGGTAAGTAAATCATACATGAGTCAATTCAATATGAATAAGTAATGCCACTGATATCAAGACAGTACCACAGTAGTATAACATTATAAGAATCTAATTAAAGAAATAACTTAACAAGATTCAAATATAGAAACTAAGATATGCAATTTATGTTGTTAAAGAAGTAACCATCCTTACCTTTTATAACTCGCAAAGGAATCCTAAGAAATCAAGTAAGATCTTGGCAAACTTGAGAAGAAGGTCCTAAACAAGTGTATACAACATATTAGGAAAGATCCCTAACAGAAAAGATACCAAAACATCCGACACAGACCAATTCTGGAGTTGCTGTACTCATTGGTCGAGTGGATTGGTCAACTGTTCCAGTCGACCAATCAGTCGACCAATGCAGACAGTAGCCTAAAAATCAGAGTTTTGAGATATAAAATCCGAATTTGGTGGTTCAAAAGGGTACTAATCAAGGGGTAAACTACACCAGTAGTATCCTAACATATAGGGGACCTCAAAACACTAATCGAATCAAGCCATCAAGATCCAAATTAGGAAACAAAAAGTTACCATAATTAGATCAATCATGGATCTTGAAGAATTCAAGATAAAAATCAAAGACAAGAACAATAGGAGAATGAATCATTGATTCGGGTAAAGGTATCATGAAAAGCATACTTAGATCTTCAAGAAAATAGGCTTAAAAGCATAAATCTAAATAAGGAAACAAAACCTACCATATATGTAACTATCATGATTCATGAAGAAAACATGGTATGGTAGAAGAGAAACAACTAGAGATTGATAGATCATGGATCATGAAAAGAAAACACAGCAATTGACTACTAACATGATCAATATAGAAGATCCAAGGAGATCAGAATTCAAATCAAAAGTTAAACAAAGACTAGATCATGGTTTGATCATGATTCCTTCAAAAGCTTGCAATGATCATGGTTAAGATCATTGTTTTAGCCATTAATCCTTAGGATGATCATGTGTCACATCCCGCCCTAAATCCACCAAGGGGATACCCTATCTGGATTACCCGGGGAGTGAATTACTGTCCCGCCGATCAAGTTTAGGAACGATCATAATCACTTAGCACAATAATATAATCAAAAGCAAGAACAATTCCTTATTTCCAATTAATTCAATAATAAAAGTCTAGAAAAGATCTTAGAAGATTTCACAATTAACATCAGAGTGCGGAAAGGATTTCATTAGTATAAACAATCAAGTGTGAAAAGGAGGGAGGAAACCCATCCTATAATAATAGCGGAAGATTGTTCGATTAAAAATTAAAGATTACAACCGGTTCACCAAATAACAAGTTAAACAACTAAACTATAGTCCCGACAATTCAAATAAAAGGTTGAAAAGGGAATGAGGCGACATCCCATCCCTAAAACACAATATAAAACTGAACTACTGCAAAAAGTCCCGATCTCGGTCTACTCGTCTATATCAACTGGTTCATCGCCACCAGTATGATACAAGTCTTCAACTCGGCCTCCAGAGGGTTGACTGCCACAGTCAACAGTGGTAGTACCTACAGGAAAGTCTAACAAAGTATGTTGCAAAAAGGAGTGAGTTCGAAAGAACTCAGCAAGGAAAGTTATTCCATAATAACATAAATCATATGATGCGCAGCATAGCATGATGCAATATGATATGAGACATATGATGCAAATATGAATCTAACTCTAAGTATGCTGGTCATCTAGGGTAGACATGCTTTAAGTCATAGCACCGTACTTCTCTGGGTCATCAGTCACTCTACCATTTCCATATCTTGGGAATGCCCGGGGAAGATCGGTAAAGTCATCAAAAAACCATGGTTGGGGATTTAGTCACCACTCTCTCACATCACCATTTGGTCAAGTACTGGCGCATGTCACAGTAAAGCCTAGCCCAATGCAAGTCATCTACTCAGTCATATCAACTCAGATCCAGATACGTCCATTCCTCGCCCCCGGCGATCCTTTCCGGTATCCTTCACACTAGAGTCAGCGTAATCCCGGATTACGGACTCATCAACCCTATTGGTCATCCACATATAGTAAACGGGAAGCTCTCACATCCTCTCATGGGTTGGTTACCGGTCTTGAGCGCCCGTGAGCCCAAGTCTATCCATATGCAACCCTACCAATAAATGGCCCCCACAATGAGATTTATGACCTCTCACGGATTGGTTACCAGTCTTGAGTGCTCACAAATCCCCATTGCTACCACGGGTCGTTAGGTCTCAATGCCGTTCCGATTCGGGTCTGATACGACAGGGACATCCTAGCCAAACAACTAGACAATCCTATGTATGTCATCCAATAACCCGGGAAAGAGTCGATAGGCACCATCGGAGAACATCCCATACTATTCCCTCCGATGTCCAAGGACAGAAGTGTCAATAGGACACTCCCCAATCCCAAGTTATACGTAAGCAATTACATATCCAATCTCATCATTTCTCATGCATCCAATGCATATCCATAATAGTAATCAAATCATGATATTGAAACGAATCATTATAAACATAACAAATCAAATTGATAAAGTAACACAACAAGAGTATAAAGATTTAAATGCTACTGTTCTAACACATATGTAACAGTCTCATAATGATTGAAAGAAAATCAAGAGATCTCATTCTTTAAATAAAACACAATTCAATATTTGATGACTTATATGTTTATGGAGATAACCATCCTTACATTAGGTTGAGTTGATGATGAATTGAGAGTACCAAGAAATAGTCCAAAATAATTGTTAAGGCCCTAAACAAACATCAATAATAAGTTAGAGAAGAAGTCGGGAAGATCGGATGTCAAACGGATCAAAACTGGCCAAGGTTGCTGTTAGCAACAACTTTGGTCGATGGTCTTTGTCGATGGTATCGACCAAAAGGATCGACCAAAATTGTCTTCGGGACAGAATAGTGGATTTTGGGGATTTTGGTCCAAAATGAGTCTTCCGGGGTTCGGATCGATTTGAAACTTGTAGGGATGATTAATAACAATGTAAGAACACTACCTAGCAAGTATTATCACAATCCAATGGTCCAAATGAAAACCCCCAAATTGAGGTCCTATGTTCTAAAGACAAGAATACTAGCATTCATGAGAAATTGATGTAATTGAAAGGGAAGCTAGAGAATTAGTTGGGGAATAGGTTAGGAACATGATTACAATCATTTGCAAGCCAGAGATTAGACTAATCATACTCCACATCTCAGTTTTGTATAAGAAATCAAGTTGTTAAGCAAGGAATCATGGTAATGTATATGTAAGGATCAAGATGCAAGTGAAGCATAGCAAGAATGAAGGAAAAGCAAGTATAAATGGGAAGAGACGTTCATGGCAAGGTGTTTGCAAGGTTGCAGCACCTTGGCCATGGTCTCAACAGTAAAAAGAAGAAGAGAAGTGAATAGAATAGAGAGAAAGAGAGAGAATCATACCTTAGAAGATGGTAGTTGGAGAAGAGAGACAAGGATTCTTGTAGAAGATTATCACCCAAGCTAAGGAGGAGCCTAAGAGGAGCCTTCCCACGTTCTCAGGTGTTGAAATGAGTGAAATATTGTTCTAGGTTCGAGGTTTCACTTAAATAGATGAAGGAATATCCAAAAAGCATCTTTTTCTTGATTCTGGGCAACTTTGGTCGATGTTCTTGGTCGATGGTATCGACCAAAATGATCGACCAAAACAGGTAACAGGTTTCAGCAAGAAATTCAGAAATAGTTCAGCAACTTCGAACAGGGATTCGGAGGGCTATACAAGGTCAAATTGAGTGAGGTTTTCTCCTAAAAGTCAATCAAGAAGTCTAGTTTCTAGAAATAACTTTGGATCAAGCATGTGAGGTCATTAGGTCCACCAACTAAGCTCACCTTCTTCGATGCGCAAGCAGGATTTGACAGACATAGTTCAGCAACTTCGGATAGGGATTTGGAGGGCTATATGGGGTCAAATGGAGTGGGGTTTTCTCCTAAAAGTCCATCAAGAAGTCTAGTTTCAGGAAATATATTCGGATTGAGCACAGGAGTTCATTTGGTACTTCAACTAATTCACCCCTCTTTAGTGCGCAGATTCAAAACTAACACTGACAATGCTCTCAAGTGAGGGGCATCATTGTCAATGTTCACGGGCTTGGGTTCCGACACCAAATCATCAACCAAAAGGGTCCACAAGTATATTTTCCCCCAATTTGGGTCTTCGGACCTATAAACATAATAGGTCCCGGGCCGGGTCAAGGTTAGGATAAGGCCAGACATTACAGATCTACCCTAAGGGAAAGGTCTGACATGGCTTCTTAAGGTTTTCAAAGATAATAATATTGAAATTAAAGTCCAAATTTTAAGGTCTAACATTGAACAAGTCTTTCTTTATTCCAAAATAAAAAAGGTGTCCGGGCTAGGTTTGGGCTGGATGTTACATCATGAGAGACAAGTCCAGAGATGTTTGCAACAGAGAATGCAGCATCTCCTCTACTGTCTCAACTCAAAAAGGAAAGAAAAACAGAGATGGAGGAGAAGAAGAGAGTGTAGACATACCTTTGATGCAAAAGGAAGAGTTTTGTCGAAGATCCGTCAAGAAAATCACCGAGGATGCAAGGGAGATGACTTGCAGAGGTCTTTGGTTCGTTCCAAAGAGTTTGGAGGCAGAAAATACGAAGTAAACTCGAGATTGGACTTAAATAGAGCAAGCAAGACCTAATTGCCAAAGACAGCACCCATTGGTCGAGTGGATTGGTCGACTGGTCCAGTCGACCAATCAGTCGACCAATGCAGACAGCAATTCCAAAACAGGGAATTGAAGACCCAGATCAAATCCAATCCTAAAGGGGTTTTGCACACATATCAAGTGACTTACCTAATAGGTAGAAATGCCTTCAAACCATGATAGAGAGCACTCCAAGTCCATCAACTAATCCGATCTTCAACAAGATTCAGTTTCCATAAATAGAACTTCATCTTCAACTCTCATGGATTCAAAGCCAGACACCAAGTCCTCCACTGGGATGGCCCAAAGCTGACTTCTTACTTTACTTCGGGTCACTGGACCTACAAATAACAAGGTTTCCGGGTCAAGGTTAGGGCTGGGTTTTACATATGCGCCAATACTTAGACCAAATTGTGATGTGAGAGAGTGGTGACCAAAACCCCAGCCAAGGTTGTCCGAAAGGTTTCAAGACCCAATTCCCACCGGCTTGAGTGATTGAGACCTACCCAAAGAAGTATGGTGCTATGACTTAAAGCATGTCTACCTTAGAGACCAGCATTCATAGAGTTAGAACCATACTTGCATCATGTGTTTCATATCATATTGCATCATGTTATGGCTTGTATCATATGGCATATGTTTTATGGAATGACTGCCTTGCTAAGTTCTTTTGAACTCACTCCTTTTTGCAACATATTTTGTTAGACTTTTCTGCAGGTACTACTATTGTTGACTGTGACAGTCAACTCTCTGAAGACCAAGTTGGTGACTCGTACCACACTGGTTGTGGTGAACACGTTGATAAAGACTAGCAGTCCGACACTGATATTTGTCAGGAGCAGATTCAGCCTGGCTTAGTTTCTTATGATTTTGTTATTTAGGAAACATTATATAAGTTAGAAGAAACTGTAATTTAGTTGCTTACCTTTTCTTTCCCTTCTTTTGAAAATCGGTTGTAACATTTACTTTTATTCGACCTACCTTCCGTTGTTGTTGTAGAGTGGATTTCCGCCTCATCCTACATTTTAAATTATTTATTTTATCGGTATCTTTCCGCACTCTGATGTTCTTTGTGATTCTTTTGATATTCTTTCCTTGACTTTTATTATCAAATTACTTGAAAACTATGAATTGTTCTTGCTTTTGATTAAGTTATTGTGCTAAGTGGTTATGATTGTTCCTAAACTTGATCTCTTGGGTTGTGGATCACTCCACCGGGTATTCCAGATAGGGTATCCCCTGGGTGGATGTGACAGGGATAATCTAGCAAACATTTGCACAAAAGGGATGAGTTCAAAAGAACTCAGCAAGGTAGTTATTCCATAATTCATAACCATATAAGTACAAATCATAACATGATGCAATATGATATGAAACACATGATGCAAGTATGATTCTAACTCTATGAATGCCAGTCTCTAGGGTAGACATGCTTTAAGTCATAGCAACATACTTCTTTAGGTAAGTCTCAGTCACTCAATACCAGGGGGAATTGGGTCTTGCATCCCTCTTGGACAATCCATGGTTGGGGTTTCGGTCATCGCTCTCTCACATCACCATTTGGTCTAAGTATTGGCGCATGTCAAGGTAAAGCCTAGCCCAATGCAAGTCATCTACTAAGTCATATCAAGTCAGATCCGGATACTTCCATTCCTCCCATCCCGGGATCCTTTCATGTATCCTTCACACTAGAGTCACGGATATTACCCACCGGACTCACCAACCCTATTGGTCATTCACAAATAGTAGACAGGAAGCTCTCACGTCCTCTCACGGATATGACTCACCGGTCTCGAGTGCCCATGATCCCAAGTCTAGCAATTTGCAACCCTTCTTTCCAATAAATGGCTCCCTTTCTGGTATTCGTAGCATGGTTTATGTCCTCTCACGGGTTAGTTACCGGTCTTTAGCTCCCATCAAACCATACACTACCACGGGTCGTTCGGTCTCAATGCCCTTCCGATTTGGGTCTAACACGACAAGGACATCCTAGCCACACAACTAGACAATCCTATGTATGTCATCCAATAACCTGGAAAAGTGTCGATAGGCACCTTCGGAGAACATTCCATACTATTCCCTCCGATGCCCAAGGACGGAAGCGTCAATAGGACACTCCCCAATCCCAAGTTATTCCTAAGCAATCACATACTCGAGTCCATCATATTACATACATTGATACATCATCATGATAGAAGTTAAATCATAACATCGAAATGATCCATCATATATACAAGTAGCAAGAATAATAAATCATTATAACAAGAGTATATGAAATCACAATACCACTGTTCTAAAACAGGTATAACAGTTCTATGATATACAAAAGCAATTAAGAGGCTATGTTCACTAAGTTATGAGCATCAAGATATAAGTACATAGCCTATGTGACACCCAGCCCAAATCTAGCCCGGAAACCCGATCTGTTTTGGGAGAAGTAGGGTTTGTTTAATGTTGACTTTGAAGTTTGAACATGATTTCAGTTTTACTATCTTTTAAAATCTTAGGAAGCCATGTCAAACATTTCCCTTAGAATTGATCCAATGTCCTAAAATGAAGGAAGATGTCCTTGTGGCCCATCTCAGTAGAAGATATGGTGTTTGACCCAAAACCCATGGATATTGATGATGGTGTTTCCTTATGGAAAGCTTATTTGATTTGGAGTTGAACTTTTTAGTTGTGATGAAGAACTTGGTTGATGGACCTAAAGCTTAGTTGGACCTGGTTTGAAGACTTCCCTCCATACTAGGTAAGTAGTATGATGTGTTGAAAGAAGCCCATCCAAAAATATTGAAGTTTGGTCCATTAAATCCTTTGTTTTGAATAAGCTGTCCAGGCAGTGGCATTTTGGTAATTTTTCTGTTTTGAAGGTTTTTAAAAGCTTTATTTCTTTGAAATTCGTGTTAAGCTATTCACTATGTTTCTAAACCTCTTGATGGCGTGGGAAGGACCTTAGAACTTCCTCTTTGGCAACCAATCAACCAACAGGGTCAGGTTGGTCAGTTTGGTGAAATCCTAGTAACTCTTGAACTCTTTGTGCTATTTAAAAGGGGAAACTCCATGTTTTTCACTCTCATTCTGTTTCTAAGCCTTGGAGAACGTGGGAAAAGCCCTAGAACCTCTCCTTCGAAGCCAAGGAAGATCCTCAAGCATCTGTTCAGATTTCTTCATCGGTTTCTCTTCTAAAAGGTTGGTATTCAATTCATTTCTTCTTTAATTCACTCTTTCCTCTCTACTTCTGATCTTCTGATCATGAGAGGGGTATTACACTGCTGTAATGACCTATTCTCTAATTCTTTTAGCCCTAGAGTGAATCCCCCAATTCACTCTATGTTCTTGAAGCCATATGGCGATGATCCTTGAATTTGACTCCACCAATGATCTTGATGACACTTTCCCTAATTTTCTACCTATCTTTATGATTGTGGGGAAGGTCTCATACTTTTACCATGACCTTCCCTTGTGTCCTAATATTCCTTGGACCATTGGAAACCAAAAAGGGAGAGATTTTGAGAGGAAATTCTTGGGTAACTCTCATGAGAGGGTAACCAATTGGCAACCCTTTTATTTTCTATTAATTCATTTGGACCCTCCCCAAAACCTTTTTTGATTGTAAATTCTTTGCCCTAAGGGTGAATCTTTATTCTCCTTAGTCTTTCTGTGGGATACACGGATTCTTGTTAGTAAATCCCTAATTATATGATTTGAATTTCTTTCCTTTCATTTTAATTGAGAACCTTATTTTCTCTCATTGGTAGACCCTTCCTAATTCCATTCTTTATTTTGAAATACTAATGAGATATTCCTTTATCTATCTTGGGTTGTTTTTGTGAGGATTAATTATGGGTAACTCTCATGGGAGGTAACCAACTCTCATGAGAGGTAACCATATATGAAACCCTAATGTTCTTTTATCTGTTGGAATCTCCCCAACACCTTTTCAGATAGTGCATTCTTTGTTTCTCTTTCCCTTGGGTGATATTTGTGTTAACCTAAACTTGATCATCTATATTCTCTTGTTTTATTGGCTATCAATTTACTTCCCTTCATCCAGGTGCTCTCAACCTTTTCATTGGGAGCCAAAAAAGGGTGAAACCCTAACCTCTTGGATCAAACCAAGAACCCTTAGTTTGATCTTGTTAACAGCCAATCAATGTGTTTTCTTTACTAAAATTGTAACCTATCATTCTCTAATTCTTTATCCTTGATCACACTATATTTTCTTCATGATCCATGTTTAACCTAATTAGGATTTCTAATTATTCTTTCTTCGTTCTTGTTCTTGATTGAGATCAGGAAAAAGATGATGCATCCTTGCAACCATCTATTCCATGATCTCATTCTATTCTTTGAGATCTATGATCATCATCATGATCTTAACCCTAGCCAATAGATTCTTGAAACCTTAACCCTAACCCTTGAATGATCTTTCTGGAAACCTTTTGTAACCTTCCATGTGAGGGAAACCTCATGGGTAATGTTTCTATTAACCTAAACTAGATTTCCTATGATTTCTTGTTATTTTCTTGATAACAATCATTCCCTCTCTTTCCCTGATCATAACCTTTTCATGAGCCATATGTTATGATGAAACCCTAACCCCTTTATTATTGACCTATTGAGATTGATTTTTCGGACTATGATCTCCCCCATGTCTTCATTTGGGTTAGGTTGTACTTGGTCATCAACCCCATGAGCAAAGCACCCTTGTATAGCAATATACATGGGGGCGGTTGCTAGTGGCGGTCGATTGAACCAAGCGACCGACTGGAGCGACCGCCCGGTCTGTTTTCAGGGTTTTGCCCTATTTTGCCCCCTGTTCGTTATAAATAGCATCCCTCGCCCTATTAACACATTATTATGTTCGGGATTGCTATTTTGGGCGATTAGGCGGCTGTGGAAACGTGCGGGATTCAGGTTTGAAGTGTTGTTAATGATATGAAACCTTTTCTCTTCTATTCTTGGTGATTCTGATTAAGGTAATGAATCTCCATCTGCAATTCTCTTCTTTTTAACCTCTGATTGATATGAACCCATCCCCTTTTTGTTGGTGGTTACACAATTGATTTGTTGTACTCCCTTTCCAATGTTCTTGATGAGATCCTGTCCAGAAACGAATCCCTGCATTTGTTAATGGATAGATCCAGTCAAGGGGAGAGTTTCTGGGTAATCCATTTGTGATGATTGTTAGGTTCCCTTCACCTTTTGTCTTTAGGAGTGTTAGATTCGAGACTTAGGCCATGATCACTCGAAATCCGGATTGAAAACGGATGATCAGAAGCCTGAGTTTCAGATCTGAAACTCTCTGTTTTTGGGGCGGTCACTAGTGGCGGTCGCTCAACCTAAGTGACCGGCTCAAGCGACCGGCTGGTTTCCAGTGTCTGTGTAAGTTTGATTTTGGATTTGTTTTGACTCTTGACTCTTATATATTCTTGTAACCTTATGCTAGGTGTTCTCTGTTTCAAGTAAAAGTCTTATAATAGTTTCTGGATTTCAAGTTAGAGGAATTTTACATAATTACAGGTAAGGACATGCATTCTTATTTATATGCAATTACATATACATGATGATTCTGTTGTTCTACTTACTATGCTTTGATCATGTAACTTGCTGTAATTGTATAAGGCATATGAATCTTATTGTACACTTGCTATTTGTGGTGTTCCTTAATGTACTTCATCTTTTATGATATTGCACAACTGTTCATGATATGATAAAGAGTGATGTAGTGTAGTTGTGATGGAAGGGGTATTCCATTGGGATATCTTAGCTTGGGATATCAGAAGGCTGTGGAATGGGACACATGCCTGCTGATGTCTCCAGCACTATCATGATTACTAGATGACATATTTAGGAGAGTCTAGAATTGCATGGCTAGGTACCCCACATGCTATTACCCTTTCGGCAGGGAAATTGAAGCCGGGTGACCCGTGACAATGGTGACGTGACTATGTTTCATCCAACAGCGGTAACCAGTCCGTGCGGAGACTTAGTGGTCCACTGTTGGTCATGCAATGGTAGGGTTGCATATGTTAGGGTTGGGCTCATGGACGTCCAAGGAACGGACCGGGTGTCGTGAGGAGTCATGAGAGCATCCGCCCCAACAATATGTGGATGACCATAGGGTTAAGGAGTGGAGTCCAACAGCGGTAGCCAGTCCGTGAGGGTTCTCACTCCTAGGTTGCGAAGGATACTGAACCGAGTTGGTTGGTGCCATAGGGGAAGTATCTGGACTCCACATAGTATGTTACCATTATGACTTGCATTGGATTAGAAACCCCGACATGCGCCAGTACTCATTGCCAATGGTCGTGGTGAGAGAGTGTTGACTTAACCCCTAGCCATGGTTTGAGAGCCAGGTGTGGACTTACCCCCTTTGCCCAGGATCCCTACAGAGGTAACCAGTCTTTGCCGGATCAGAGTGATGAGACTCACCCAGAGGAGGGCTGGTGTATATCTTAAAGCATGTCAGCTGTTAGAGACTTGCATAGTTAGATCTTAGTAGCATTCATATTTCTACATACCATCCATATCATTTCATCTGTGCATTCGTGGATTGTATTGACATATATATGAGAATTGCTTGTTCCTTACTGAGTTCGTTGGAACTCATTCCTTTCATTGTATATATTATATAAACTGTACAGATAGTTGCACAACGTCGGACATCGGAGATGATTCGTATGAAAGAACCTTCTCGTATGAAGCTGATGTTGACACAGACAATGATACATGAACTTGCAGAGCATAAGGCCTTCCGAAGATGCTTGTGTGCACCTTTAGCACCCATTGATGGCCGACAAAGGCAGATTACCAAGATTTTGATGATCGTATGGAGAAAGATTGGAGGACATCTTTACTTGCTAATTTAGAAAACTAGTTTTTAGATTTATAAAAGAAAACCAGAGAGAAGATTATTTAGTTATTTATTTTGCTTCCGCTGAACTCGATATTACTTTTGATTCTTGATTTTCCCTCTTTTGTTCATTCTTGGATATTTTTTTAGAGTATTTGGACTCCTGTAACCTTTTTATTAATTATTGCACTATTATTGCTCTTGATTATCTGTATTTGTATTTATTATTGTTGATAGACTAAAACCGTGGATCCTGTGACGGTTCGCACCCACGGGTTGTTGGGCGAGTAACCGGGCCCGGCGGGCGGGGTGTGATAGCCTATGTATTTATGGCGATAACCATCCTTACCTTGAGTTATGATGAAGACGATCCAAGGTTCACAAGTGAATGATCCAATTGTGGTATTAAGACCCTAAACAAACATAAATGAAAGATTAGAGAAGAATGCGGGGAAATTGGAGGTCGAACGGGTCAAAACGGAGCAAAGTTGCTATCAGCAACATGTTTGGTCGATGCCCTTTGGTTGATGGGATCGACCAAGAAGGATCGACCAAAAGTGGTTCCGGACAGCAAGTTGGATTTTGGTGATTTGGTCAGAATCGATCTTCCGGGGCTCGGATCGATCCAAAACTTGGGGAATTGATCAACAACAGTATAATGGCACTAATTAGCAAGTAATTAACCTAATTCAATGGTCTAATTAGGAAGCCCTAAATTGACATACTAAGTTCAAGAGTTGAGAATCATAGCATTAATGATAACTCAATGAAATTGAAGGAGAACTAGGGAATTAGTTGGGGAATAGGTTAGGAGCATGATTGCAATCATAAATAAGCTATAAATTAGGCTAATCATACTTCACATTTCAGTTTGGTTAAGAAGTCAAGTTGATAGCCAATGAATCATGGCAATGCATAGGTAATGTTTAAGATGTAAGTAAGACATTGCAAGAATGAGGAATACATCAATGAAAATGGAAGGAGACACTCATGGCAAGGTGGTTGCAAGGTTGCAGCACCTTGGCCATGGTCCCAACAGTAAAAAGAAGCATAGGAGAGAGTAGGATAGAGAGCAATAGAGAGAAACATACTTTTGGAGTTGATAATGGAGGCAAGAGGCAATGATTGCAATGATTGGGGGCAAGAATCCTTCACAAACCCCAAGAGAGTGCCTTGGGAAGCTCCACTCTCGTTCTCAGGTGTTGTGATGATTGGAAAAGGCTCAAAACATGAGGTTAGGTTAAAAGGAGTGTGGAATATTCCACAGGATCATTAATTTCGGATTCAGCAAGGTTTGGTCGATGGGATCGACCAAAGAGGTTTTGACAGAAAAACAACATTAGTTCAGCAACTTCGGACAGGGACTTGGAGGGCTATACAGGGTCAAATTGAGTGGGTTTTCTCCTACAAGTCACTCCAAAAGTCTAGTTTTGGGAAATACGTTCCGATTGTACACAGGAGTCCATTTCGTACTTCAACTACTTCACCCCTCTTCGATGCGCAGATTCTCACTAAACACTGACAATGTGCTCAAGTAAGGGGCATCATCGTCAATGTCCATGGGCTCGGGCTCCGACACTAAGTCATCAACCAATAGGGTCCACAAGTCCCTTCTCCCTCCACTTCAGGTCTTCGGACCTACAAACATTACAGAATCTAGGCCGGGTCAGGGTTAGGTTAGGGCTGGATTTTACACATACTATGGATAAGCTAGCTAGACTTTATGTGGACAATGTGGTTCATTTGCATGAAGTGTGTGTTAGTATTGTTTTTGATAGAGATCCTAGGTTCACCTCAAGGTTCTGGAATAGTTTGCAAAAAACCTTGGGAACCCAGTTAAATTTGAGTACAGCTCATCATCCACAGTCTAATGGACAATCTAAGCGGACAATTCAGATTTTGAAAGATATGCTTAGATCTTGTATTGTGGATATGTGTGAAACCCAGCCCAAACCTAGCCAGGACACCCTATCTGTTTTGGGTGAAGAAGAGCTTGTTTGTATTTGACCTTGATGTTGGACCTTGATTTCAGTGTTGCTATCTTTGAAAGCCTTAGGAAGTCATGTCAGACCTTTCCCTTAGGGTAGATCCAATGTCCCAAAGTGAAGGAAGATGTCTCTATGGGCCCTCTCTGTAGAAGACATGGTGTTTGACCCGAAACCCTTGGAGTTGATGATGGTGCTCCATACTTGGAAGCATTGTCTGTAAAATCCGGCCTTATCCTAACCCTGACCCGGCCCGGATTTTATACTGTTGCAAGTCCGAAGACCCGAAGTGGTGGTAGAAGAGACCTGTGGGCCCTCTTAGTGGATGATTCGATGCTTGATACTGAGCCTATGGACATTGACAATGATGCCCCTCACTTGTGCACCTTGTCAATGTTGAGTAAAAATCTGCGCATCGATGAAGATTGAATTAGTTGAATCACTTCCCGTAGCCCCGTGATCAATCCGAAGGTATTTTCTGAAACTAGACTTGTTGATTGACTTGTAAGAGAAAACCCCGCTCAATTTGACCCTGTATAGCCTTCTGAATCCACTCCTGAGGTTACTGTCATAGCTTGGTCGAGTGCTTGGTCGACTGACAGTCGACCAGCCAGTCGACCAAGAGTAATGAAATTCAAGTTTGCACTAAATCTCTTCCCATTTTGCCCCTACCTTTTTGGAACTCGTGAATGAGGACCTAAACTAATCATTTGCACTCCAGAGCTCGAGGTTGGACACTCTCTTGGGCTATTCCTTGATGTTTGGGAAGATCTTTGACTCCATTCTTTATTGTATACACTAATCATCAACTCAAGGTATGATTTCTTCTATTCCTCCTCTAATCTATTCATGTTTCTATCAATTAATAATCTTGAAAGGATGGCTGAAGTGCTGCAACCTTGCAAACACTTAACCATGAGTTTCCCCCTTTCAATTTCTTAATCCTTCCCCATTTTTTCTATGCTATGATTCAAATGAGATTAATTACACTCCATCACTTTGATTCTATTCAATCTAACCTATTTTGATTCTAATCTGATATGTAGATGCATGATAAGCTTAGGCTGTAACGAAATTAAGATTCTAGCTTGATTCTTGGCACTCATTTGGTTGATTCTTATCATCCTTTTCAATTTCTATAAGTTCCAGATTAATTCTTGCTAAGTATCATATAGAACCTAAAATTCGATTTGGATATTTTTGATTGAACCGTTGGATCATCATGAAAATTAGTGTGTAGTATCCTCTTACTGTTATAAACATGCCCTCCAAATTTCATGACGATCGGAGCACCGGAAGGGCAGTTTCGGATCAAGTTTCCATTGCTGTCCTGAAGATAACAAGTCTTGGTCAATCGACCAAGCCAGTCAACCAAGAGTTATTAAGGCCCTGTACTCAGCCAATTTGATCCATTTGAACCCCAATTCAATTGTTTTCTTCTCTGACATTAATTGTATGATTATCTAGGGTATCAACACTGATTTTGGGACCATACTTGGTAATCATTGAATCTATTTACAACTTGAGTAAGGTAAGGACAGTCGTTAACTCAAGTATGTTAATTATACCAACATGCTTACATTATGGGAACTTATTGGTTATGATCACATGAGTAATCCTTTACTATACATGATTTTTATGTGTTTTCTTATCAGTAATAGAATGTATATATCATTTAGAACATTATGTTCAGTTTTACTTTATGATTCATGTATGATCAATCATGTTATGATATGTATTTGTTTATATGATGAATCATTGATTTAGTATAATATGATGAGATTGAGATTGTGGTTGACTACGTATGACTTGGGATTGAGAGGTGTCCTTTCGACACTTCTGTCCTTGGACATTGGAGGGAGTAGCATGGGATATTCCCTGAAGGTGTCCATCGACGCTTTCCCGGGTTATTGGATGACATGTATAGGATTGTCTGGGTGTATGGTTAGGATTTCCCTTGTCGTATCAGACCCGAATCGAAAGGGTATTGAGACCGAACGACCCATGGTAGAATATGGTTAAAGGGCGCTCAAGACCGGTACCCACTCCGTGAGAGGACTTGAACTATATTGCGGATACCTAAAAGGGGCCATTTATTGGTAGGGTTGCATATGGATAGACTTGGGCTCACGGGCGCTCAAGACCGGTAAACAACCCGTGAGAGGACGTGAGAGCTTCCCGTTTACTATATGTGGATGACCAATAGGGTTGATGAGTCCGTAATCCAGGATTACGCTGACTCTAGTTCGAAGGATACCGGAAAGGATCACCGGGGGCGATGTCACATCCTCCCAGCCGGTACCCTATCTGGCATACCCGAGAGTGTGATCCACAGCCCGAAAATCAGGTATCGAGTAATCAACCTCCCACATAAACAATAACATAATCATGAACAATAATAATAAAAGTGCGGAAGATAAACCATAGATCCAAATAAGGAAAGAATGAATCATATATAAATCAGAGTACTAGATATAATCAGAGTGTCTAAATCAGATAAGTAAAGTGAGGCAAAATCCCACTCTACAACCAGCGGAAAAGTAGTTCTAAAAGAGAATAAGCAAGACAGAATCTAATCCCAGTAGCAGGTACAATAGGTAACTAAATTGTTCTCAACTTTATAGACAACATCCCTATGAGTATAAATCTCATAAACAGCACAAGGGCGCTTCCACTCAATGGTTGGACTAAGCATCGTACGGAGCATAACCACTCGCGGGATCTTCAGTGTAATTGTTGTAACCGCAATCACCTTCCCGGAGATATGCCTCTTCTCCTTGCGCTTCTTCATAGGGGCCGTCATAATATTCAGTACCTGTAGAATAGTCTAACAAACATTGTACAATAAAGGAATGAGTTTCAAAGAAACTCAGTAAGGCAGTCAAATCCATAATAACATAAATGGCAGGATTTCAGAACAAACATAAATGCAATATGGTATGAGACAAACAATGAATGAATGAATCTAACTCTACATATGCTGGTCTCTATTGGCAGACATGCTTTAAGTCATAGCACCATACTTCTTTAGGAAGGTCTCAATCACTCATCATCAGTTGGTAATGGGTCCGGCATCCCTCGGGACATTCCATGGCTGGGGGTATAGGTCACCACTCTCTCACATCACCATTGGTCTAAGTACCGGCGCATGTCAGGGTAAAGCCTAGCCAAATGCAAGTCTTCTACTTAGTTACATCAAGTCGGATCCAGATACGTCCATTCCTCGTCCCGACGATCCTTTCCGGTATCCTTCACACTAGAGTCCTCATAGTCCCTGACTACGGACTCATCAACCCTATTGGTCATCCACATATGGTAAACGGGAAGCTCTCACGTCCTCTCACGGGTTGGTTACCGGTCTTAAGCGCCCGTGAGCCCAAGTCTATCCATATGCAACCCTACCAATAAATGGCCCCCACAATGTGATTCCTGTCCTCTCACGGGTTGGTTACCGGTCTTGAGCGCCCATGAATCCCCATTGCTACCACGGGTCGTTCGGTCTCAATACCCCTCCGATTAGGGTCTGACATAACGGGACATCCTAGCCAAACACTACTAGACAGTCCTAAATATGTCATCCAACAGTTTAGGAAGGTGTCCAGAGGGCATCTCCGGAAACATCCCATAATATTCCCGTAGTAGTCCAAGGACAGAAGTGTCAAAAGGACACCTCTCCTTTCCAAACCATACTTAAGCATACACATGCATCAATTCATATCATCACATATATGGTAACTTCATATATGGAAAGAAATCAATAATTACAATCAATTTGTATATAAATGGTAAGTAAATCATACATGAGTCAATTCAAAATGAATAAGTAATGCCACGATATCAAGACAGTACCACAGTAGTATAACATTATAAGAATCTAATTAAAGAAATAACTTAACAAGATTCAAATATAGAAACTAAGATATGCAATTTATGTTGTTAAAGAAGTAACCATCCTTACCTTTTATAACTCGCAAAGGAATCCTAAGAAATCAAGTAAGATCTTGGCAAACTTGAGAAGAAGGTCCTAAACAAGTGTATACAACATATTAGGAAAGATCCCTAACAGAAAAGATACCAAAACATCCAAGACAGACCAATTCTGGAGTTGCTGTACTCATTGGTCGAGTGGATTGGTCGACTGGTCCAGTCGACCAATCAGTCGACCAATGCAGACAGTAGCCTATAAAATCAGAGTTTTGAGATATAAAATCCGAATTTGGTGGTTCAAAAGGGTACTAATCAAGGGGTAAACTACACCAGTAGTATCCTAACATATAGGGGACCTCAAAACACTAATCGAATCAAGCCATCAAGATCCAAATTAGGAAACAAAAAGTTACCATAATTAGATCAATCATGGATCTTGAAGAATTCAAGATAAAAATCAAAGACAAGAACAATAGGAGAATGAATCATTGATTCGGGTAAAGGTATCATGAAAAGCATACTTAGATCTTCAAGAAAATAGGCTTAAAAGCATAAATCTAAATAAGGAAACAAAACCTACCATATATGTAACTATCATGATTCATGAAGAAAACATGGTATGGTAGAAGAGAAACAACTAGAGATTGATAGATCATGGATCATGAAAAGAAAACACAGCAATTGACTACTAACATGATCAATATAGAAGATCCAAGGAGATCAGAATTCAAATCAAAAGTTAAACAAAGACTAGATCATGGTTTGATCATGATTCCTTCAAAAGCTTGCAATGATCATGGTTAAGATCATTGTTTTGGCCATTAATCCTTAGGATGATCATGAGAGACAAGTCCAGAGATGTTTGCAACAGAGAATGCAGCATCTCCTCTACTGTCTCAACTCAAAAGGGAAAGAAAAACAGAGATGGAGGAGAAGAAGAGAGTGTAGACATACCTTTGATGCAAAAGGAAGAGTTTTGACGAAGATCCGTCAAGAAAATCACCAAGGATGCAAAGGAGATGACTTGCAGAGGTCTTTGGTTCGTTCCAAAGAGTTTGGAGGCAGAAAATACGAAGTAGACTCAAGATTGGACTTAAATAGAGCAAGCAAGACCTAATTGCCAAAGACAGCACCCATTGGTCGAGTGGATTGGTCGACTGGTCCAGTCGACCAATCAGTCGACCAATGCAGACAGCAATTCCAAAACAGGGAATTGAAGACCCAGATCAAATCCAATCCTAAAGGGGTTTTGCACACATATCAAGTGACTTACCTAATAGGTAGAAATGCCTTCAAACCATGATAGAGAGCACTCCAAGTCCATCAACTAATCCGATCTTCATCAAGATTCAGTTTCCATAAATAGAACCTCATCATCAACTCTCATGGATTCAAAGCCAGACAACAAGTCCTCCACTGGGATGGCCCAAAGCTGACTTCTTACTTTACTTCGGGTCACTGGACCTACAAATAACAAGGTTTCCGGGTCAAGGTTAGGGCTGGGTTTTACAGGCGAGGAATGGACGTATCTGGATCTGACATGATATGACTTAGTAGATGACTTGCATTGGGCTAGGCTTTACTGTGACATGCGCCAGTACTTATGCCAAACGGTGATGTGAGAGAGTGGTGACTAAATCCCCAAGCATGGTTTTTGAGATGACTTTACCGAACTTCCCCGGGTAGACCCAAGATATCTTATGATTGAGGGGGAGTGACTGACGACCCAAAGAAGTATGGTGCCATGACTTAAAGCATGTCTACCTTAGAGACTAGCATACTTAAGATTAGAATCATCATTCATCATTGTCTCATATCATATTGCATCCTATTTTGACTTGTGTTGAATGAACTGTGGATTATGAAACGACTTGCCTTGCTGAGTTCTTTTGAACTCATTCCTTTTGTGCAATTTGTTAGATTATACTGCAAGTACAGAAGACCTTGATGGCACGTCCTATGACCCAAGCTATGATCCCGCATACTACCCTTCGGGTGATGGCTACGCGGAAAGTCAGGATTGCTATACCGAGGAGGATTATAGTGCATACCAGGGTTAGCGGCCACGTTGGGTTTACTTCATCCATACTTTCGAAGAGGATATCATTAGGATAGAGGAAACCTATGTGTAGGCCCCATTTCCCTGGATGACTATAATCATTTGGATATTCTCTCTCTAGTTCCTATGGATTTGTTCATAACACTGGTTGTAACTTAACTTGATTTATCACTGTTCCGCTGATGGTGAAGGAGTGACTTCTGATCACTCTTTCTCTTTGAGACTCTGTTACTTAGAAGTTGTTACTTAATGTTTCCGCACTCTGATTAATTACCCTTTTCTCATTCATTTGATCTATTTATTGTTTACTTTATACATTGATTATATTGTTCATGATTATGTTATCGTGTATGTGGGAGGCATGGCCACTCGATCTGGATCTTCGGGCTGTGGATCACATCCCGGTATGCATGATAGGATACCGGCTGGGTGGATGTGACATTGTCAGTGTTTGTTAAGAAACTGCACCTTGAAGAAGGGGAGTTTAGTTGGCATACCTAAGGCACTCCCGGACATGATCCGAAGGTAATTCTCTGACCTAGACTTGTTGATTGACTTGTAGGAGAAAGCCAAGTGATTTTAACTCAATCTAGCCCTCCAATTCCCTCCCCCAAGTTGCTGTCATTGCTTGGTTGACTGGCTTGGTCGACTGAGCCAGCTGACCAAAGGATTATTAAGCCCAAGAAAATCTGACTTTGGGTCTTTTTGAGCTCTATTTCAGTGGTCTTCGTAGCTTAAGCCCTATTCTATTGTTGGGACTCTCTTGGAACGTGGAGAGGCTCCTCTTAGGCCATTCCTTGGTGTTAGTGAAGATCTTCTTCAAGAATCATTGTCTCTCTCATTCCCAAGATCATCCCCAAGGTATGTATTCTCTCTCTCACTCTCTATTCTACTCTAATCCCTTCTCTTACTTGCGGTTGTAACCTTGAAGTTGGTGCTGCAACCTTGCAACTACCACTTCATGTGTTCATTCTTTGCTAATGCATAAGCTCCTTCCATTTCTACTTATGCTATAATCTCATTTTTATTCTTGTATATGCATCTCCATGACTTTCTTCTTAGCATCTTGTATTCTTGTCCTAAACTGAATTGTAAAGCATGCTAAGTCTGATCTTAAGCTAGCATTTGATTGTAATCTATTGCTTAACACTTTCCCTAGCTGATTCCTTAATTCCCCTTGCAATTGCATTTGATTTCATTGAAAACTATGATTCTAGTATATAGAACTTAGGGTTTCAATTTGGGGATTCCTATTTAGACCATTAGATTATGCTAATTACTTGGTAGATAGTGTTCTTATACTGTTCCTAACAATCCCTCCAAATTTCAGAGTGATCCGAGCTCCGGAAGATAGGTTTCGGATCGAAAATCACCATTTCAGCCTAACACTGTTCACTTGGTTGACTGGCTTGGTCGACTGAGTCAGTCAAGCCAGTCAACCAATTGATTACAGCATTGACGTATTGTCTAATTTGATCCGTTCGACCTCCGATTTTCTTGATTTCTCTTCTAATGTTGCATCTATGTTTGTCTAGGGTCTAAGTACTATCCTCGGGACCATTCCCTTTTGATCTTTGGACCATCTTCGATTCGAGTTAAGGTAAGAACGGTTATTACCATAATTACATGGATTATGTGAATTATGCTTATATGTTAGAACTTAGAAGAATCACCTTCTTTATGGTATTTCTAGTATCACATGACTATTGTATGTACTTTAAAACAGTAGTACCATGTTTATATGTTCTTTGATTATCATGACTATTCACTCTTGTTAATTACATATATGATTGATCATGTTATGTTATATATCCTTCTATATGATGAATTATCATTGGTGTATGATATGATGGAATTGAGAATGTGGTTGAATAGGTATGATTTGGGATTGGGGAATGTCCTATTGACATTTCTGTCCTTGGGCATCAGAGGGAATAGTATGGGATGTTTCCGATGGTGCCCATTGACGCTTTCCCGAATCATTGGATGTCATACATAGGACTTGTCTAGTGGTGTTGGCTAGGATGTCCTTTTTGTATCAGACCCGAATTGGAAGGGCATTGAGACCAAACGACCGGTGGTAATAATGTGGATTTAGGGGCGCTTAAGACCGGTGAGTTATATCCGTGAGAGGACCCAATTTGCATTGAGGATACTCGTTGGAGGCCATTTATTGGTAGGGTTGCAAATTGCTAGACTTGGGCTCACGGGCACTCGAGACCGGTAAGTTATATCCGTGAGAGGACGTGAAAGCTTCCTGTTTACTATTTGTGGATGACCAATAGGGTTGGTGAGTCCGTATTTGAGAGAGTCAGATACGCTGACTCTAATGTGAAGGATACCGAAAAGGATCTTGAGAGGGGAGGAATGGACGTATTCGGATCTGACTTGATACGACTGAGTAGATGACGTGCATTGGGCTAGGCTTTACCATGACATGCACCAATACTTATACCAAATGGTTATGTGAGAGAGTGGTGACTTAAACCCCAGCCATGGATTGTCTGAGATGGATGCAGGACCCATTGCCTACCAAAGCCGAGTGACCTGCCCTACCCAAGAAAAGTATGTTGCTATGACTTAAAGCATGTGTACCATAGAGACTAGCATACATAGAGTTAGTTTCATACTTGCATCGTTTGTTTCATATCATCTTGCATCATGTTATGTTATGTATCCCGTATCTATGTTATTATGGAATAACCGCCGCCTGAGGTCTTTTGAACTCACTCCTTTTTGCAACATCTTTTGTTAGACTTTCCTGCAGGTACTACTATCGTTGACTATAATGGTCAACACTTTGAAGACCAAGTTGGTGACTCATACAATACTGGTTACGGCGACTACGTCGGTGAAGACTATTAGTACGAGACTGATACTTATTAGGAGCCGTTTGGCATTTGCACTTGTGGGCCAGTGACGGGATATCGTCCCATTCTCTTTTTGACCTTTTATTTGATTTGTTGAGACTGTATTTTAGTTCGTTCCCCTTTCATTTCGGAACCGGTTGTAACCTTTACTTTTATTCAATCTACCTTCTGTTGTTGTTGTAGAGTAGATTTCCGCCTCATTTCGCATGTTGACTATTTATTCCATTGGTATCGTTTTCCGCACTCTGATGTTCTTTGTGATCCTTCTGAGATCCTTTCTTGACTTTTATTATTAAATTACTTGAAAACAATGATTTGTTATTGCTTTTGATTATATTATTGTGCTAAGTGGATATGATCTTTCCTAAACTAGATCGTCGGGACCGTGGATCATCCCCGGGTAATCTAAATAGGGTACCCCCTGGGTGGATTTTGTAGGATGTGACAATATGGATGGCAACTAGGATGAACACTTAGCTTTGGTTGAGTTTGCCTAAAACAACAATTACCAACCAACAATAGGCATGGCTCCATTCAAGGCTTTGTACGGAAACACTTGTAGAACATGGACTGAGACCAGTGAAAGAAAAGTCTTAGGTCCAGAAATGATTGAAGCTACAAGTGCAATGGTGGATATGATAAGAGAAATGATTAAGTTTGCCCAGTCAAGGTAGAAATCTTATGCAGATAAAGAAGGACCGACTTGGAATTTCAAGGGGAGAAAGTTTTCCTAAAAGTATGATTCAATGTGAAAGGAAAGCTTAGCCCTCACTTCATCAGACTGTATGAAATTGTTGTAAAGGTCGTTTCCTCGATACTTGATCTTCGGGGCTGTGGATCACACACTCGGGTATGCCAGGGTAGGGTCGGCTAGGTTGGACCCATCGCATACTGTTTGGCCTTACCCCCATCTCTTGCTAGAGTTCATAATGTGTTTCATGTTTCAATGCTTCAGAAGTACATAGAGAATCCGGAACACATACTACAGCAAGCACCTAAATGACTCAGTGCTAATCTTTCTTATGATGAAGAGCCAGCCAAAATCCTAAACAGAAAGCACAAACAATTGCGGAATCGTACCATTCCTTTGGTAAAGATTCCGTGGAAGAATCACACCCCTGAAGAAGCTTCTTGGGAGAAGGAAGAATACATGAAAGAGAAGTTTCCTCATCTTTTTGGAAGCCTAGGTGTGCTTTCAATTTTGAGAATGAAATTTCTTTTAAGGGGGGAGAATGTGAAATCTAGCCGTAACCTTAACCCGGAAACCTGTTGTTTGTAAGTCCAAAGACCCGAAGTGAAGGAAGAAGGCAACTATGGGCCATCTCAGTGGAAGACATGGTGTTCGATTTGGAACCCATGGAAATTGATGATGTTGTTCCATACTTAGAAACTTTGGTTAGAGAAGAAACTGCACCTTGGTGAAGAAAAGCTTGGCTGATGAACCTAAAGCCTAGTTGGACATGATTTGAAGGCATTCCTCTATGCTACGAGAGTCATATGTTGTGTTGGGAGAAACCCATTTGATTTGGAAGAGGTCTGGACCTTGAAGTCCCTGACTAAGCCTTACTATTAGGCTTGATTCTAACTCTATGTATGCTGGTCTCTATTGGCGGACATGCTTTAAGTCATAGCACCATACTCCTTTGGGTAGGTCTCAAATCACTCTCCCTTAACCACCTCAGTATCTAGGGTTCTCCGGTGGTAATTAGGTCCTGCATCCCTCTCGAACATTCCATGGCCGGGGTTTAGGTCACCACTCTCTCACATCACCTTTGGTCTGGTATTGGCGCATGTCAAGGTTAAACCTAGCCCAATGCAAGTCTTGTACTTAGTTATGTAAACTCAGAGTTAGATACTTCCATTCCTCGCCTCTCGCGATCCTTTCCGGTATCCTTCTCACTAGAGTCAGTGTATCCTATGACTAGAATCAACTCGGACTATTGACTCATCAACCCTATTGGTCATCCACAAATAGTAAACGGGAAGCTCGATGTCCTCTCACAAAGTTGGTTACCGGTCTTCAACGCCCATGAGCCCAAGTCTACTACTGCAACCCTACCAATGAATGGCCCCTACAATGTGATTCATGTCCTCTCATGAGTTGGTTACCGATCTTGAGCACCCACAAACCCCCCAAAAGCTATTCCAAAAATTCAAAAATCCAAAAACTTCACCCAAAAGCGATTCCAAATTGTTGTTTTCACCGAAATTGAAAATCTCTAAAAAATTACCAAAATATCCTTCTTTAGCGAAAACAAGCCTATTGGACTAACTCATTGCAATCATTGTCTTGTCCTAACAGATCCACTATGCCGCGACGTGGGAGAAGTGTAGATAGAGTTCGGGGACATGTTCCTTGCCCAATGGTCATTAGAGAGGATCTATTTGGCACACCATAGGTGGAGTTTCTATACGACTACTACTCTTTGGGACATTCCCATAGAGTACGGTCAACTAGTCTCACGGACGATCTCTAGACATTCTACATCCGATAAAGGTTGGAGGTGATGCAGTGGTTACATCTCCATACCACCAACTACCCAGTCTATCCAAAGTTAGTCAAGTACTTCTACAATAAAATGGCCTACCACACAAAGGTAGACACACATGGAGGTACGAGGCTTATCCTTCAGTCACAGGTCCAAGACATTGAGATCAGATTTTCCACGAGAGTGCTGGCCCGTATACTTGGAGTACCACACTACCTAGGTTCATGTTGGTGGATCTCGATAGGCATCGACATCACAAAGGCTTTACATCCATAGGAGCTTCACGAGATCTGCTCGACACTCTGGGATGACATTCACTACTACAGTCCGAGGAGCGGGCACCGAGATGATTCCTTTGGCTCGTGTTATTGCTCGCATCATCGGGAAAAACATCATACCAAAGGCCGGTCATCACAAGTAGGGTTACAATGGTGGAGACGCTCATCATCTACAACATCTACATAGCGCATCAGATCGATCTAGTCTACATCATGCAGCACGTCATGATCGATCGAGTCGAGTGTCCTGGGGTCAGAAACTTAGCATTTGGTCATCTTCTAACAGTCATCTTCAGGAACTTCGATGTCAGTCTCAATGATACAGAGATGCTTCATCGAGACTTAAGAGAGGACATCGGGTCTAGGATAATCGGAAAGATGCAATGAGATCTGAGGGTGAGGACGACGATGAGGTTCCAACTTAGGCTCAGGCTCAGGATGGTGATGGTGAAGAGATTCATCAGAGAGATGAGGAGGATACTATTCTACTTCAACACTTTGAGGTTGGAGGTCCTTCGCATTCGACTTTTGAGGCTCTGAGTGTGGCTTCTAGTTGTCAACGATGGCTTCCACTCTCGAGAGGATGGAGGCTCAACAGGAGAGGATGGAGACTCACATACTTTCTATGGGAGATCGATTGACACAACTAGAGGAGGAGTCTTGAGCTTTAAGAGATCAACTCAGCTCACAAAGATGATCACCCAGATAGATAGTTCTAGGATTTTTTTTTTTCCTTTTATGTTATCACAGATGTACTTACTTTATTTTTCAGCTTTGTAAAAATTTTCTAAGAAATTAATGAAGTTCAGTTGTTTCACTTATCTTATTGTACGTTATGCATTTCCTTTATTGCATTAAGATGTATGTTTGTTTAACCATGTTTATTGTGCATTATTCAGACTTGATGTATTATGCTTCATTAATTCAAGTTTCTATTCAGAAGTTTTCTATAATTCACTTCTAAGAAAATTGAGTCACTTTTGGATCTATGACTCAAGGATGCTCCATTACTGTGTTCTACAGTTATGATTGTCTGTAAACTTTGGGCTCTGATACCACTCTGTCACATTACCCCAGCCAGTACCCTAACCGCGATACCCGAAGGTTTGATCCACAAGTCCCATGGTCAAGTTTAGGGAAACCATATACCCACATTACACAACAACACAATTATGAGCAAGGAATAATTCATGTTTATCTTTATTAAGAAATCAATCAAAGAAATAATCTTGAAATAAAATCAGAGTATAATCAGAGAAAGTAATTATAGAGTATAGCAGAAAATAACTCTATAGATCATAATGCAGAAGAATATATCAAAACTCTAAAGTAGCTCTGAAGTATTACAGATTGAAATAAAAGTCTAGAAGAACAAAGAATAAAACTATTCTAAATCTTCCATAGGCTCTTTGTCTTCTTCGCCAAGGGTTTATGCACCTGCATCTTCGAATCAACATCTAACTCACGATCCCAATGGCGAACGAGACGATGTCCGCTACTATCAATAAGAGCCATCAAAGTGGTCTACATCGGTGTACGGATCATACCACTGGTCACTAGCTTCTCCCATTGTGTCTACGGCTGTATCAAATAAGGAAGGGTCCTCTCGTACTAGTGCACGAGATCTCTTCCAAACCTGCAAGGTCCTCTAAAAACATTTCCCCAGAAGGGTGAGCTCAAAAGAACTCAAGCAAGTATTTCAATCACAATAAACAACTACAAACATTTCAAAGCAAACATGATGCAATGATATGAGACAATGAATGCACATATGCTTTTAACTCTAAGTATGTTGGTCTCTATTGGTAGACACGCATTAAGATATAACACCATAATCCTTTGGGTAGGTCTGAAATCACTCTCCCTCAACCATCTCGATATCTTGGGTTCTCCGGTGGTAATTGGGTCCTGCATCCCTCTCAGACATTCCATGGCTGGGGTTTAGGGCAACACTATCGCTCACCACCATTGGTCTAAGTAATGGCATGTTTCAGGGTTATACCTAGCCCAATGCAAGTCATCTACTGAGCCACAACTACTAGGAGTCGGATACCTTCCTTCCGTGCGCTAGATCAAACCATTGAAATCACACTTTGTCTATAGACAGAATAGAGTGAATGGGAATTCACTTTAAGACTATGAGGATCTGAGATTAGGTATTTACAGTAGTGTAAGACCTTCCTCACAATTAAAACAATCAATAGAAACAATAGAAAATAGATCAATGAAGTATAGGGTCAAATACTAACCTTGTAGAAGAAGATCAATGGAGGAACTTCACTTGGATGCTTGGAATCAACCTTGGGGTTGAGGAGAAAGCTCTAGAGTTCTTCTCACGTTCCCCAAAGGCTAAGAGGCAAAGTGGTGTGATTTAGACTAAAGTTATATATATATATATATATATATATATATATATATATATATAGGTCTTCGAAACCTAAAATTTCCAAAAATAAACAATTTTGTCCCTGGGCATGCTTTGGTCAATTGCCTTGGTCAATTGGATCGACCAAAGGGATCAACCAAGGCAGTGCCTTAGGTCAAAACTGGTGAATTTGGTTCCCAAAATCCAAAATCACCAATTGGGTCCTCAACCAACTAAAGGAAGGGTCTTACCTGACTTCATAGGACCTTCCTAAGGTTTCAACATTATACTCAAAGTCCATCATCATTTAGGCTACATCTTCTCTAAAAATCAAACAAGGTTTCCATAAAGGGAGCTTCACTATCAATCCCCATTGGTTCTAGATCAGAGCCAATGGGTTCAATAGAGAGGTTCCACAGCTGTCTTCTACCTTAACTTTGGGTCTTTGGACCTACAATATAGATTTTAGGATTAGGGTTGGTGCGGGATTTCACAACCAGACCCCCTCTCCCTGCCGAAGACAACCACCTCCACCGCCGACTTTTCCCGTGCCAGAGTTCACCCACCGGAATTCCCCTTGCCAAAGCTACAAAAGCTGCACCAAATGTTGCCGACTTACATCAGATTCCTACAACTAATCTTCCAAAAAAAAGCATAGGACCACTGATTTTCAACACAAAGGAAATTGTGGTAATGGCCATGGAGAGACCTTCTCTTCATTTCCATCAAGCCTAACAATGTCGGAATCGCAAGGAATGGAGTGTTAGAGCCTTCCGAAGTCTATCCAACATTTTCACCCGTTGGAAGAGGTGAATCCTGCTAGCAAGAAAGAATTTTTTGTTTGCAACGTTTCTGAGTGATTCTTGTTTTTGATCGATTATTTTGTGATTTCGATGTCATTGAGAGATCCACCCGGATTAAACAATTAAGACATCCAATCAAGATTATTGAAACTGTGATCATCCCACCAACCATCTTCTTCAGAACTACTTTCAAGAATTTCAGAACTAGGATCCATAACTCTAAAAAGCAGGAAAGGGTCGGCAAGATACTGAAGCTTCTTTCTTGGGTTCTCAGAATATCCAAAAATAATGGGTTACCAGTGGCAGTCACACACAAAATTTACCATGCCCAAAAACTCACTAGATCTTTGGATTGTAAGGGAACAATAATTTCAAACAGTATGTTCTTAGTGCTTGCGTTTTAGAGACAATAAATATAAAGAAACATAAGAACATAACAAAAAGGGAAATGGAAAGTGAAAATAATTGGGAAGTTTCCAAAAAATGGGTTTGTTCACTTCTTGTGTTTACACTCTCTCCTTCTTCATTATTCATGAAATTCCTTGAAATTGCACAGTTTTATGGATTTTGCAAGACTGATTTCTAGACGTCGAACACCTAGACAGAGTTTCAGAGTCTGAGGAGTTATTCATTTCTCTTCCGTCTCTTTCTCTTCATTTCTCTTATGTCTCTGTCTCTTCGTTTATCTTCTTCTCACACTTCTTTGTTCCTTTTCTTCTCACTTCTTCAAGTCAACATTGGCGAGAAGCAATCTAGTAAACTGTTGGCTAGCCAATAGAGTTGTTTCCGACACCGGCCGATGGTGGCTTAAGGGGTGGTGCCAATGGCTCAATGGAGGACTGATTCTAATAGCTTTGGAACATAGATTTGAACTCCCACACAAATTGCAGAGCCCCTGCTTGCTTGAACAAAGGAAGAAGACGGGTAAAGGGAGAATACCTTCACCCACCAAGGGTATTTGAGTAATTTCCCTACCCATAAGGCATTTAGGTAACTTAAAATACAAATTTCAAATGATTTAAATAAAAGTAAGGGCAATTGGGTAATTTCATAATCATTTAACAACAAATTTAACTGTGGATAACTGGTAATATGCATGTGGGTGCCATGTAATTTATGAGGCAATAGTGGGTGGTCACTAGTTTCACCCCAAATATAGTGGGTGTCAGTGTAATTTGCTCTTCTTTTTTTCTTTTTTCTTTTTTTTTTTTAGTTTTAGCTAGTAGTAGTATCGCACTACTTTCCCGTCACGATCCTCTATCCTCAAAGGTTGAGCACATTAGTACCTTGATTTTTTTCCGCTATACATTCAAGAGGAGGAGCAATGTACTTTAAAATATTGACTAGGTGCACAACCCCTGAATGTATGATGAGAGGGAATCATGCTAGTGATATCTTCCATCATTTAGGGTATATGAACTGCACTCACCGAAATTTATGTTTTTTTTTCTTTTTCATTTTTTTTTTATGGGGGAAGGGGGGTTTAATTGAAGTCTATTTAAAGGCAAGTGAAGAGCACACACCCACAAAATTACAAAACATGCAGCCAAAGAGAGGACACGAGCCAATTTGTCATCCACTGCAACAACAAAGCCCTCTTGTGTGAAATCCAATCCTAACCCTAACCCGAAAACCCATTTGTTTGTAGGTCCAAAGACCCGAAGTGAAGGAAGAAGGCAATTATGGGCCATCTCAATGGAAGACATGGTGTTTGACCCAAAACCCATGGAGATTGATGATGGAGTCCCATACTTGGAAACATTATCAGAGTTGGAGAAGAAACTACACCTTGAAGATGAAGAGCTTGGTTGATTGGATTTGAAGCCTAGTTGGACATGGTTTGAAGGGTCCCTCAATGCTAGGTGAGTTATTTATTGAGTAGGGAGAAGCTCCATTGAAAATTTTGAGGTTTGGAGCTTCAATTCCCTAATCTGGGCTTCTTGTCAACTCCGGGTCGATTGCTTGGGTCGACTGGGCCAATCGACCCATAATGACAGGGGCTTAGTTGTGAAATTCTGACTTTTAGGGTTTTGGTGCTCTATTTAAGGGGACTACATGGTTTTCAGCCACACTTGTTTCTAAAGCCTCTGGAGAATGTGGGAAGCCTCTATCAAGCCCTCTCTCTCTGGTGTTGTGGAAGATCCTTTGCGAATTCTCAAGTTCTTAGGTGATTCTTCTTCATTAAGGTTAGTTATCACTTATACTATTCAATTGTTCTACTCTTCTATTGACTTCTTCTCATCTCTGTGATTATGAAGATGGTGTTGTATCATTGCAAAGACCTCTTCTTCAATCTCTGTAATTGTGAGTGAATCTCCATTCACTTCAATGTTTCTATGATCTACACAACTTGATTTTAAGAAGATATCTTATGAAATCTTCATGGATGTGTGATCATTCTATTGCTTTGATTTATAAAGCATGTTAGATTCATTCCTATGTTAGTTTTTAACTATGATCTACTATTTTTAGTCTTCTAGAGTGAATTCTCATTATCTCTAGCCTCTCCGTAAAATTCACGGATTGTTTTATCTAAAAACGTAGTTTTTGATTATCTTAGAATTCTACCCTTTTGATCAATGTTGATGTCTAATCTATGCTAGATAGTCTTAGACTATTGTTCTAGAGTATCCCTTAAAATTTCAGAGTGTTTTGAATCCCAAAAGTTGAGTTTCGGATCAAAAATTCTGGTTTTTGCTTGTTTAGGGTTTATTTGCTAACCTTGGACCTATCATCTTTTTCCTCTGGAATACTTCGAATTTAATTAAGGTAAGGACGGTTGATTCCCTAATAACCTAAAATGCATGTTTACTTGCATTTGATTTGGATTTCATGATCATGCTATTGTTCTTATATTTTCTTATAATCATATTGCTACTGTAAGTACTGTAACTACAGTAGGACTTGTTCATGTAATTCAATTATTATTTTGATCATGTATGAATGATTATTTCCCTATGTATTGGCTTATCAGTTGTGTTGTGTTGGTGAATGACTGATTTGGGAATGTGATTGCTTAAGTATAATGGGGAATGGGGAATGTCCTTTTGACATTTTTGTCTTTGGACATCAGTGGAAGTGGTATGGGATGCTTTTCGATGATGCCTTTTGACTCTTTCCCTGATTATTGGTTGACATACCTAGGGCTTGTCTAGCAATGTTTGGCTAGGTTTATCCAGTTACATCATACCCGATTCGAAAGGGTATTAAGACCGAGTAACCCGTGGCAAGAATGGGGGTTTGTGAGCGCTCAAGACCGGTAACCAACCCGTGAGAGGACATGAATCACATTATGGGGGGCATTCATTGGTAGGGTTGTAGTAGTAGACTTGGGCTCATAGGCGCTCAAGACCGGTAACCAACCCGTGAGAGGACATGAGAGCTTCTCGTTTACTATTTGTGGATGACCAATAGGGTTGATGAGTCCGTAGTCCGAGTTGGTTGTAGTCATAGGATACGCTGACTCTAGTGAGAAGGATACCAGAAAGGATCGCGAGAGGCGAGGAATGGAAGTATCTATGAAATCCAGCCCAAACCTAGCCAGGGCACCCTATCTGTTTTGGGTAAAGAAGGGTTTGTTTAAATGTTGACTTTGAAGTTGGACCGTGATTTCGGTTTTTTGTTTAAATGTTGATTTGAAGTTTGACCGTGATTTCAGTTTTACTATCTTTGAAAATCTTAGGTAGCCATGTCGGACCTTTCTCTTAGGGTTGATCCAATGTCCCAAAATGAGGGATGATGTCTTTGTGGGGCCATCTCAGTAGAAGATATGGTGTTTGACCCAAAACCCATGGATATTGATGATGGTGTTTCCTTATGGAAACTTTAATTGATTTGGTGTTGAACTACTCATTGGTGAAGAAGAACTTGGTTGATGGACCTAAAGCTTAGTTGGACCTGGTTTGAAGACATCCCTCCATACTAGGTAAGTAGTATGATGCGTTGAAAGAAGCCCATCCAAAAATATTGAAGTTAGGCCCATTAAATCCCTATTTTTGAACAAGCGGTGGCATTTTGGTAATTTTCTGTTTTTAAGGTTTTTAAAAGCTTTATTTCTTTTAATTTCGTGGTAAACATTCCCACTAGGTTTCTAACTCTCTATTGAACGTGGAAAGGACCTTAGATCTTCCTCGTTGGCAGCCAATCAAT